>NC_138770.1:223971182-224279151 GCF_965119305.1 Pelophylax lessonae | reverse complement strand
CCCCCACACACACACACACACACACACACACACACACCACACCACACCACCCCACCCCACCCCACCCCACACACCACGCTGGAGTAAATGGAGAAACCCTACCCAAGTTCATACTGTACTGCCATTGCACACACACAAAAAATACAAGAAATGGATTACATTCAACAGACACAAAAGATATCTGAATTACATCTAGACAAATATGAAGAAAAGAAAACAAAAAACCAGGAGCTGTGTACAAATGAATAAGCTTTATTGAACATGTATAAAACATCAGTAATCACTCAAGCAAGCATGTGAAATGTGAAATGTGCAATGCCCCCCAAATCAAGTAATTTTTATTCAAATTACAGTGCAAAGATACAACATATGATGGATAGATAGAGCTTACAATATCCAAAAGTCAAGCAAAATAAGTTGTAGACACCTTAGTATTAAGCATAAAACATACCCAACATACTTTTATGTTAATTGTTTGCATGAGCCTGCCTTTTCATTTAAATACCATCAAATCAGTAGAACATACAGCTACACAGAGGCATGAAAATAAAAAAAAAAACATGTATAGAGTACATAAAGACACACTTTGCAAAAACTATACCAAACAGTTAGAGCATGAAAAGTATTCATCCAACAGAATACACTTACTGCAATATGGATCTTTAGGCATGCCAGCAAACCCCCCACCCCAAAAGCAAATTCGGACATAAAGACCTGTGGCCCTTCCACAGGCCAAATGATATGATCTCATACATCCCTTTATATAACCTTGGTTAAACTACACCCACCCAGTATAGGAAACGCCCAGCAAAGTAATTAATTGGGTCTGTTGGTTCCTAAACCAAAATCACCAGTTCACTAATGAATGAGTGTTTGGCTGGCCATCCATGATCAAAGTTTCTTACAAGTCAACACACATAAGAAATGCTTTCAATAATCTCAGCATGAGCACAAAGTGGCTTTTTCATTTAGACTAATGCCTCTTACACACGTACTGATCGTCGGCCGACCGATCGGCCGTCTTTTGTCCGGGGCTGTCCTGTCTGTTGAAAACTGCAAAAGACTGCACACGAATTTTGTCGGCCAACAACAGACGACTGCAGAAGTGATGTCATGTGATGGTTAACTTTCCGTGTGTTTTTTCTTTTCTGAGCATGCTCAGTCTTGCAAATCTGCTGATTGTCGGCCGAATTCTGTACTGACTGGCGAACAATCGGCCGTTCTGGTGTTGGCCAACAAAAATTTTAATGCCTGCACGACAGATTCTGTTCGGCCGAAAATGCGATGTCGGCTGTCGGAAGCATCATACTAACAAGCCTACAATCGGCCGATCGGTCGTCGGCCGAATATTTACGGCCGACAATCGGTACGTGTGTACGAGGCTTAAGGCTGGCCATACATGTTCCAATTTTCTGTCCAATTTTCTGTCCAATTTTCTTGAAATTTACCTTCAAGTATGTAGTACAAAGGCCTGCCTAATTAGATACAAGTGAATGTGTTTTTTTAGCTTTGACCTCACATTATGTGGTTTGTGGTAGATCTACCAGAAAATTGTACAACAAAAGTTGAACATGTATGGCCAGCTTAATGGGCCATACACACTATAATGCCTCGTACACACGTACCGATCTTCGGCCGTAAATATTCGGCCGACGACCGATCGGCCGATTGTAGGCTTGTTAGTATGATGCTTCCGACAGCCGACAGCGCATTTTCGGCCGAACAGAATCTGTCGTGCAGGCATTAAAATTTTTGTTGGCCAACACCAGAACGGCCGATTGTTCGCCAGTCAGTACAGAATTCGGCCGACAATCGGCTGATTTGCAAGACTGGGCATGCTCAGAAAAGAAAAAACACAGGGAAAGTTAACCATCACATGACATCACTTCTGCAGTCGTCTGTTGTTGGCCGACAAAATTCGTGTGCAGTCTTTTGCAGTTTTCAACAGACAGGACAGCGCTGGACAAAAGACAGCCGATCTTTCGGCCGACGATCAGTACGTGTGTACGGGGCTTAAGATTTTCTGAAGACTTTTTCCTTTAGATTTACCAAAACCAGATAATATGAGGTCAAACCTAAACACTTTCAATTTGTATGCAATCTGGCAGGCCCTTGCACTACATAGAAAAGGTAAATCTGAAGGAAAAAGTCTACGGAAAATCTTATAGTGTGTATGGCCATACATGTTCAATTTTTGTTGTACAATTTTCTGATAGATTAACCACAAACCACATAATGTGATGTCAAAGCTAAACAACACTTTCACTTATCCAATTAGGCAGGCCTTTGTACTACATACTTGAAGGTAAATTTCAAGAAAATTGGACAGAAAATTGTAAGAAAATTGGATCATGTATGGCCATACACACTATAAGGTTTTCTGAAGACTTTTTCCTTCAGATTTACCTTTTCTATGTAGTGCAAGGGCCTGCCAGATTGCATACAAATTGAAAGTGTTTAGGTTTGACCTCATATTATCTGGTTTTGGTAAATCTAAAGGAAAAAATCTTCAGAAAATCTTATAGTGTGTATGGCCCATTAGTCTAAATGAAAAAGCCACTTTGTGCTCATTCTGAGATTATTGAAAGCATTTCCTATGTGTGTTGACTTGATGTAGTAATTTTTTTATATATATATATATCTACATATCTTTTTTTGGGTTGTTGAATTCTGAGTTCTGGGGTTGCACTGCATATGTTCAATCAATTTGCAAATTCTCAGATTTGCAAGCTCAAACACTGCTTTCCTGACAGACTCCATGGCAGCATACGTTTGGGTAGTCCCGCCTCCACTCCTACCCTATAGGACCCCACTCCCATAAATCTTTGCTCCCTTTCAGCATCCGTGTTCTTTTTTTGTCCTCCTCCATGCACCTGTTTGGTGCTGAATCCCTAACGAATATGGTCGTTTTATATGACGCAGGGTCGTTTGGAGTCGGCAGGACCTGTTTTCCCAATAAGCCCTTGCTGCTGTGGGGTGTGGGATGGGCAAGTTGAAGAGGAGCCAAGAAGTGCCTGACAAAGCGGGTTGGTAATGGCATGGCCGATGACCCCGCTGTGGTGGGTGGCCTCATTGTATTGCCCCAACGCTGGAATTGTTGTCCTGGTCTATGGCTCTAAGGTGTCCCTGGTGTCTAGTGCGGCTGGAGGGGTAAGTGTTTTCTTTATCCCTTTTTTATTTTTCATACCTGGTGGTCTAGCGACTGCCTGGTGGTCTAGTGTGCGGCTCCTCGCTTTGTTCACAGTCTTCCTGGTGGTCCGGGAGGCTCTGTGGACACCGCGGAACGCTATGCGTTCCATCTCCGGCGTCCTCGGTCGCTCTGCGCATGCGCGCCGACTGACTGAGAGCGAGGCCTGGTTCGCGCATGCGCAGTAGCGGCGAGTGCCGATACTCGCGCATGCGCAGTGCGCCGCGACCGTGACGTCACGGCCGGCGCCAAATTTAAACAGCTGTCAGTTCCACAGTCTGTGGAACTGACTATATTTCAGGCTGCTGATCTCAGGCTGCAAGTGTTGAATCCCCAAGCGACCTCCACAGCCTGTAGCTGTTCCCAAGAGCTGACGCTCTAGTCCTCAGGTATGTGGGGTTTCTTTTGGGGGTTTCCTTTATAAGGTCGTCATGTCAGCCCTTTCTAGTATACTTATGTGCATTGTTTATTCCAGTGGTTCCTTGCTTTATGGACCCGTCACCGCTCCCCTGTGACCAGCCCTCTCTTAGGTGAGTGCAGGGCTGCATGAAAGGGGGGAGCAGGATGTACGGATGGGCGCATTACTGTATTGCCTTATGTGTTTTATTTTTGCAGCTCCTCTTCTAGGACGGAACAACCGCAGGGCACGCGGGAGGATCGCCATGCTAATCCGCAGCATCACCGCTCCTCCTCCAAACATGGCTCATCCAAGTCCAGATACCGTAGTAGAGACCGGTCACCTCCCAGGTCTTCACGCCAATCCAGCGAGACTAAGTGCTGGGGCTGTGGTATCCGTTTACTGGACGGTGGATCACTATGCGACTCCTGTTATTCCCGAGCATCGAATGAAAGGGGAAGATCTGACCAACAACTTGAGTCTATGGTCAAACGCATAGTCAAGAATTCGCTGGCTGATTTTAATAGACGTCAATCTCCAGCGCCAGAGCCATCGGTATCTCCAGTTAGAGAGACCACTAGCGGAAGAGCCCTCGAATCCTCTGAACCTAGCCATCCCTCGGTATTCGAGTCTGATAGCGATTCGGATCAGGATGAACCAAGTTTAGGATTCTCTTTCAATTTGGTTCCACCTTTAGTAAAGGCCGTCAGAGAAACTTTAAACTGGGAAGATCCAGTAGTCTCGGCTCCAAAGCAGAGGAAACTCTTTAAACAGCTGAGCAAGGAGCGGCTGAATTTCCCGTTTATTCCTGAATTAGGAGAAATTATAACGGAAGAATGGAGTAAGGTGGAGAAAAAGAATTCTATGATCTCAAAATTGGCCAAGCTCTATCCATTCAAGGAAGAGGAAGTCAGACATCTGGAAACTCCTCCTCTGGTAGATGCGGCTGTCATGAGACTAGTGAAGCATGTAACTTTACCTCTTGAGGATACTGTTTCCTTCAAAGACCCGCTTGACAGGAAAATCGACACGGATTTGAAGCGTGTCTATCTTTCGGTGGGTGCTGCCTGTAAACCAGTTTTGGCCCTGGCTTCTCTGTCCAAAGCCATGGAAGTGTGGGTGGACAACGTGGATGATTCCCTCAGAAGCTTCTCCGAGGATGCAGCTAAGAATTCTCCTATCCAGGAGTTGAAACTGGCCTCAGCTTTTCTGGGGGAGGCGTCTATTGATGTTATTCGCCTGTTAGCCCGGGGAATGCTATCATCCGTTACGGCGAAGCGTGCACTTTGGTTGCGCCCTTGGTTGGCTGATCCTGCTTCTAAGCAGGTGTGGTGCCGTATTCCCTTTGAGGGTTCGTCCCTCTTTGGGAATAAGTTAGATAGCGCCATTTCCAAGGCTACTGGCGGTAAGTCGGGCTTTCTCCCCCAGGATAGGCGTCTTCTGGGTCAAAAGAGGCCACCTCTTAGAAGACAAAATTCTGATCGTGCCAGGGAGGCACGCAGTTATAGGCCAGGGAGGGAGTTTGGAAGAAACTGGAAATCCAGGCAGTCTTCCTTTCGGAAAGGCCCCAAGACCAATACGTCTGGGGATAGAGACACGACAAAGTCCTTTTGAGATTGGGCCCGCTCAGGCCGGTCGGGTGGGAGGTCGTCTCCTTCACTTTCGGCGGGTCTGGGCGGCCTCAATCCGGGATACTTGGGTCGTCAACACGGTCTCTGCAGGTCATTCTTGGACCTTCACCAGTATTCCCGGAGACAGATTTTTTCCTACCTCCCTTCCTCGGTCAGGCGACAAAAGAGAGATTCTCTTGTCCTACGTAGACTCGCTAGTCACTCAAGGAGCAGTGGTTCCAGTGCCAGAGTCCGAAAGAAGACTCGGAGTGTACTCTCCTCTGTTCATGGTGCGCAAGAAGAGCGGCGCCTGGAGACCAGTGATAGATCTGACGCATCTGAATCGCTTCATCAAAGGCGAAAAATTCAAGATGGAGACTCTATTCTCCATTCAGCAAGCCATTCAACCAGGAGATTGGATGGTCTCGGTAGACCTGAAGGATGCATACTTCCACGTACCAGTGTCAACAGAGTTTCAACGATATCTGAGATTCTCGGTCGGCCAACGTCATCTACAATTTGTATGTCTCCCCTTCGGGCTTTCCACGTCGCCTCGTACCTTTTCGAAGGTCTTATTAGCGGTGGTAGCCTTGATAAGACTGAGAGAGGTCCGTCTTTATCACTACCTGGACGACCTCCTTCTTCTGGCCCAAGACAGGTCTGTCATCCTGGAACATCTAGCTCTGGTCATCTCGTCTCTAGAGAGGTTTGGCTGGATCCTGAACAGGGAGAAGAGCCATCTGATTCCCACTCAGTCCCTGGTCTTTTTGGGTGCGCTGTTCAACACCAAGAACAGTACCATCTCTCTGCCAGAAGAAAAGATTCCGGTAATCAGGGACAGAGTGTCTCTAGCTTTGTCAGCATCCCGTCTCACAGCAAAACAATGCCTAAGGGTAATTGGCACCATGGTGTCGGCAGCCCCTATGGTGAAGTGGGCTCTCTGGAGGATGAGACCTTTTCAGAGGGGTTTCCTTCAGCAGTGGAACGGAGTCAGCAATTCCCAACGAATTGTGATAACCACAACAATGAAG
This sequence comes from Pelophylax lessonae, assembly GCF_965119305.1. NCBI lineage: Eukaryota > Metazoa > Chordata > Amphibia > Anura > Ranidae > Pelophylax > Pelophylax lessonae. Next base: position 224,272,926 of record NC_138770.1, on the reverse strand, counting down.
AGTTGGCTTCCGTGGTGGCTACAGCTGAAGAATTTGAGCAATTGTCACTCCATAACCCCCATATCTTGGGTGATAGTGACATCAGACGCCAGCAACACCGGATGGGGCGGTCATTGCGGAACAGAGATGGCACAAGGGAAATGGGACTTTCGGTCTTGCCAGACAGTGTCCAACATCTTGGAACTACGAGCGGCCTTTCAAGTGCTACTAGCCTTCAGCCACCTCATTCCGGGCACCTCAGTCATGCTGAGGTTAGACAACACGACTGCAGTAGCCTATGTGAGGAAACAAGGTGGAACTCGCAGTGCATCCCTGCTTCGGGAAGTAGAGCCAATAATGACCTGGGCTCAGGAAAACCTGGTCAATCTGTCGGCAGTTTACATACCAGGGGCTCAGAACACTCAAGCAGATTTCCTCTCGAGAACACAACTCAGCAACAACGAGTGGTCTCTCCACGAGGATGTCTTCAGCTGGATCCTGTCCTTGGAGTTCATCCCAGAGGTGGATCTATTTGCCTCCTTCAACAACAGGAAGTTGCAGAAGTTTTACTCGAGGGACAGAGATCCCAGAGCATTCGGGGTGGATGCCCTGACAGATTGCTGGAGGTTTCACAAGGCCTATGCCTTTCCCCCAGTACCAATCATCTTTCAATTCCTGCGGAGAGTACAGATGGAATTAGTCAAAGTGGTTGCAGTAATCCCGTTCTGGCCCAACAGACCGTGGTTTCCCCTACTGTTTCAACTGAGCTACCGCGACCCAGTCCCTCTTCCTCTCAGGACGGATCTGCTGTCCCAGGGCTCCATCCTTCACCCATGCCCAGCCCGTCTGCACCTTCGGGTCTGGTTTTTGAAAGGGGAAGGCTGGAAGCGTTAGGATGTCCGGAAGTAGCCATACCAACGCTTTTGAGTGCTAGAAGACAAAGCACGAATAAGACCTATGAAAGGATTTGGGCTAGGTTCACTTCTTTCCTAGAGTCCAAAGGAAAGTCCTGGTCATCTCCTTCCGTGCAGAATATTCTATCTTTTCTCCAGTCAGGTTTGGAATTACCTCTTTCAGTGAGCGCCTTACGAGTCCAAGTCTCAGCCATATCCGCTTTTACAGGCATTTCCTGGGCTACACATCCTTTGATCAGGCAATTCTTCAAAGGGGCAGTAAGGCTAAGGCCACAGAAAAAGTTGAGATTCCCCAAGTGGGACATGCCTTTGGTCCTGGATTTCTTATCCTCAGTTGGCTCAAGTCTTGAAGATCCTATATCTATAAAACATCTCACCCTCAAGACGGTCTTTCTGGTGGCCATCACATCTGCAAAAAGGGTGTCAGAGATCCAAAGTCTGGGAAGTAAAGAACCCTTTCTGACCTTTTTCCCGGACAGAGTTGTCCTCATTCCAATGCTGGGAGCAAGGCCTAAAGTCACGTCGGTTTTCCATGAGAACCAAGAAATTGTTCTCCCGACTTTCAATTCATCGGCCGAACCTCCGGAAGTCCATCCTCTGGATGTGGGCAACACGCTCAGACAGTACTTGGAAGCTACAGCCTCTTTCCGGAAGACAGATTATCTCTTTATCCTATTGTCTGGGAAGAACAAAGGTATGCGTGCCTCTTCAAGATCAGTTGCCTCCTGGATAGTAGAGGCGATTCAGTGGGCTTATAGAGAGAAGGGCTTGGTTCCTCCAAAAGCGGTGACTGCACATTCTACGCGTGGTGTCGCTACTTCATGGGCAGCTTCAAGACACGTCGCTCCGGATGTGGTCTGCAGAGCAGCGTCTTGGTCGTCCATTCACACATTTATGTCACATTATTGTGTTGAGCCGGCGGCTCTTTCTTCTGTTGGTTTTGGTACTCAAGTGTTATCTGTTGCAGGTGTTAATTAAAATTGTCAGCATCTGCCCACCCAATTGTGTTTTGGCGAGTTATTTCCCAAACGTATGCTGCCATGGAGTCTGTCAGGAAAACGGAAAATTTATATCAAATACTTACCGTAATTTTCCTTTCCTGATGGACTCCATGGCAGCAGGAGTCCCCTCCCAGTTCCTGAGTAGGCTAGTTACAGAACACGGATGCTGAAAGGGAGCAAAGATTTATGGGAGTGGGGTCCTATAGGGTAGGAGTGGAGGCGGGACTACCCAAACGTATGCTGCCATGGAGTCCATCAGGAAAGGAAAATTACGGTAAGTATTTGATATAAATTTTCCGTTATTTTTCAGAGTGTAATGTGGCTCTATATAGGAAGCAACAGTAATATGGCCCCCCACTCAACAAATATAATCATTTCACACATATACAATGTTTTATTTTTGGGGCGTTGCTTGTCATATATAACAACAGACAGTTGTAGGTAGTTCAGGGATTTGAACACCCAAATACATTATTGCAAGGCAGCTGTGCTAACCACTTGGATATTTTGGTCAGTTTATTTAATCAAGCTCAAGCTCAATACATATTTGCAACATTTTTGCAAAACACAATTTACACAAACATAATCACTTTGTTACATTTATTTCATAATATATGCCACTGATAGTTTCTTAGCCTATCAATTTAAGTTTAAAATACTAATTTTTCACAGAAATAAATGTTTTAAACACCTATATATAATTTCCAGCATGCAGGATTATTTTTAAAAATTTGTTGATTATATACAGTTTTACTAAACTAGGTTAATTATTTGGGAATTGTGGTCTCTGAGGTTTTTTTTTTTTTTTTTTGTTTCTTGTTATCTTTATACCAAGCATACATGCACTGGCACCTTAAGAGCCCATTCACATTGAGGCGACACGACTTCGGGGGGTGACCTGTGAAGTCGCGTGCACCGCTGTGCACCGCGACTTGCAGAGACTTCACATACTGGAAGTCTATGCAAGTCGCTCCGAGGTCGCCCCAAAGTAGTACAGGACCCTTTTTCTAAGTCGGAGTGACTTGTGTCGCTCCTATTAGAACGGGTCCTGTACTACTCAATGGACCGTGACATACCGCGACTTGTCAGGCTGACAAGTCGCCTGACAAGTCGCGCTAATGTGAATGGGCTCTAAAAATTAATATAGTTTGATTAAATTAGTCCATCAAAAAATTTTAATAAATAAAAATAATTTGAGCTTGAATTGGGTCTAAATAGAATATACATATATATCATTATTTTTTTTTAAAGTACAAATCACACATGCTTTGAAAAAAATGTCATTAGCTTTAGGTAGTTAAGTGGTTAGCACCACTGCCTTGCAACAGTGTATTTGGGTGTTCGAATCCCTGAACTACCTACAACTGTATGTTGTTATATATGACAAGCAACACTAATACGGCTTCTCCCCAAAAATGAAACATTGTATATGTGTGAAATTAATATATTTTTGGGGTTGGTTAGATATAGGAAGTAACAATTCATATATTGTTTTTTGCATATATATATATATATATATATATATATATATATATATATATATATATATATACACATATGCAAAAAAACATATATTATTGTTACTTTCTATATCTAACCAACCCAAAAATATATTAATTTCACACATATACAATGTTTAATTTTCGGGGAGGAGCCGTGTTAGTGTTCCTTTTCATATATATATATATATATATATATATATATATATATATATATATATATATATATATATACATACATACATACACATAGGCAAATCAATAAATAAAAAACATATATATATATATATATATATATATATATATATATATATATATATATATACATACACATATAATTATTTTTTGGGTATCTATATATATATATATATATATATATATATATATATATATACATATATATATACACATACACACACACACATATATATCTATATATATATATATTTATTTTTGTGATTCATATATATATATAGACATACATAGATATGTGCAAAAAAAAAATTAAAAAAAAATTTAAAAAAAAAAAATTTAAAAAAAAATTTAAAAAAAAAAAAAAATTATTAGCGCCGGAATAGCGCCGTTTTACCGCGAATTTGCGGCGGTATTTGCCACAAATTCAATAAAACTCCCACTAACGTTTTCAAAAACGTTATTTTCAGCCTAGTTTTTGGTTTGGAGCATGCTCACATGAGCTATCTGCCAGAAATTGACTCTGGAGCTATTTTTGCAATTTACACTTTTATTAATATCTTTTTTTCTACTTAACATTTTCACACAGTTTAAAAGCAGTTTAGCTCAAAATCATATAACACATCTTTCCCACACATTTTTTATTTTTTTCCTGCCATATTTTGTGATTTTGAAAAAATTAGTCCACCTTTTAGCTGGACTGTTTTTAAGTCCAGTCCTGACATTAGTTGATCTTAATGAATCTCACAGTTGGCTTTATTTTCCGCCCGCCGTTCTTTGAATACCAATTTCAGACTTAAAAATTCACCGGTTCGCAAAATCCAGCCGAAACGCCAATTCTCCGTACTATGAATCAGGCCCTATATGTGTAATTTGTGCTCCTAGAATGCCAGACGGTACTACTTGGATGTTAGGCCTCTGTATGTGGCCAGGCTGTGAAAAAGTCTCACACATGTGGTATCGCCATACTCAGGAGGAGTAGTAGAATGTGTTTTGGGGTGTAGTTGCAAGTATACATATGCTGTGTGAGAGAAATAACCTGTTAATACGTCAATTTGTAAAAAAAAAAAAAATCTTAATTTTGCAAAGAGTAGTGGGAAAAAATGACAACTTCAAAAAACTCACCATGCCCCTTATTAAATACCTTGGAATGTCTACTTTCCAAAAAGGGGTAATTTGGGGTGTTTTTGTACTTTCCTGACTTTTTAGTGTCTCAAGAAATGAAATAGGCCTTCAGTACATCAGGTGTGATCAAGTGTGATCAATTTTCAATGATTCACACCATAGCTTGTGGACTCTATAACTTTCACAAAGACCAAATAATATACACTTATTTGGGTTATTTTTACCGATGATAAGTAGCAGTATAAATTTTGGCCAAAATTTGTGAAGAAAAATTACTCATTTGCTAAATTTTATGACAGAAACAAAGAAAAATGTGTTTTTTCACAATATTTTCAGTCTTTTTTATTTATAGCACAAAAAATAAAAAACCCAGTAGTGATTAAATACCATCAAAAGAAAGCTCTATTTGTGTGAAAAAAAGGACACAAATTTTTTATGGGTACAGTGTTGCATGACTGAGTAATTGTCATTCAAAATGTGAGAGCGCTGAAAGCTGAAAATCAGTCTGGGCAGGAAGGGGGTGAAAGTGCACTGTAGGCAAGTGGTTAATATCTTTATTACCCAATTATTCTTTTGATGCTCAGGAAGTCACACTACTAGCCAAAATCTAGTAGAGCAGAGTCAACTTAGCACATTCTGCAATGTAATGTGTATCCTCAACGATACATATTACAATGTAAAATGACTTGAAATACATTGCTTCTACTCCTGTGCAGCTTATTCTCTATGATTTAATTTTTTTCTTCTATTCGACCTCTGTCCTGAAGGGATTTGTTGAAAATAAATCTATTCTGAGAGATACAGTATTCATTAAAACGACTAAGCCTTGTGCATTGTACTGTATTTCCTCAAAGAACTATAACATCAGTTTCTCTTTAACAAAAATGTATGAATATTAATGTGGGGCAACACAGGTTACATGTAGCAATAAACACACAGAAGATAATGTAGTCAACATTGATAATGGACTTGTACTTTCAAGACTCATGCCGTATTTCTGTGCTCAAGGCATGATAAAACTTGGAAGCAGAAAACAACTGCTATCTTATTACCATCTGACATGCTTTACTTTACTCTAGATCAGCAATGTGACTCCATGACTCCCATTATTGTAATTGTGTACATATGATTAACATTCCCAGGCAGTACTCTGTTTCTCATTGGCAATTTCACATTTTCTCTCTGCCCATCCTGAAAATAAATTCTAACCCTTGTCATCTTCTTTGATGTTCACACTTTTACTATCAGCAATGTAAATACCAAAGTCCTGCTTCAATATGATAAGTGTCCGCCTAACATTCCCTCCAAGTTATCAGGTCTTCATGATTGATGACTAGTAAGTGGAGGTGATGGAATATTTATGGCTCATTCTTGGTTCGCTTTGATTGCCAGTAAAGTTTGCACCACTGAAATTTAATTTTTTTTGATGATTCATGTGGATTCAAATTCTGTATAGATGAGAAAGAACCAAAACGGTGTGTTATGGTTGGTGAATATTGATAAAGATTCATTTTTCTGTCCAGTTTCTTATTTATATTTCTTTTACTTTCAAACTAATTGTTGTGTTGAAAATTAATGTTTTTGTTGGACACCAGTGGGTTGCATTACTCATCATCTTCTTATAACTCCCATAGAAGCTACTGGTGAATAGGGATGAGAAGAGTGATTTTGCTGCAAAAATGACTCATTCCACCTTAGACAAAATTTATTTGAAATGGAAACTTTTTATTTTGCTCATTTTGCTGCTTTGGTACAATTTGCTAGAAAAAAAGCTCCACTATTTTAATTTTGCCTTTTTCCACAGGGTATGTTTTTTGGTGTATGTGTATATGTGTGTGAAGTGGTGTGGGGGGGGGGGGGGGTTATGTGTATTATATCATTATTTATGCACAAATGCTTTTTCATTTTACTTCTGTCATGGTCTTTTTTTTAACTTTCTATGTATCAGGGAATTCTTGTTAGCCAGCTGGCTTTTGTGTGTGCGTCTTTGCTTTGGGGAACATAGTTGTCAAATGGCCTATTTAACCTTATTTATCTACACTCCCCTGGTGACACCACCAACTGTGGAAGGGAGTTCCACATCCCTACTGCTCTAAAAATAAAGAATTTGAGATTGAACCGCTTCTTATTCAATGTCATTGTGTGGCTGCGTGTCTTCTTAAGGCTAGGCTTATATCTAAGCGTCTCTGTGTGTCATGTTTGCTCAGGCTAATTGCATTTCTGGCACCTTTTTAAAATGCGACTACATGGAAACTGCATTGTGCTTTTGCATCATGTGTTGCCCCATGCAGGAAACTTCATCACATGTTTTCTTTAACCACTTCCAGACCAGCGGCTCACCCATACATCACTGGACTTTAAAGGAGTTGTAAAGGTAGAAGGTTTTTTTATCTTAATGCATTCTTTGCATTAGGATAAAAAGCCTTCTGTGTGTAGCAGCCCCCCCCAGCACCCCCTAATACTTACCTGAGCCCTCTCTCTGTCCAGCAATAACCACGGGTCCCTTTGCTATCTGGGACTCTCTCTTCTCATTTGGCTGAGACACAGCAGCGGTGACATTGGCTCCTGTGGCTGTCAATCAAAGTCAGTGAGCCAATCAGGAGAGAGAGGGAGCAGGGCTAAATGGCAGCTTCATGTCTGAATGGACACATGGAGCTGCAGCTCAGCTTGAGTTCCCCATAGCAAGCTGCTTGCTGTGGGGGCACTCAATAGGGGGAGGGGCCAGGAGAAGGAATGAGGGACCCAAGAAGAAGAGGATCTGGGATGCTCTGTGCAAAATCAACTGCACAGAAGAGGTTATGTTTGTTATTTGTTTGGTATTTGTTATTAACTTTACAATCACTTTAAGTGGTTATACTAGGCTGATGCGTAGGTACACTGTTTAGCTCTCTTGTAAAAGCAAACCTATAGGCTAATAAGCTGCTGGGTTGCTTTTACAAGCAGCTGGTGGGGACATCCTCCACCTTATGTGACTTTCTTGGGCTCTCCCATCACACGGGCCTGTATATGCTTTGATTGGCTCTTGGCTATGGTAACCCAGAAGTGATAACCTAATATCACTTTTGATTTACCCTGATGTCAACTGCACCTTTTTTAAAAAATCAAAAGCATTCGAAAACACTGATCATTGTGTTTTGAATGCTTTTAAGGGCAGAGGAGGGAATTAGGGTCTAACAGACCCCAGATCTCTTCTTAGAGAGTACCTGTCACATGCCTATTGCTGTCGCATAGATGTTTACATTCCTTGTGACAGCAATGAAAGTGAAAAAACATTTTTTTTTTAAGTAACAGTGTAAAAATAAAAAATAACAAAAAATTATTTAATTTCAAAAAACATTTTTAAATGTCACCTTCCCTCAGGCTCACGCACAAAGGCGAACATGAGCATCAATCCTACACGCACGCAAACAGTGATTGCCTCACACATGTGATTAACATTAGATCATAGGCAGTAAATCTAGCTCTAGACCTGCTCATTAAATCTAAAGTGGCAACCTGTAAATATTTTTAAAGCGTCGCCTATGGATAGTAAAATTAAAGTAGTTTGTTGCTGTTGCATGGGCTTGTGCAATTTTAAAGTGTGACGTGTTGTGTATCGTAACATCATCTTTATTTATATTTTGCAAATAATTGGGTTATGTATTCTGTTTTTTTGCATTGAAATTCAAACAAGTGTATTTTTTCTAGAAATGTTACTTTTAAAAAACCGCTGCGTAAATACCCACCAATTTATTCTTTAGGGCCCCTGCTTTAAAAAATATAAAATGTTTGTGGGTTCTAGGTAATATTCTTGCAAAAAATACTGATTGTTACATGTAAACAAAAAGTGCCAGAAGAGGCCTGGTCTGAAAGTGATTTAAGTCCCCCCGTTTTGTAAATGTGCATGTGAATCTATTCGCACAGATGTAAATATAGCATTAGAGACCTTATCTTAGAGACTTTTTGTATGAATACAGTTCTATGTTTGTTCTAAGCATGTTTAAATTCACTGCTGACTGACTCACAACCTCTGCTGGATTTCCATTTCAAGCATCAACTACTATTTCACTAAAATATTGCTTTCTAAGGTTAGCTTTGAACTATACTCCTGCTAATTTTAAGGTCATGTCCCCTTTTCCCTTTTTTCCCCAAGACTACAGTGCCTTGCGAAAGTATTCCGCCCCCTTGAACTTTGCGACCTTTTGCCACATTTCAGGCTTCAAACATAAAGATGTAAAACTGTAATTTTTTGTGAAGAATCAACAACAAGTGGGACACAATCATGAAGTGGAACAACATTTATTGGATATTTCAAACTTTGTTAAAAAATAAAAAACTGAAAAATGTGGGCGTGCAAAATTATTTAGCCCCTTTACTTTCAGTGCAGCAAACTCTCTCCAGAAGTTCAGTGAGGATCTCTGAATGATCCAATGTTGACCTAAATGACTAATGATGATAAATAGAATCCACCTGTGTGTGTAATCAAGTCTCTGTATAAATGCACCTGCACTGTGATAGTCTCAGAGGTCAGTTTAAAGCGCAGAGAGCATCATGAAGAACAAGGAACACACCAGGCAGGTCCGAGATACTGTTGTGGAGAATTTTAAAGCTGGATTTGGATACAAAAATATTTCCCAAGCTTTAAACATCCCAAGGAGCACTGTGCAAGCGATAATATTGAAATGGAAGGAGTATCAGACCACTGTAAGTATACGAAGACCTGGCCGTCCCTCTAAACTTTCAGCTCATACAAGGAGAAGACTGATCAGAGATGCAGCCAAAAGGCCCATGATCACTCTGGATGAACTGCAGAGATCTACAGCTGAGGTGGGAGACTCTGTCCATAGGACAACAATCAGTCATATACTGCACAAATCTGGCCTTTATGGAAGCATGGCAAGAAGAAAGACATTTCTTAAAGATATCCATAAAAAGTGTAATTTAAAGTTTGCCACAAGCCACCTGGGAGACACATAAAACATGTGGAAGAAGGTGCTCTGGTCAGATAAAACCAAACTCAAACTTTTTGGCAACAATGCAAAATGTTATGTTTGGCGTAAAAGCAACACAGCTCATCACCCTGAACACACCATCCCCACTGTCAAACATGGTGGTGGCAGCATCATGGTTTGGGTTTGCTTTTCTTCAGCAGGGACAGGGAAGATGGTTAAAATTGATGGGAAGATGGATGGAGCCAAATACAGGACCATTCTGGAAGAAAACCTGATGTAGTCCGCAAAAGACCTGAGACTGGGACGGAGATTTGTCTTCCAACAAGACAATGATCCAAAACATAAAGCAAAATCTACAATGGAATGGTTCACAAATAAACATATCCAGGTGTTAGAATGGCCAAGTCAAAGTCCAGACCTGAATCCAATTGAGAATCTGTGGAAAGAACTGAAAACTGCTGTTGACAAACACTCTCCATCCAACCTCACTGAGCTCAAGCTGTTTTGCAAGGAGGAATGGGCAAAAATTTCAGTCTCTCGATGTGCAAAACTGATAGAGACATACCCCAAGTGACTTACAGCTGTAATCGCAGCAAAAGGTGGCGCTAAAAAGTATTAACTTAAGGGGGCTGAATAATTTTGCACGCCCACATTTTTCAGTTTTTTATTTGTTAAAAAAGATTGAAATATCCAATAAATTTAGTTTCACTTCATGATTGTGTCCCACTTATTGTTGATTCTTCACAAAAAAATACAGTTTTATATCTTTTTTTTTTGAAGCCTGAAATGTGGCAAAAGGTCGCAAAGTTCAAGGGGGGCGAATACTTTTGCAAGGCACTGTATATTAACCACTGTGAAGGATGCCCTTCTATGTCTGTTCGCATGTTTCCTCTCCCTGCTTAAAAGACTATATTGAGTATTCGTTCATATGTCTGACAAACTCCCCTCTTTTGAGTTGCCACGAGTACCTAGAGAGGACTACCTGCCAGCCTCTGAAGTAGGGTTTTTTTTTTGGTGCCTCAGGCCAAGTTGTGGGACTTTGCAGGCAAGTAGGGTTGAGCGAACACCTAGATGTCCGTGTTCGACGGGTTCGGCCGAACTTTAAAAAAAAGTCCGGGTCCGTGTCCCGGACTTTTACCGAACTTTTCCCGGACACCGAACCCCATTGAAGTCAATGGGGACCCGAACTTTAAGGCACTAAAATGGCTCTAAAACACCAAAGGAAAGGGCTAGAGTGCTGCAAATGGCAGCAAAACGTAATTAAGAGCATGGCAAGTGCTCTGCAAACAAATGTGGATAGGGAAATAACTTAAAACAACAAAAAAAAACAGAAAAATAAAACAATGTTCTTCTTCATCTCTGAAGGACGAGGCCCATATGGAGTAGGAGGGAGGTTGAGGTGGTGGTGGATGTGGCGGTGACTAGACATATGCCGGTTTTCGGTAATTCGATATATCGCGGTATTGCATAGCCACGGTATTGTTATTGTGGCATTTTTAAAATACCGAGTTTCTCTGTCAAGTCTGCCTGACTTGTGAATTGATACATTTCAGTGAGCTGGATGACTCATTCACTCACTCAGCTAACACCTTTCAGCATTAAGTCTCCTAACTATAAACAAAAATGATTACATTTGTATCTTTTCCTTCCCTCTGCCAGGGAGAAAGGAAGTTTAACCTCTTAAAGACTGGATCTTTTTCTGACACTTGCTGCTTGCAAGTTAAAATCAGTTTTTTTTTTGCTAGAAAAGTACTTAGAACCCCCAAACATTTTATATATTTTTTTAGCAGAGACCCTACAGAATAAAATGGCGATTGTTGTAATATTTTATGTCACACTGTATTTGCGCAGCAGTCTTTCAAACGCAATGATTAGACTTTAATGAATAAAAAAAAAAAAAAAAACGTAACAGTAAAGTTATCCCAATTTTTTTTTTTTTTGTTACACAGAGAATCGTGAGAGAATCGTGATCTTTATTCCAAGCTAAAAAATCGTGATTCTCATTTTGGCCAGAATCGTGCAGCTCTAATAAATATATATATACACACACACACGCCTAGCAGCCCACATTACATTATTATATAGCCATCAAGCAGTGTCTGGCCTACCTGGTGATGACTGGTCCTGGCGCTCTGATCCGATGGCCTGGTCTTTAAAGGGGCAAATCCTTGCGATCCAGAAGTGGTTAAACCTGCAGGAGGACCGGTGTTTTTATCTATTAATGACTTTACTATTGCTTTAGGCCTGGTTCACATGTATGCGGGTTGGTGGTTCACATGTATGCGGGTTGGCGGTTCACATGTATGCGGGTTGGCGGCCCACATTTGCACAGGCATAGCAGCCCATTGATTTGAACGGGCTGCTATGCCCTCATTTTCCGCAGAAAAAAGGTGCATGCAGCATTTTTTTTAAATTCAGTGGCCTTGAAATCCATCCTGCTTTTGCACCATGCGACTAACCTGCAGTTCCTGCTCTGGCAAGCTTTCTGCATTTTTTGTATACGTGGGCACGGCATTTAAAAATAAACAGTTTGCGTGTGCAGCAACGGCAGGTAAGTCGCATGGTGCAAAAGAAGGATGGATTTCATGGCCACTGCATTTTTTTAAATTCTGCATGCACCTTTTTTCAGCTGAAAACGCAGGCATAGCAGCTCAAGCCCATTCACATCAATGGGCTGCTATGCCTGTGCAAATGTGGGCCCCCAACCCGCATACATGTGAACCAGGCCTAAAGCAATAGTAAAGTCATTAATAGATAAAAACACCGGTCCTCCTGCAGGTTTAACCAATTAATGACTTTACTATTGCTTTAGGCCTGGTTCACATGTATGCGGGTTGGGGGCCCACATTTGCACAGGCATAGCAGCCCATTGATGTGAATGGGCTTGAGCTGCTATGCCTGCGTTTTCAGCTGAAAAAAGGTGCATGCAGAATTTAAAAAAATGCAGTGGCCATGAAATCCATCCTTCTTTTGCACCATGCGACTTACCTGCCGTTGCTGCACACGCAAACTGTTTATTTTTAAATGCCGTGCCCACGTATACAAAAAATGCAGAAAGCTTGCCAGAGCAGGAACTGCAGGTTAGTCGCATGGTGCAAAAGCAGGATGGATTTCAAGGCCACTGAATTTTAAAAAAATGCTGCATGCACCTTTTTTCTGCGGAAAATGAGGGCATAGCAGCCCATTCAAATCAATGGGCTGCTATGCCTGTGCAAATGTGAACCACCAACCCGCATACATGTGAACCAGGCCTAAAGCAATAGTAAAGTAATTTATAAACAACACCTCCTTCAGGTTTAACCACTTCTTGACCACAAGGATTTGCCCTCTTAATGACCAGGCCATCGGATCGGAGCCGAGCGCCAGAACCAGTTATCACCAGTTAGGCCAGACACTGCTTGATGACCTATTTTAGGCCTGGTTCACAGAGTCTGTACTGACTGACTATATAATAATGTGCATAAGTGAACCAAAGCCCCTAAATTCAGCAATGAAATTGAAGTGAGGTGGAAATTTAATAATTTAAATTTAATAATAGAATACCGTGATAATACCGTATACCGTGGCAAACCTTAATCAATTAATCGCAGCATGAAAATCTGATACCGTCACAAGCCTAGCGGTGACATAGGCGTGCGCACAGGGTGTGCTGGGTGTGCCTGGGCACACCCTAATCACCTAGGGCACATAGCATTGCCAGTGAGGAGATGGGAAAGATCTCCCTGGGACCTGCTCTGCTCTATTTCTCCTTGCCTACAGGTACATGGCCCCGATACATTACTCTCCCTGCTGGCAAACACATGCATGTGTATTTCAACTTTGGGGTGCACACCTTAATGCAATAGGCTGCGCACACCTATGGGCGGTGTAGGTGGAAGCGGCGGTGGAGGAGGACCAGGGCCGGATTAACAGCATCATGGGCTTGGTGCTGAGGATTTTGAAGGGCCTTAAGGGCCGTGCCTTGCCATGCACCCAGAGGAGGAAGGGTGCAGCCATGCATGCCTAATTCAACATGGGATGCTGTCTCTGAAGCCCATAAACACATCCATGCATCGCCAACTGTCCCTCCTTGTCCGGCCTTCACGCTGTGTGGGGAGGTTCTGAGGGTGCTGCCTGGGGAAGCGAGCATAGAAGCCAGACTTCTGTGTTTACAAGTGACAGAAGAGCGGTAACAGTGAATATGGCCAACCCGGGGCCTATATAAAAGGTAGGGGCCTGGAGCTGCAGCTCCAATAGCCCCTACATTAATCTGGCCCTGAGGAGGAGGACGAGGTAGCCAACACTGCTTCTTTTCAAAAATTTTAAATGAGGGTACACCCCAAAAGAGTGAGAAAGAGCAAAAATGGAACAATGGGTGGGTAAGGTCGGTATCCATTGCTATTCTGCATAAGGTACGGAAAAGTCCCGTGGGATCCATGCCTGGTTCATTTTAATGAACGTGAGCTTGTCCACATTGTCTCTGGACAGGCGGCTGCGCTTGTCTGTTATAACGCCCCCAGCCGTGCTAAATACCCGTTCAGATAATACACTGGCTGCAGGGCACGCCAGCACCTCCAAGGCGTAAAGGGCAAGCTCAAGCCATGTGCCCAATTTGGAGACCCAGAAGTTGAAGGGGGCAGACCCGTCATTCACTACATGTAGGCGTGTGCACACATACTGCTCCACCATGTTGGTAAAATGCTGCCTCCTGCTAAGACGTTCCATCTGAGCTGCTGGTGCTGCTGTTTGTTGTGGCGTGCTGACAAAGCTTTTCCACATTTCGGCCATGCTAACCCTGCCTTCTGAGGTGCTGGCGGTGCCCTGGTTGCGTTGGCGACCTCCTCCTCCTCCTCCTCTGCCTTGTGCTTCCACTGTGGCCCCGCTGTCAGATGGGAATGCCAGCAGCATGGCGTCTACCAGCGTGCGCTTGTACTCGCGCATCTTGCGATCGCGCTCCAGTGAGTGAATTAAGGACGGTACGTTGTCCTTGTAACGGGGATCCAGCAGCGTGGCCACCCAGTAATCAGCACAAGTTAGAATGTGGGCAACTCGGCGGTCGTTGTGGAGACACTGCAGCATGTAATCGCTCATGTGTGCCAGGCTGCCCAGAGGCAACGAAAGGCTGTCCTCTGTGGGAGGTGTATCGTCCGTGTCCTCTGTATCCCCCCAGCCACGCACCAGTGATGGCCATGAGCTGGCCTGGGTGCCACCCTGCTGTGAACATGGTTCCATCTCCTCCTCCAGCTCCTCCTCCTCCTCATCCTCCTCATCCTCCAGAACTGTGCCCCTGCTGGACAATTGCGTCCCTGGCGTTTGCGTGTGCAGGAACCCACCCTCGGAGCCCCTTGCGAATGACTGCCCTGAAAGCCTTGGAAATGTTACCTCTTCATCCTCCTCCTCCTCCTCATCCTGTGCCACATCCTCTTCCATCATCGCCCGAATTGTTTTTTCAAGGAGGCATGGAAGTGGGATAGTTAAGCTGAGAACGGCGTCATTGCCACTGGCCATGTTGGTGGAGTACTCAAAACAGCGCAACAAGGCACACAGGTCTCGCATGGAGGCCCAGTTAAATTAAATAGCGGAATAGAAAATATGATCCAAAAAAAGTGTATGTATATCACACGTACACAACCACACTGGGCCCCAATTACTATTGTTTGTACCCCTAAAAGGCTAGATGAGGAGTAGGGGGAGTATGGAACAGGCAGCACCCTCAAACCTTCAGAAGTATGAGATGAACCCCAACAACTTGGAAAGGTGGATCTCTCTCACACGTACCGACACAGACTATCCCGCAATTCAATTGATCCTCAAAGGTTTTTATTGAATAGCGGAATAGGAAATATGATCAAAAAAAGTGTATGTATCTCGCACGTACACAACCACACTAGGCCCCAATTACTATTGTTTGTACCCCTAAAAGGCTAGATGAGGAGTAGGGGGGGTATGGAACAGGCAGCACCCTCAAACCTTCAGAAGTATGAGATGAACCCCAACAACTTGGAAAGGTGGATCTCTCTCACACGTACCGACACAGACTATCCCCCAATTTAACTGATCCCCAAAGGTTTTTGATTAAATAGCGGAATAGAAAATATGATCCAAAAAAAGTGTATGTATATCACACGTACACAACCACACTAGGCCCCAATTACTATTGTTTGTACCCCTAAAAGGCTAGATGAGGAGTAGGGGGGGTATGGAACAGGCAGCACCCTCAAACCTTCAGAAGTATGAGATGAACCCCAACAACTTGGAAAGGTGGATCTCTCTCACACGTACCGACACAGACTATCCCCCAATTTAACTGATCCCCAAAGGTTTTTGATTAAATAGCGGAATAGAAAATATGATCCCAAAAAAGTGTATGTATATCACACGTACACAACCACACTGGGCCCCAATTACTATTGTTTGTACCCCTAAAAGGCTAGATGAGGAGTAGGGGGAGTATGGAACAGGCAGCACCCTCAAACCTTCAGAAGTATGAGATGAACCCCAACAACTTGGAAAGGTGGATCTCTCTCACACGTACCGACACAGACTATCCCGCAATTCAATTGATCCTCAAAGGTTTTTATTGAATAGCGGAATAGGAAATATGATCAAAAAAAGTGTATGTATCTCGCACGTACACAACCACACTAGGCCCCAATTACTATTGTTTGTACCCCTAAAAGGCTAGATGAGGAGTAGGGGGGGTATGGAACAGGCAGCACCCTCAAACCTTCAGAAGTATGAGATGAACCCCAACAACTGGGAAAGGTGGATCTCTCTCACACGTACCGACACAGACTATCCCCCAATTTAACTGATCCCCAAAGGTTTTTGATTAAATAGCGGAATAGAAAATATGATCCAAAAAAAGTGTATGTATATCACACGTACACAACCACACTAGGCCCCAATTACTATTGTTTGTACCCCTAAAAGGCTAGATGAGGAGTAGGGGGGGTATGGAACAGGCAGCACCCTCAAACCTTCAGAAGTATGAGATGAACCCCAACAACTTGGAAAGGTGGATCTCTCTCACACGTACCGACACAGACTATCCCCCAATTTAACTGATCCCCAAAGGTTTTTGATTAAATAGCGGAATAGAAAATATGATCCCAAAAAAGTGTATGTATATCACACGTACACAACCACACTGGGCCCCAATTACTATTGTTTGTACCCCTAAAAGGCTAGATGAGGAGTAGGGGGAGTATGGAACAGGCAGAACCCTCAAACCTTCAGAAGTATGAGATGAACCCCAACAACTTGGAAAGGTGGATCTCTCTCACACGTACCAACACAGACTATCCCCCAATTTAACTGATCCCCAAAGGTTTTTGATTAAATAGCGGAATAGAAAATATGATCCCAAAAAAGTGTATGTATATCACACGTACACAACCACACTAGGCCCCAATTACTATTGTTTGTACCCCTAAAAGGCTAGATGAGGAGTAGGGGGAGTATGGAACAGGCAGCACCCTCAAACCTTCAGTATGAGATTGTGTTCACTGTACCCCACAAAGATTGAGTTCACTGCACCCCACAATGATTGTGTTCACTGCACCCCACAAAGATTGTGTTCACTGCACCTCACAAAGATTGTGTTCACTGTACCCCCCAAAGATTGTGTTCACTGCACCCCACAAAGATTCTGTTCACTGTACCCCACAAAGATTGTGTTCACTGCACCCCAAAAAGATTGTGTTCACTGCACCCCAAAAAGGATGTTGTTCACTGCACCCCAAAAAGGATGTTGTTCACTCCACCCCAAAAAGATTGTGTTCACTGCACCCCACAAAGATTGTGTTCACTGCACCCCAAAAAGATTGTGTTCACTGCACCCCAAAAATGATTTTGTTCACTGCACCCCAAAAAGGATTTTGTTCACTGCACCCCAAAAAGGATGTTGTTCACTCCACCCCAAAAAGATTGTGTTCACTGCACCCCAAAAAGATTGTGTTCACTGCACCCCACAAAGGATTTTGTTCACTGCACCCCAAAAAGATTGTGTTCACTGCACCCCAAAAAGGATGTTGTTCACTGCACCCCAAAAAGGATTTTGTTCACTGCACCCCAAAAAGATTGTGTTCACTGCACCCCACAAAGGATTTTGTTCACTGCACCCCACAAAGATTGTGTTCACTGCACACCAAAAAGGATTGTGTTCACTGCACCCCAAAAAGATTTTGTTCACTGCACCCCAAAAAGATTGTGTTCACTGCAGCCCAAAAAGATTGTGTTCACTGCAGCCCAAAAAGATTGTGTTCACTGCAGCCCAAAAAGATTGTGTTCACTGCAGCCCAAAAAGATTGTGTTCACTGCAGCCCAAAAAGATTGTGTTCACTGCAGCTCACACACAGAAAAATGGATGTGGATCACTGACACCTGCCTATCTCCAATCCCACACCACACAGCAATATCGATTGTAGTTTGTAGAACACAGTTTCCCTAAAATTCAGCAGACTCTGTCCCTAACAGGATTGAGAAGAGATCGTAGATCAGGATTGAGTGCAGACCCCACCCCCCACACAGCAATATCGATTGTAGTTTGTAGAAGACACTGACCCTATATAATTCAGCAGACTCTATCCCTAAAATGCCTACAACTCGCCCTGCCTAAACACTCCGACCTGTCCCTCAATTCTATCCGGACACAAATGGTTTTTTCCTGCCTATCTTTCCCTAATCAGCAGCCAGCACGTTGATGTGTGCTCTGTCCCTGAATCTAAGCAGCATAATGACGCCGCTGCGGCTGCCTCGAACTTATAAAGACTTGGTCACATGCTTCAGACGGCCAATCACAGCTACTGAGACATTTGCAGGCATGGCTGGGATGGCTTAAGGCACACCAGTTAAACGATTGTTGATTGGCTGTTGAAAGCCCGCCATGAAAAGAGCGCCAAAGCATGCAAAACCCGGAAATAAAACGACCGAACACGGATTTTTACCCGAACATACAGTAAAGTGTCCGTGTCCGTGTTCGGGTACAAAAAATCCAATTATTCGGTACGAACACGAATAATACAGTCCGTGTTCGCTCAACACTACAGGCAAGTGATTGATATACAATTAAATATGTATAAAATCTTGGGTAATTTATTATAAAGACATGTGTTCAATTAAAATATAACAAGCAGTCATAATGTGCATAGGTGTTGGGTTATAGACCCAAGGTGCATAGAGTAAAGATTGGTTCGGAAACGAGTTTCCGTGACATAAGTGAAAATAGGTGACTTTTTTTTGGATGAGATTCTCTGTTTTTCCAGGCTTGCTTGCTTGGAACTGTGTTCACAGAGGTCATCCAATGGATGACATTGGATGACCTCTGTGAACACAGTTCCAAGCATTCTCCCTGAGATGATCACAGAGACCATGTGATCCTGCTATATAGGATCACATGTCTCAGGGTTAACCGCTTCTCTGCCAGTGTCATTATTACAGTAACAATACTGATTTAGCACTGATTACTGTAGTAATGTCACTGGTACCCCCAAAAGTGTAAAACATGTCAGTTAGGGGTCCGATCTGTCCGCCGCAATGTCACAGTCCCGCTAAAAATCACTTACTTTACTAGTAAAAAAAAAAAACAATAAAAATGAGATAAATCTTTCCCATAGTTAGTAAACGCAATAACTTTTGTGCAAACCGATTAAAATACGCTTACTGTAATTTTTTTTGCCAAAAAATATGTAGCAGAAAACAAATTGGCCTAAAATGTTAAAAAAATTTAGATTTTTACTTTTTTTTGGGGGGAATGTTATATAGCAGAATTTGAAAAATATTGTTTTTTTTTTAAATTGTCTCTATTTTTTTGTTTATAGCGCAAAAAATAAAAATCGCAGATGTGATCAAATACCACCAAAATAAAGCTCTATTTATGGGAAAAAAAGGACGTCAATTTTGTTTGGGTACAGCGTCGCATGACCGCGCAATTCCGTTAAAGTCACGCAGTGCCAAATCACGAAATAGGGCCTGGTCTTTAAGCAGCAAAATCGTCCGGTCTTAAAGTGGTTAAAGTAAAAGTTTAGGCACTATAAATCTTACCTGTTAAATGATACCGATCCCACTGCCTCCAACTCATTGCATACAATAAAGCACATATTGCGATGTAAGTACCTTTTTTTCTTTACTTTCTATGTGGTCATGTGACCGCAAATCCCATTTGAAGTAATCCAAACCATATTCTCAGTGTCCATTAAGTAGTTGTCCATCATTTTCTCGGTCACCCTGTGCTCCACATAGGCACAGGGTGACTTAAATATAAGAGAGACCTGGGGACCTGAGACAGGGATTTCCCAACCTCTCTAAGGTAAGCTGGGTTCCATGGGCCCCCCAACCAAAGTGACTTCCATCACAGTATTCACATTGGATTGTGTATTTTATTGTATGCAGCGTGGTGGGAAGCAGTGAGGATAGCATCATTTAATATAGTATCCAAACTTCTACTTTAATATCTTCTACTTTAAGTTCCTGCAGTATCTTGTGATATGTTTTATCGCTTAGACCTTTCACCATTTTTGTTGCCTGTCTCTAGGCTTAAAATCTTATCAATATCTTTTTGAGGTCTACAGAACTAGACACAGTATTCTAAATAAGTTTAAACTACACATCTTTATAGGGGACCTCTTTCCTCCTGCTGGTGATCCCTCTAGTGATGGATCCTAGAATTCTATTCACTTTCCCCACTACCACACTGAAATAGCCATCTCCAAATATTTTTCTCTGTAGTTCTGGGCAACACTTTCCCCAAAATATTGCACGGTTTTAGGGGATTCATTTTCCCTGATGCTGGGTTCACACTTCTGCGAATTGAATGCTGGTTTTCCCGCATCCAATTTGCATGACAGGAGAGTGTGACCGGCTCTCAATGGGGCTGGCTCTCACACTGCGCAGTCCACACTGGAAAAGGGTCCTGTGCATCTTCGAGTCCATTTTAGGTCAGAATTCAGGCAAAAATGTGGACCCGATTCGCACCTGAATCGGAGAACAGGGAAGCACCGGATCCCCTGCTGTGAGTTGGGGCCGCTGCTAGTGTGAACCCAGCCTAAGTGCATTGTTTTGCATTCATAGATATTGAACTGCAGTTTCCACAGCTTTTACCAATCTTCCAGCAATTTCAAATCATGTTCGCTGTTACAAACATCTTTAGAAATATCAACCCTATTGCATATTTTGTGTCATTTCATCAGCAAAAAGAATTAACAAATGTTTAACCACACTTTGATATCTATCCTTCAGCCAACTGTTTATTCAGTGAACCACCCAAGGGTTATATCCTAGCTTGTACAACTTTTTATGAGATCATTATGCGGAATTGGGTCAAATACTTTCCTAAAACCAAGACAGTCTATGTCCACAGCACCTTACTGTTCCTGTTAAAATCTGTGAGAAACCTGTTTCATTAGTGATTCTCTTCCTTGTTATGGTTACATGCATATGAATCCAGCTTGAATCAGTCATTCTCTCTCATTAATAGTACTGTGTTTAAAAAAAAAAAAGAAAAAAGAAAACCAGATTAATCACTTAAGGACTGGAAGATTTTGCTGCTTAATGACCAGGCCCTATTTTGCGATTCGGCACTGTGTTATTTTAACGGACAATTGCGCGGTCGTGTGACGCTGTACCCAAATAAAATTGATGTCCTTTTTTTCCCACAAATAGAACTTTCTTTTGGTGGTGGCATTTTATCACTTGTGCGATTTTTATTTTTTGCGCTATAAACAAAAAAGAGCAACAATTTTGAAAAAAAAAAAAAACAACAATAATTTTCAAATTCTGCTATATAACATTCCCAAAAAAAATTTAAAAATCAAAATTTTTTAACATCTTAGGCCAATTTTTTTTCTTCTACATATTTTTGTTAATCGTAATAAGCATATTTTGATTGGTTTGCGCAAAAGTTATTGCGTCTACTAACTACAGAAAAGATTTATGTCATTTTTATTGTTTTTTTGTTTTTTTTACTAGTAATAGCGGCGATCTGCGATTTTTTGTGGGACTGTGACATTGCGGCCGACAGATCGGACCCCTAATTTACATTTTTGACACTGTTGGGGATACCAGTGACATTACTACAATAATCAGTGCTAAAAATATGCACTGTTCTTGTAATAATGCCATTGGCAGGGAAGGGGTTATTATTATTAGTGATCAAGGGGTTAAATGTAAGCCTAGGGGAGTGATTCTAACTGTGGGGGGGGGGGGGTTGGGCTTGTGAGATCATCACAGAGACATGTGATCCTATATAGCAGGATCACATAGCCTCTGTGATCACTTCAGGGAGAATGATGGACGGCTGTGTTCACATCAGCCGTCCGTCTTTCTCTGTCAGCGGAGGGAGATCGCGAGTGGCTGGTGGCCATCGGAGCACCTGTTACATGCACTGGCTCCCCAGATGAGGAGTGGGCCGCTGGTGGTGCGCGCTCGTCCCCTAGAGTCTCCTGAGTGAGCGACGTAGTACTATGTCGGTTTGCCCTGGAGCGACCGCCTGCTGCAGTAAATCTGCGGTGGGCAGTTGCCAAGTGGTTAAAGAAAACCAGTCCTGAAGCCCGCTGTCACAGAGCTGGTCCAGGCTCTGGAAAGATCGCAACCATATGGTTGGGAACCACCCACATGCCTGATACATTAAGGTCAAATGCCTGCTGTAAGGTGTGATTCCTTCCACTAGTCCCTACATACAGTATACACTGTTTCTTGTAGTGACATAGGGGCTGACAGGATGAACCACAGAGCACAGTGGTGCACAGTGACCACTCACCCAGCATGTCCAAAAGTCAGATTTGATGGGGTCATTGTTCTGCAGGAGACCAAAGGCTGGAGGAACTGGTGGCTGGACACCTGATTGTGTTTTTTAATAACTAAACAACAGAGTAGCTTAAAATATAGGTTATAATAGAAGATCAGTGACAGATACAAAATGATTGTCATAGGTTTAAGAGACATATAAAGAAAACCAGATGAATAAAATAATAGTAACCTCATAATAAGTATTTATAATCATAACAGTTTAGACCTTCTTACTAGACAACAATTTGAAGATCAAAATACATTTGTGAAATGAGTTGAGATGTTAAGTTTTCTTTTCCAGGTATCCATCTTTACATGTGTAAGAGTTATAGGTAATTTGTGAAAATGTGTAGCATATCTGACAGCCACCTGCTTCAGTGGTCATAGATTAATAACACCTGACCAAGCATGAAAGCATGCTGAGACCATCTGCCATCTTCTCATATCACGGTGCATTTCAGCCTTTCTATCTACGTTAATTTCCAAGCAGCTCAAGCAATCAGACATTTCCTCATTTCATATCAGTCTGCCTTACCCATTTATACTGTAGAAATGCATTCAATACTTAGTCCAAGAAAGCCATTGTTCTTATTATAGAACAACTTTTAAATGTAATAATAAACCACAATCCAAATGCCCTGCATTATATGATACTGCGAAAAAACAGCTTGACTGGTATTATTCATAATAATACTGACTGTTTTGTAAGAAATACCTTTCTTAAGTAATGTTTACACTGTAAAAATAGTCTGAAAAGAATAGTTAAGAGATGGTATTAAATGGAATTGTGTAGAACGTTATTAAATGGAATTGTATAAAATATTTGTTATCTAAATGTCAAAATCTGTAATTACAGTATATTTCAAACATTTTTAGAGGACAATATATGTGCAGGCACAATGTTATATCTGCTTTTGGTTTATTATGTTATCTTAATGTGCTTATTCCAAAAACAAGTGTCCTTTAGAAGCTTCATTTTGTACATGTTCTCTTTTTCCCTTTTCTGAAAATAAAATAAGTAAACTCTAAACTAAACTGATATGTATGATTAGTGCCAGATACTCTTGTGGGATGGTAAAGAAAATCTAAGAAAAGAACTGCTCCCAAAAAGCTGGCCATCAACAATTGTTATAAACCAAAACTATTAAAAGTGAAACTGTGGAACTTTTAGTTACATACAGTGCTGTTGGGTGCAAGTTTGTGATTTCCAATAGAAAAGTTAAATTTAGCATATTCTATAGCTTTCTGTGCTTCCATCCATTTTGAATAGATATTATTTACCAAGTGTATAAGACAGCATAATACTAGCCAAGTTAAACCAATCTGCATTGTTTGGCAATAGTATATAAGTTATTTTAGTTGACCCTAATACATCTTCTCACTCATAGCCAGGTCTTTTTTTCTAAAAAAATAGGTGCAGGAACTCAACCACGACCCCCCAAACCCCCCCCCCCCCCCCCACACACACACGCACACCCTCAAAGCCATATCAAATAGTGGCTGTGGTCAAATTTCACTAACAGTGGAAGGGTCTTTAGGAGCATTAAATACTAGGAGTGCATTACATACGGAGTGCAGAGTTCAAGGATGCATTATGTACAGAGTGCAGAATTCAGTTGTTCCCTGCATACAGATTGTAGTGTTCAGGGGTGCACCTTCTTCCATAGCTGCTTACCTCTGCATTCCCTAACCATATCTCACTTTTACCCCTCTTCAGCCCCTCTTCATGCACCCCCCTCCACTGCCCCATATCCCCCCCCTCCTTAAAAGCTCCACCATCTTCCACCTTACTTTTGTTGCATTAGGCTGAAGCACCCAGCCAGCTCTAGTTCCTCCCCGCACACTGTAGGTGGCTCCACCTCTCTCACTTGCAGGAAGATCATCCAGTTGGGGTGTTGGCATTCACACTGCACCAAAGGCACCTGCATCTCCCTTGTCCCCATCCTGCACAGTGGGAGCCACTCACTAGATCAGATCTATGGGAGCCATTTGGGAAACAAGCTGTCACTTGTAAACCCAAATGCTGGATTCTTTGGAGAGAGCCTGAACCGAAGGTGGGGGAACTGAGTTCCACCAAGTTCCAGCTGAAAAAAAAGCCCTGCTCATAGCTATCTCTGTGGTAAAGGAATGAAGTTCCATGGAGGTGACAGAGTTGCAAACACAGTGCAGGTAGGTGTCCAAGCAGAGAGGCAGCAAGACAAGCCGCAAGGCATCCCATTGAAGATCAGCTAACTAGTCTTGACTGGTCATTGTTGGAATCACTGTTTCTTTGCTGCTGATGGAGGACTAGAATAAGAAAATTTACACTTGCATGTGATACTGACCATTAAATTGCTGCATATTTTTTTCTTTAGTTTAATAATGCCCCACTTTTTGAACAGCAAGAACATTGAACATTGCAAGAAGCCATAATCTTCATTCCAAATTACTTTGGCATTACAAGAAATATTAAATAATGCTTTCAAATTTTGGATAAATAAATTGAAATTTTGTTGTAGACATTTTTTCTTGCTTTCTAGCTCAGTTAACTAAACAGTTCATTGGACTTCCATAGAAATATTCTTAATTAGTAAATATAATAATGAGCATGCCTTACAATTTGGTAATATAGAAACAAAATGTATGTCTTTAGGCAAAAGTCATTAATCACACTTACATTATTTACGTTGGCCTAGCTAATGATTTACATAATGGTAAAATAGTCAGTTTCCTCTACCCATTTTTTTAAAAATAAGAATGCACTATTTTGTATTGTTTAGTGTTTAAGGGTTCAATATTTTTATTGTAAATCACATTCTTCAACTAGTTCTTTTTCTTATATCTATTTTTGGTATATGACCTATCTAATAATGTTTGTTTAACCACTTTACGACCGGCGCACGACGATCTACGTCGGCACTCAGCCCCGGCCAGGCAAACTGACGTAGGCCTACGTCAGCACAATTTGCCGGCCCTGTGCGCGCTCCCGCGCGTCCCCGCCGCCGATGATGACTCGATTGGGTTCAGAACCGATCAGTCATCAGGTCCAGGCCAATCATTTTTGGTCTGGACCTGTTGATCGGTCCTGCCCAATCAGATCATCCTCTAAGCCTGTGAAATGTAAACACAGGCTTAGAGGAGATGTGCCCTCCCCCCACAACGGTCTTTTTGGATCCAGCGTGAGAGGAGAGCACATCTTACTGTGAGTACTGCACCAAGCACACCCACACACAGTTAGATAGGCACATTTCACCCCCGATCGCCCCCCGAATTAACCCCTACAGCACCTGACACAACACACACTATATACAGCATATAGCATATACCTATATACCTGTATAAGTGTGATTTGTGAACAGGTGTAGCCCTTGCGACCCCCCCTTTTCCACTCAAATTACCCCCCACCCCCCCCTAATAAAGATTTAACCCACTGATCCCCCCTGAACCCCCCCTGATCACCGCCGTTAACCCCTACACCCTCTGTCACATCAGCACTAATACAAACGCAATATACGGTGTTATTGTATTTTTGTATTAGTGTCATTGTGATCAGAATTAGCGCAGGCGACTACGTTTCTGTCCCAAGAAGGTTTAGGGTCCCCGCCACCCGCCCAATAAAGATTTAAGCCCCTGACCCCCCCCTGATCACCCCTACACCCCCTGCCATAACACACACCGTATACAGTATATAGCATTTTGCTATATACCCGTATAAGTGTGATTTGTGGTCAGGTCTAGCGCTTGCGACCCCCCTTTTTCCACTTGAATTACCCGCCACCCCCCCCTAATAAAGATTTAAGCCCCTGATCCCACCTGATCCCCCCCTGATCACCGCTAGTTAACCCCTACACCCTCTGTCACATCAGCACTAATACAAACGTAATATACTGTGTTTTTGTATTTTTGTATTAGTGTCATTGTGATCAGAATTAGCGCAGGCGACTAAGTTTGTGTCCCAAGCAGGTTTAGGGTCCCCCCCACCCGCCCAATAAAGATTTAATCCCCTGATCCCTTCCTGATCACCCCTACACCCCCTGCCACAACACACACTGTATACAGTATATAGCATTTTCTATATACCCGTATAAGTGTGACTTGTGACCAGGTTTAGCGCTTGCCACCGTTCCTTTTATCCTTAGGATACCCGCCAGTCCCTTCCAATAAAGATTTAAACCCCTGATCCCCCCCTGATCACATCCCGTTAACCCCTACACCCTCTGTCACATTAGCACTAATACACACATAATATACTGTTTTTACTGTATTTTGTATTGGTGTCATTGTGACTTGAGGTTGCGCTAGCTAGCTAGTTTCTTTCCCAAAGGAGGTTTAGGGTCCCCGCCACCCCCCCCCAGATCCCCAGCGCATAGTTTAGAAGTAACCCCTTGATTGCCACACACGCACGCACGCACGCACGCACGCACGCACGCACGCACCTACACTTCCATTTCTAGTATAGTGTTTGAACAGATCAATATCTGATCTGATCAGAACTATACTAGCGCCCCCATAGTTTAGGGTTCCCAAAACGCGGTGTTTGCACGATCAGTACTGATTCCGGCCAGCACCTGCGTTTAACCCTTTCACCCAGGCAAGTGTAGTAATCAATAGATTACTGTCACTTGCAAAAAAACACAAGACACAAAACCGCTGTGTTAGCAGAGTCAGGCCTGATCCCTGCTAGCATTAGCAGTTTTTTTTGTAGCGCTTGAAATAATCTTCGACAACCAGGTGCTTTTATTACCTGTGAGTCGCATCACTGTACGAGTAAATTTAGTTACCAAAATGACCAAACGTTCGTACAGGGATGAAGAGCTTGTCAGTTATATGCTGACCGAGTCATCTGATAGCGAAGGGGAAGCTACAATGACCGAATTAGTGTCAGTATATGAACCTGATGACGGCAGCGGCTCCCTGACAGATAGCTCCGACGACAGATGGGTCCCTGTTAGATCCAGGCGTACCCGACCCCATTCTGAAGTTGTTGTGATGCAGGAATCGCAGGGTGCTCGTATGGAGCAGAGTGTGGGTACTAGTGCCGCTCATCCTTCTGGCGACCTGGCAAGCGCCAGCGGCCTAGTACAACCTGGACCTAGTACAACCAGCACTGCAGTAAGACCTGGTGACGTGGTGAGTCCCCTAAGTGCAGTTGAAGCTGGTGCGGTGGCTAGCACAAGTAGTGGCCCGCAGCCACCGCGTATTCGAAGACAGGCCCGTAGAGCCCATAGTGCCCTCCCTGATGCGCTGGCATTTCCTAATTGGCAACCCACTGATACTACAGCGCCAGTACTTCCCCCATTCACCGCCCAACCTGGAATCCACGTGGAGACAGCTGGTTTTACGCCCCTGAACTTTTTTGAGCTGTTCTTCACGGAAGATCTTTACAGATCTATTGTGGATCAATCAAATTTATATGCACAACAGTTCATCGCCGCCAACCCAAATTCACACCTTGCCAGACAATTCGGCTGGAAACCTATAACGGTTTCCGAATTTAAGATCTTTCTGGGCCTTTCCCTCCACATGGGCATAACTAAACAGAGTGAATTGCGGCTATATTGGTCCACTAGCCCAGTTCACCATATGCGCATGTACTCTGCCTCTATGTCCAGGACGAGATACGAGCAAATTCTGCGATTTATGCATTTCAGCGACAATGAACTCTGTCGTCCTCGGGGAGACCCTGCATACGATCGGCTCCACAAAATTCGGCCCCTCATAGACCACTTCAATCAGCGGTTTGCAGCCTTGTTTACCCCCGAACAAGTTGTCTGCGTTGACGAGTCCCTGATTAAATTTACTGGCCGCCTTGCTATGAAACAGTACCTCCCCAGCAAGCGTGCCAAGTACGGGGTCAAACTGTATAAATTGTGTGACAGGGCCACAGGCTATACAGTTAGTTTCCGGGTCTATGAGGGAAAAGATAGCTGTGTGGAGCCCCCCAACTGCCCAGACTACATAGGGAGCAGCGGTAAGATCGTTTGGGACTTGGTGTCACCCTTATCCGGAAAGGGGTACCATTTGTACGTGGACAACTTTTATACAAGCGTGCCACTATTTAGTCACCTTCTTGATTTACAAATTGGCGCATGTGGCACCGTGCGACCTAATCGCCGGGGCTTCCCCCAACGGCTTGTAGATTCCCGTCTTAGTCGGGGGGCGAGAGCCTGCTTGAAAACGGACAAATAACTTGCGGTGAAGTGGAAGGATACACGGGATGTTTATGTTCTGTCCTCCCTTCACCCAGACACGACGATCCAAATTCCTACGGCAACTGGCGTTATGGAGAAACCCCTCTGTGTCCACGAATATAACCTTAACATGGGAGGGGTGGACCTTAACGACCAGCTTTTGGCGCCGTATTTAGTTGCCCGTAAAGCCAGACGCTGGTACAAAAAAGTGTCTGTTTACCTATACCAATTGGCTATGCTGAACGCCTTTGTCCTATACAGGGCGTCAGGACGAACTGGATCTTTCCGGGAATTCCAGGAAGAGATCATCCTTGCCTACCTGTACCCAGGAGGCATGCCTGCCCAACTTCCCCTTCCAGATGCAGTGAGCCGGCTGCATGAGAGGCATTTTTCACATGTCCTCCCGAGTACCCCTACCCAAAGATGGCCCCAAAGAAGATGTCGTGTCTGTAGCAAGCGCGGATTTAGGCGTGACACCCGTTATTATTGTCCCAAATGTCCTGACCAACCTGGTCTCTGCATCGGGGAATGTTTCGAGCGCTACCATACACTAGTGGATTATTAGCGTAGGGTACAGCACGACACAGTGTAGGGCACATAAACACAGGGTCTCGAAGGATGTTGGATGTCCATCGACATTTTGAGAGACCCAAGCTGGAAGAGAAGATCGCAGATGATCGCAGTCCCTCCCAAATCAAGAAGTAAAGGAACAGTTAGAAAGAAAAATAAAAGGATCCAAAAACTGTTGTGGTGTCAGTAATTTTATATGTCCTTCTACTCCTTCCTACTATACTTTTTTTCAATGTCCTTTGTTTGTTTTTTCATTCTTTTGTGACCTGTTTCTCTTGCAGGTCCCTCGTCGGCTACCACGCATTGATTTTATATATTCTGACACAAACAGCGTTTGCGCTCAGCATATATGGATACCTTTGCTGATAGCAGCTGTGGTGATTTTCTGATTTCAGCACTGCAGTTAAAATCCTATTTTGGTATACGTGGATAGCGCCGTGTATACCCATCATTAAATTCAGTGGGTGGTTGTTTGGGCGGTTAATGATGAAGATCCAAAAACTGTTGTTGTCAGTCATTTTATATGTCCTTCTACTCCTTCCTACTATACTTTTTTTCAATGTCCTTTGTTTGTTTTTTCATTCTTTTGTGACCTGTTTCTCTTGCAGGTCCCTCGTCGGCTACCACGCATTGATTTTATATATTCTGACACAAACAGCGTTTGCGCTCAGCATATATGGATACCTTTGCTGATAGCAGCTGTGGTGATTTTCTGATTTCAGCACTGCAGTTAAAATCCTATTTTGGTATACGTGGATAGCGCCGTGTATACCCATCATTAAATTCAGTGGGTGGTTGTTTGGGCGGTTAATGATGAAGATCCAAAAACTGTTGTTGTCAGTCATTTTATATGTCCTTCTACTCCTTCCTACTATACTTTTTTTCAATGTCCTTTGTTTGTTTTTTCATTCTTTTGTGACCTGTTTCTCTTGCAGGTCCCTCGTCGGCTACCACGCATTGATTTTATATATTCTGACACAAACAGCGTTTGCGCTCAGCATATATGGATACCTTTGCTGATAGCAGCTGTGGTGATTTTCTGATTTCAGCACTGCAGTTAAAATCCTATTTTGGTATACGTGGATAGTGTCGTGTATACCCATCATTAAATTCAGTGGGTGGTTGTTTGGGCGGTTAATGATGAGTAATACTACGCATTATTCCTGTGCTGATTTCTGATAGGTTCTCTTTTTTTCCGTTCAGCCCACAGGCTGCATGAAAAAAAAAAAAACCTATATGCCAAACAAGGACCAGCAATGTACTGGTACGTTGCTGGACTTTGAGTGGTTATACCAGGATGATGCCTGCAGATTTAGGCATCATCTTGGTATCATTTTTTACAGCCAGCGGTCGGCTTACATGTAAAAGCAATTCTAGCAGGTAATTGGCCGCTAGACTGCTTTTACATGCAGTGGGAGGGGCCTCCCCCCCCCCCACCGCCGCCTTCCGCAGCCTTCCATGGTTTTTCTCTGGCTCTCCTGTCCCACCGGTTAACCCGAGAGTGCAGCCGGTGGTTCATTTATCTAACCATAGAGCTAATTGGAGATGAGAATGGCTCCAATCATCTCTATGGCCTAAGATGCCGGAGGCTACGAGCATTTTATGACTTCTGTTTCGCCAGAAATAAACAGGGCCATTGGGAAATTGGGAAAGTATTTTATCACACCAATTTTGGTGTGGTCAGATGCGTTAAGGTCAGAGGAGAGATCTAGAGTCTAAAAGACCCCAATTTTTTTTAAAAAGAGTACCTGTCACTACAGATTGCTATCATAGGGGATATTTAAATTCACTATGATAACAATAAAAATGATTTAAAAAAAAAAAAAATTAAAGGAAAGGTGTCAAAATAACATAAAAAAGCAAAAGAAAAAATAAAAAAAAAATAAAATTTGAGCCCCCCCCCTTACCCCCGGTGCTTGCGCTCAATGGCGCACGCAAGCGGTGGTCTAGTGTCATATGTAAACCACAATTGCAGCATGCATGTGAGGTATCGCCACGATCGCCAGATCGAGTGCAGTAATTCTTGCAGTAGACCTCCTCTGTAAGTCTAAAGTGGTAACCTGTAGAGACTTTTAAAGGTTTTCAAAAATGTACATACGTTTTTGTCGCTGCGCAGGCATGCGCAATTTTTAAAGCATGTCATGTTAGGTGTCTATGAACTCG
The DNA here is from genome assembly GCF_965119305.1 of Pelophylax lessonae. Taxonomy (NCBI): domain Eukaryota; kingdom Metazoa; phylum Chordata; class Amphibia; order Anura; family Ranidae; genus Pelophylax; species Pelophylax lessonae. The sequence goes on along the minus strand of NC_138770.1, from coordinate 224,241,617 downwards.
GCATAAGATCATCTTTTAAATGTTACCAAAAAAATTGGAATTATATAGTGTATTTGTGCAATAAATTAAAAAAAAATGTATTTTTTTCGCAAAAATTGCGTTTGGAAAATCTGTGCGCAAATACCGTGTGACAAAAAAATTTGCAACATCCACCATTTTATTCTATAGGGCCTCTGCTTTAAAAAAATATATAATGTTTGGGGGTTCAAAGTAATTTTCTAGTAAAAAAAAAATATTTTTTCATGTAAACAAAAAGGCACAGAAAAGGCTTGGTTTTCAAGTGGTTAGAAGAGTGGGTGATGTGTGGATAAGATTGAGTATAAAATGCCGGAACTGTTCAAACACCCCCCTAATGACCCCTTTTTGAAAAGTAGACACCCAAAGCTTTTTTCTGAGAGGCATGGTGAGTCCATGGAGTATTTTATATTTTGCCACAAGTTTCGGGAAAATTATTATTTTTTTTTTTTTTTGTTGTTTTTTTACAGAAAGTTGTCACTAAATGATATATTGCTCATGCATGCCATGGGAATATGTGAAATGACACCCCAAAATACATTCTTTTGCTTCTCCTGAGTACAGGGATACCACATGTGTGAGACTTTTTGGGAGCCTAGCTGTGTACGCGCCCCCGAAAACCAATCCACATCTTCAGGTTTTCTAATGGCGTAAATTGCTGATTTTACCCCTGACTACCTGTCACAGTTTTAGAGGCCCTGAAATTTCAAGATGGCACAAAACCCCCCCAAATGACCCCATTTTGCAAAGTAGACACTCCAAGCTACTGGCTGAGAAGTATGGTGAGTCCATGGAATAGTTTATATTTTGCCACAAGTTTCGAGGAAAAAAAATTTTTTTATTTTTTTTTATTTTTTTACACAAAGTTGTCAGTAAATGATATATTGCTCACACAGGCCATGGGTATATGTGAAATGACACCCCAAAATACATTCTGCTGCTTCTCCTGAGTACAATGATACCCCATGTGTGAGACTTTTTGCCAGTCTAGCCGCGTACAGGACCCGGAAATCCAATGCGCACCTTTAGGCTTTCTAAGGGCGTAAATTGTTGATCTCACTCCTTACTACCTATCACAGTTTTGAAGTCCATAAAAAGCCAAGATTGCACAAACCCCCCCCAAATGACCCCATTTTGCAAAGTAGACACTCCAATCTATTTGCTGAGAGGCATGGTGAGTATTTTGCAGCTCTAATTTTTTTTGGAAAATGAAGAAAAAACAGGAAAATGCATTTTTTTTCCTCTTTTTTCAATTTCCAAAACTTTGTGACAAAAAGTGAGATCTGCAAAACACTCAACATGCCTCTCTGCAAATAGCTCAGGGTGTCTACTTTCCGAAAAGGGGTCATTTGGGGGGGGGTTGTGCTGTCTTGGCATTTCATGGCCTCCAAAACTGTGATAGGTAGTCAGGAGTGAAATCAACAATTTACGCCCTTGGAAAGCCTGAAGGCGATGATTGGTTTTCGGGGTCCTGTACTCGGCTAGACTGCAAAAAAGTCTCACACATGGGGTATCCCTATACTCAGGAGAAGCAGCAGAATGTATTTTGGGGTGTCAGTTCACATATACCCATGGCATGTGTGAGCAATATATCATTTACTGACAACTTTGTGTAAAAAAAAAAAATATATATATATATATATTTCCCGGAACTTGTGGCAAAATATAAAATATTCCATGGACTCACCATGCCTCTCAGCAAATAGCTTGGGGTGTCTACTTTCCAAAATGGGGTCATTTGGGGGGGTTTTGTGCTATCTTGGAATTTTAGGGCCTCCGAAACTGTGATAGGTAGTCAGGAGTGAAATCAACAATTTACGCCCTTGGAAAGCCTGAAAGTGGGGACTGGTTTTCGGGGACCTGTACTCGGCTAGACTGCAAAAAAGTCTCACACATGGGGTATCCCTGTACTCAGGAGAAGCAGCAGAATGTATTTTGGGGTGTCATTTCACATATACCCATGGCATGTGTGAGCAATATTTCATTTACTGACAACTTTGTGAAAAAAAAAAAAAATATATATATATATATATGTATTTCCCGGAACTTGTGGCAGAATATAAAATATTCCATGGACTCACCATGCCTCTCAGCAAATAGCTTGGGGTGTCTACTTTCCAAAATGGGGTCATTTGGGGGGGGGTTTGTGCTATCTTGGAATTTTAGGGCCTCCGAAACTGTGACAGGTAGTGCAGAGGTGACATGCACAATTTACGCCATTAGAAAACCTGGGAGTGTTGATTGGTTTTCGCGGTCCTGTACACAGCTAGGCTCCCAAAAAGTCTCACACATGGGGCATCCCCATACTCAGGAGAAGTGGCAGAATGTATTTTGGGGTGTAATTCCACATATACCCATGTCATGTGTGAGAATTTTATCTTTTAGTGACAACGTTGTGTAAAAAAAAAAAATAAAAAAAAAAAATAGTAATATTCCCAAAACTTGTGGTAAAATATAAAATATTCCATGGACTCACCATGCCTCTTAGCAAACAGCTTGGGGTGTCTACTTTCCAAAATGGGGTCATTTGGGGGGGTTTTGTGGTATCTTGACATTTCAGGGCCTCCTAAACCGTTAGAGGTAGTGAGAAAATGCAATGAAAAATGTACGCCCTTTGAAATTCTGATGGTGGGGATTTGTTTTTGTGGTCCCGTACACAGCTAGGCTCCCAAAAAGTCCCACATATGTGGTATCCCTGTACTCAGGAGAAGCAGCAGAATATATTTTGGGGTGTAATTACACATATACCCATGGCATGTGTGAGCAATATATCATTTCAATGACAACTTTGTGTAAAAAAAAAAAAAAAAAAAATGTTTAGTCATTTTTCAAACACCTGTGACAAAAAAATGAAATATTCAATGAGCTCAACATGCCTCTCAGAACATTCCTTAGGATGTCTACTTTCCAAAAAGTGGTAGTTTGGGGGGGTTTTGTACTGCCCTGCCATTTTAGCACTTCATGAAATGAGATAGGCAGTCAAAAATTAAAGCTGCGTAAATTTCTGTATTTACACCATAGTTTGTAGACGCTATAACTTTTGCGCAAACCAATAAAAATACGCTCATTGAATTTTTTTTTGTCAAAGACATGTAGCTAAATATATTTTGGCCAAAAAAAAATACATAAATTGAGTATATTGGATATTTTTTAAAAGACAAAGTTGAAAATGTCATTTTTTTGCAAAATTTTCGCTCTTTTTTTATTAATATCGCAAAAAATAAAAAGCGCAGAGGTGATCAAATACCACCAAAAGAAAGCTCTGTTTGTGGGAAAAAAAGGACGTAAATTTCGTTTGGGTACCACATTGCATGACCGCACAATTGTCAGTTAAAGTCACGCAGTGCCGAGTCGTAAAATACCCCCTGGTCGGAATGGGGGTAAAATCTTCCGGGGCTTAAGTGGTTAATAAAATTACTACCAATTCTATCAAAATAACAACTGTTTTAATTACAATGATGAATATAAAATGCATACCCGTGGCTGTTAGCTTAACACATATAAAAAATTGAATGTATTATTTTTTAAAGTATATGTAATCTATGTTCGCACTTTAATTGTAAAAGAAAAATAAACAATAATAATAAAAATTATACAAGTTTTATTCACAAATTACCACTTTTCCCGTCATATCTGGGCGGTAGGTATTTTTTAAAAATTTTTAAATACATTTTTTTTTTAAAGCAAAATTCTGATATTTTTTTAAAATACCTCATTTGTCAGTAGCCTTCTGACCAGTTGTGTGCCGTCCATGGTTCTCTTTTTCCACCATTATTGATACTGCAGAGAGTAGCTCCACATTATTCTAGTGCAGTTCTGTGCTGTGAACAGTGAGCTCAGGCTGACTTGGTGACGTACTTCCTGGGGGTGTATGTTGGTGACAGTCTGGGCTCCCAAGAACTGCTACAGGGATTTGATGCTTGTGTGTAATAAACTAAATGTATTTTTTGTTTTTTTTTACTAGTAAAAATACAATTTGATAAACAGATGTACAAATTTCATGACACAAACTACTGTCATATTATTCTACAGGTGCTCTGCTTCTCATAAAACACTGTATATATTGTTTTGGTCTGGCAGCTAAAGGCATAATCAGTTACTTATACAGGATTAGCGGACTACAGCACATTTAATAGAGTGCAGCATGAGGACTCAATGTTTGCTGCTTTGGAATTGCATGGGTTTTCTCTGTAAAATCCAACTGAAGAATTGTTCTGGTAGGTTTATTGGCTTCCGTCCATCTTGGCTATAGCATTTGTTCCACACATTCATTTTATCATGGTGGAAGCTACTGATTGAAGTGGTTTAGGTTTTCAATAAAATGGTTCAGAAAATGTTGGTGCTTAATACATTTATAAAATAAATAAAAATATATATTTTTCTGTACATCAGACCCTTCTCTACTGAAAGATGCAGTCTATTTTTCTTACAACCTTATGTCACAATAGGTGACATTTTTAAAAGCTGTTTTTTTTTTATTCTGTTGTTTCTTTTATTTTAAACACAATTTAGGGACAAATAAATTTGTCCTATACATTTTATATAGTATATTAGCCACTATGAAAATGAAAATAAAGTTCTGTGCAAAATTTTTAGACAGACGTGAATAAGTGCTGTAAAGTAAAAATAGTTTCAAAAATATAAATTGTAATTGTTTAGTCTTATCAATTTACAGAAAGCAAAATGAGCGACAAGAAGAAAAATCTAAATCAAATCAATATTTGGTGTGACTACCCTTGGGCTTCAAAGAAGCATCCATTTTTACACTTGCACAAAGCAAGGATTTTTTTAGGATTAGAGCAGGTGTAATAATCATCAATTTCAAATGTAGGTGAAAAGACAGTAATTAACTGAAACAGAAACAGCTTTATAGGAGGTTTAAAACTGGGTGAGGAACAGCCAAACTTTGCTACTAAGGTAAGGTTGTGGAAGACCGCATCATGTAACATGTAATACACCATGGCAAGACTGAGCACAGCAACAAGACACAAGGTAATTATACTGCATCAGCAAGGTCTCTCGCAGGGAAAGATTTCAAAGCAGGCTGGGGTTTCAAGATGTGCTGTTCAAGCTCTTTTGAAGAGGCACAAAGAACCTGGCAATGTTGAGGACCATGGATGTAATGGTCAGCCAAGGAAACTTAACGCACCAGATGAAAGACACAGGATGCTTAGTTCCCTTTGACATTGGAAGATGTCCAGTAGTTCCATTAGCACAGAACTAATGGAAATCAGTGGGACTCAAGTATATACATCCGCTATCCAGAGAAGTCTGACCAGAAGTGGTCTTCATGGAAGAATTGCGGCCAAAAAGCCATACCTCTAATATCGAAACTAGGCTAAATGATTCAAGTATGCATGAAAACATTGGAACTGGGGTAGAGAAAATGACAGCAGGGGCTCTGGACCGACGAGTCAAAATGTAAAATACTGTAGTTGGCTGTAGCAGTAGGCAGTTTGTTCGCTGAAGGGCTGGAGAGTGTTACAATAACGATTATCTGCAGGCAAATGTGAAACATTCCTTGTAAGTTTGGAGCTGCATTTCTGCAAATGTACTCAGAGATTTGGTCAGGATCAATGGTGTTCTTATTGCTGATAAAAACAGGCAGATACTTATCTATCATGTCATATCATCAGGGAGGCGTGTGATTTTCAGTAGGGCAATGACCCCAAACATACAGCCAATGTCATCAAGAGCTATCTTCAGCATAAAGAAGAACAAGGAGTCCTGGAAATGATAGTTTGGCCCCCACAAAGCCCTGATCTCAACATCATTGAGTCTGTATGGGATTACATTAGGAGACAGAATTATTTGAGGCAGCTTACATCCATAGACCATCTGTGGTTAGTTCTCCAATGTGTTTGGAACAACCTACCTGCTGAGTTCCTTCAAAAAACTGTGTGCAAGTGTACCTAGAAGAATTGATGCTGTTTTAAAGACAAAGGGTGGACACACCAAATATTGATTTGATTTGGATTTCTATTCTGCTCATTTACATTCTATTTTGTTAATTGATAAAAATAAACTATTAACGCTTCTATTTCTGAAAGCATTCTTAATTTACAGCATTTTTTAAACTCCTGCCTAAAACTTTGCACAGTAGTGTATCTACATATCTGCATCTTAAAGGTACTCCTTAGCACATGTTGTATAATACTTCTAAGGTTAACTTTTATCCCTAAATAAGTGATTGCAGTTGAGGCACAGCAGACAAAGTAGTCAGACAGTCGTCATTTGGCAAAGGGATAATGCAAAACAGAAACTGTTGTTTTGCTCACAAAGCAGTTTGGAGTCATTTGGGATACCAGCCATTGCTAACCACCGGGGCAGATAACCACTAGGGATGATCGAACGGTTCGGGTCGACCATTGGTTCGACCCGAACATTGACTGTTCGAAATTCAGCCGAATTCCGAACTTTTTGCTGAAAAAGTTCAGAATTCGGCAACCAGAACCGACCAAAATGCAATGGGACAGGAACTGGGCTTTAAAAGCCTGTGATTGGACCAGAACCATCAGTAAAAGCCAATTGAGGGGGCAGGAGAATGCTAGGAATGTGATTGGAGTGACTAGGGGGTCCAGAGGCCAATCATTAGTGAATACGCCCCCCAGTATATAAGATAGCCCCCCAAATCTCTACCATTTTAATACAGGGCTGTGGAAGAGAGTGGAAGCAGTTCTGTTACTTCTGCTCTCAAAGTGTCATTTAGCAATTATTAGTGTGAGGAAAGGGATATCTAGTGTAGTTAGGGTACTATTTTCCACTATAGTTAGATTTAATAATCTAGTTTCTGTAGGGAAAGTGTTAAGTGTAAGGGGGCCGTAGTGTAGTGTAGGGTTAACTGACTCTGACTGCTATGCTGTATAGGGGTATATATACACACACACTTATATGTATTTATACACATACACACATATAGGTGTGAAAGGAGAGAAGCCAAATGGGTGTTAATTATTTCATTAGCGCAAGCATAGTGTTCTGCTACTTTCACACCTATATATGTGTCTGTGTATATATACATACATGTGTATGTGTATATATATATCTCTACACAGAAGTTCTGATGTTATGCCTGCCTCCAAAGACCCCCAAAAAATGCCCAAAAAAACGCCTGCTACTAAACCGGCAAGGTGTGAAAATAGCGGAGCCACTATCCTGTTCTATATTAATTCTAATACAAACAAACTTTTTTTTTTCTGGTTCTGGACATGCTACAGAGCTGAAACTTCACAGGTACACTTTTTAGACCCCCCCAGACACTAAATCCAAAGAAATCTCATTTTTTTTTCAATAATTGGCTCTCTATCAAAAATGACAATTTTTAAGAACTTTTTTTGTGTGATTAATAGTCCCTGGGGCATGACCCAGAACCCTACGCACTTTTTAGGGGCATTTATTGGGTTTTAGGGCTTCAAAATGGTGTTCTTTGATTACCGAAATTCGTTTCCCATTGATTTCAGTGGGGTTCTGAAATCCGGGCCGAACTTTCGGGAAGTTCAGGTGTTCTGGTCGAACCGAACTTTTGAAAAGTTCGATCATACCTAATAACCACCAGTCCAGATGGCTTGTTTGAAACAAAATATAAGTAGGACTATGCCTTTGAAATTAATTAGGATAATTTACACACCACCAATAGTGTCTTTACCATGTCTTAGCATCCTTTCCAGGGTGTGGCTGAAGTTTTTTGTTGAGTTTGCCTGGCCAGTCGAGAGAGATTCTTGGAACGTTCCAGCATATACTTGGAAAACATTTCTCACATTTCATCTTAACATAGAGCTTTGTATATTCTAACATTTGCAGGTAAATCCTCATTTCATAGATATTACATGAACCATATGGATAATATAATTAAAGTTTTGGTTACCTATACACATTTTTGTAATGGTTTTGTATGAAATATCACAACCTCTCCTCAGATTTCTCAGTAGGGTTCATCAGCTTTTAGTTACTCCTCATTTTGGCAGAGGAATGCAAGTGATTGCAGTTTTAGAAGCGGTGGAAGCTCCCAGAGGAAATCCACATATACACAGGAATAACATACAAAAATCCATCGAGAGGGTCCTGCTTATAATTGAAACCAAGGGTCAAGATTCTTGTGGCAGCAATCTCAACTGTTACACACTGTCTGGGAATAGTATAGGTTTTAATGTTCTAGACATTTTTGTACATGCTAGAGTTCAGCAGTTTCATGTCCTTTAGACAACTTCCATTTACTGTTTGTACCTGAACTGCTGCAATGTTCACTTAAAATTGTGCATTGCATTTCCTGATATTCTGTGCTGCTCTCCATATTGTTTGTGTCCTTTATGAGGAACTGTTTTATTTCAGTAGCCTTGGATATGATATAAATCTACTCTTCATAATGTTGTGCTCAGTATTCAAAGTTGAATTTATGTCTTATTCCATTGAAATGTCCATTGAGATCAGATAAAAGCCTTGGTGAGAAGCACAGGAGGTGGTCAGTGCAATGCAACAAGGACTACAAAAAGTTGTCAGTGAGGGAATGCACAGAAATAAATAAATGATGCTGAAGGGCAAAGGCGATACAGCCTATAATTACTTACAAAAATATACAACAGAAAAAAAACAGCTGCTGTTTCCAAAATTTCAAAAGTACAAAAACACCTTTTAGAAAAAATTGAGTTTCTTTCAATTAAAATGCATCACAAAGGATCACGATGTATATGGCTAGATATCATGAAAAATAAAAGTATAAGCGTCAGACTTTTTTTTTTTTTTTCTTACACTTTTAGGTTCCTATGCAGAGGAAACAATAAACTCATGGTTGAAAGATACATATTTTAAGTCGATTTTTTTTTACCTCAGCACTTTCAATAAAATGTAATGTGTTCTTGTTGGAAAAAAAAGATTTATAAGATTTATAGAAGGAGTAAGGTAAGCGTTTTAACATGGGATAGATGAGCAGAAAAAAACAAATTGAAGACAAGCTTTAAAAGAAAGGTAAAGTTCAGGACAAGGGAACATAAGTAGGTAAAGCTGAAGTTTAACAATTTTCTAATTATTGTTTCATCAGCACTAGGGATGGTACTTACATGAATGATGAGTGTCCATTGTGCTGATGATTGCTCTTTTCTTAAATATCTTCAATCTCTGCCTCCCAGATACTGAAGCAGGGGGACAGAAATGGCAGGCATAGTCATCACTTTTGATGAGTGCATGTCATAGGTGAAGCTGCTGGTATTTCCCCTGCAGCCCTGGAAGGTCACAGCTGCATGGGGTAATAGGAGGTCTTCACCTTTAACAGGTAATTGTCAAAAGTGCTTACTATTCCCACCCTTTCCTTCACCCACTTCATTCATAGAAGCCGTACTACCACTTCCCAATAGAAAGCTCCCTATAAATGGATTTATACAATGTCTGCCTCTTCATGGAGTGTTTTTTATTGCTAGATGATAGTACATGTTCCATAAATGGAGAAAAGGGTGGGCATAGTCATCACTTTTGGGAAGTGCCTGTCACAGATGAAGTCCTTGTTTTAATTCCCACAGTAAGAGAAAATCATCATTATCCAGGGGGTAGAAGAGGAAAGATTTCAAAGAAAAGACAAGCCACCAGCACACGGGACACTCCTGCAATAGCTACATGTAATTACAATCCCTGTTGCTAGTTTTTTTTTTTTTAATTCTCTAAGCTTAAACTTTAAGGCCATCAAGATTAAGTTATCATGTACATGTTAGGTGTAATTAATCCATATCAACCAACCAGATTGTTTCTCTCATCTAATTACATTTAAGGTATAGCTAGTAATAGTTAGTCACATTCAGCTGGACTTGTTTTGCAGTACTGAAGATGTTTCTAGATTTATCCAAGTTACTTCTTCAGTTTAAGTGAATGTCAAGAACATACCCCAGCATTTGTAGCCATACAAGTACCGGTAACTCAGTCACCTTACTTGTTTCTCAATAGGGGCATATTTAGAGATGTTGTTGTCCTGGTAGATAATGGCACCACTTTGTTTAGGTATTATAAGTTTGTCAGTTACCATATAATGTGATCTCTATAATAAATGTAAAGTTTCAACAAACAAAGAGATTTGCAAATTTTGACATTTAAAGCTTAATTTTAATGTTTTAACTATTTCTCAAAACATTTTAAACATAAAAATCAGCACTGGATTCAATACTCACCATATCTGTGGTGCTGTACCCAGCAGATCCACTATTCTGAGATCCAATGCCACTCTTCTTCTGGGCTGAAGAATGTCCATCATCATTGCACCCACTTCTTGTAAGCCTAGAGCATCATTGACCCACCGTCCTGGGTTTACAGGAGAATGCTTTTAAGACTGGCACCATGTCGTTACTTTAATATATTCTCTAAAGCATCATAACCTTAAAAAATGTAAATATACACATATTTTAAAATTAATGCTGGGGTGGGGTGGTTCCTAGCAGGGGGTGTTTGTAAATTTGGAGTTTCCTTTATTTTCCTGACATTTACACACTTCCTTTCCTAGGATGAAAGTGCTCAATGTATTGTATTTATAGTGGAGCAGAGTTGTCACCCTTAACTGCTCACACCTTATTTGCACTGCAGAGCACCCCTCACCTTATCTCCATATAACGGAAGGTGTTTTGTAGTCTGTCGAAGGAACTATGCAGGATTGATAACAATGCTGTAGGTTGCAGTGCAGAAAGAGTGCAAGTGCAAGTGAAAAGCTCACTAGATTTTTGTACTTATCACAATAGTAATAAAATATTTTCAATGGTATAATTAACAGACTAAAAGTGAGAAAATAAGAGAAGTTTTTTTTTTTTTTTTTTTTTTTAGGATTTACATACACTTTAATATAGACTTGTTGTTGGAGGGGCGTGGTCGCCGCGTAGCTGCATGGACGTCTGAGCTCGCAGCTCTGCCAGACCAGGGAAGGAATCGGCACACATCGGCGTCCCACAGACCTTTACAACTCTCTTTTTCGGGCTGAAAGGCAGGGGAGGTGATTCTCCTTCATCCCCGATGGCTCGCAAGAAGAAAGACACCGGCCATCCGAGACAGCTCCAGCATTTCTTCATGGCCCAGGAGAAGCAGCGCAGCCAAAATGGCGGCGGCGGCGGCGGTTCTCCGGCCTCCTCCAGCGGGTCCTCTCAGCCATCACCCAGCCCTCCTCCGCCCTCGGCCCAGAAGGCAGGACAACCCCGATCTCTGGCGGCATCCACTCCGCTGTCGAGGAGCCCAGTGAAGAGCAAACCTCGGCTGTCAGAGGATTCACCAGCGGAGGAGGTAAGCCACGGGGGACACTCCTCTATGGACTCCACTAGGGAGCTATCTCCCAACATAGACACCTTCCCCACGAGCGAGCGACCGGTCTCAGAACCGAGGCTAAAGGACATGATGATGTCCCTGCGTGCCTCCATGCACAATGACTTTATGGAATGTGTCCGCTCCTTCAAAGTGGAGGTGCAGGCCTTGGGCGGCCGCATGGATAAGGTAGAAAACAAGATGGGGGAATTCGCTGCCTCTCACAACGAACTCATCGATGCCCATTATAGCCATGAAGATGAGATAGAGCAGCTGAAGTCTAAGATGGCTGACATGGAGGACCGCTCTAGGCGGAACAATGTGAAACTTAGAGGGGTTCCAGAATCCGTGCACCCCGGGGACTTAGACCAATATGCGAAAGACCTTATTCTGTCTGTTCTCCCAAACACCCCAATATCTGAACTTATTATAGACAGAATACATCGTCTCCCTAAGCCCTCGTATCTATCAGATGATGTGCCTCGAGATGTCATCATGAGGGTTCATTTCTATCATGTCAAAGACAGCCTGATGTCGGCCTTTAGGAAGAAAACCCTAATATCAGAACCCTACTCTAGGATCCAACTGTTTGCCGACTTATCACAACACACATTGCAGAAAAGGCGGGCACTACACCCACTTACTAAAATCCTGAGGAACCACTCTATCATATACAGGTGGGGATTCCCAGTGAAGCTGACTATCACATACAACAACAAGGCGCATGTAGTTTCATCTGTACAGGAGGGCCTGACCCTGCTGAGGTCATGGAACCTACTCCCCGAGCAAGCCCCAGCTCCACAGGAACCCTCAGGACGAATCTCCCCGATATCTGAGGAGTGGCACACCATTTCCCACAAGAAGAAGGGGAAAAAGTAATCTAAGGGATTGCCATCTCCAATCCAATCTAACGGATCACCTTCCTGAGTCTGGTCACCTTGACCACCTAACTACCCCCTGCAAACATGTGCAGTATACCTGCTCACGAGTTCGTTCTCTTGCTTTTATATTTACCTTGCAAGTACCATATTTGCTCTGTTGTTTTGTTCTTTTTTTCCTTTTTTGTCTCTTTTTTATTGTCGGTCGGCAACATCACCATACAACACCTGAACATACTGAGATCGTTCCTGGAAACCACGGACCTTCGCTTCCTTAAGCTGTGGGTACAGCCCTGGAGACTCTCTTTTCTACCCCTCAAATGTGAGTACACACTGGATTATCAGCTTAGCCCTTTTATAATTACAAAATGACCATCACCATTACATCCCTGAATGTCCATGGCCTCAACCACCCGGCCAAGAGGTCCTCTATGTGGAAGGAGGCACTACTACTTAAAAGTGACCTTCTTTGCATCCAGGAGACACATCTTCAGCACTCTCATCACCCTGCTGTGTCCCACAGGAGCTTCCCACACATTTTCATGGCTTCGGCCCCGCAGAAGCGTAAGGGTGTACTTATAGCAGTCCGAGACACTCTTGCCTTTACCTTGCATAGGCTTTTGGTGGACTCTAACGGCCGCTACGTACTGTTGCAATGTGATCTGAACAATGTCCCATTTACGATACTAAATGCCTATGCCCCCAACACACGCCAGATGCGTTTTTGGAGGAAAATGTTCCGAATGTTGGACAAGCAGAAATATGGCTCTGTGGTAGTTTGTGGGGATTTCAATCTAACAGCGGACCCCAACTTAGACATTTCCTCCACCCCTAGACGCCCACCACCTGCTCTGCAGACACTTCTCTATGAAGCGGACCTGTTTGATACCTGGAGGTGCCTACACCCGGGTGAACGTGATTATACTTTTCATTCTCACAGGCACAATGCCTACTCCCGCATTGATATGATCCTGACTGATAAACATCTCCTACAGAATATTCGAAGCTCGACTATTCATAACATCACATGGTCCGATCACGCACCAGTGACTGTGGTTTTACAAGAATCACGATCTCCGGGCCCTGCGTACTTATGGAGAGCCAACAGCCAGGTCTTGGAGTCTCCCCGACTTGCCTCCCAAATTCGGGGGCATCTTGAGGAGTACTTCAAACACAATGTGGGCTCAGTAGCAGACCCGACAACACTGTGGTGTGCCCATAAGGCCTTTATAAGAGGCGTTCTTATTAAAATGTGTGCTCAACTTAAGAGGCAGAGGACGCGGCGCCTGGATGAGCTCCTGGCTGAGATCTCCCGTCTGGAACCCCTCAATAAAGTATCCCCTACCCCGCAATTGGCCCAACAACTGAGAGACCTTAGATCTAACTTGAGGGACTTATTGGTGGAACAGCAAGATAAATACTTTAGGGCTCTTAAACTGTTGCATTACTCAGCTGGTAACAAGGCAGGGAAACTGTTGGCTTCCAAACTGCGGGCCAAACGCATTAAGAATAGAATAGCTTATCTCGTTGACCCTAATACTAACACTAAAATAACTAACCCTCAAGACATAGCCAACTCTTTTGCAAGTTACTATGAGTCCCTGTACAACCTCAAAAATGACCCTAGTACCCCCCAGCCAACGGAGGCACTCATATCCTCCTTCCTGGACTCTGTTCGCTTGCCGACTCTTACTGCCTCCCAGCTGCAGGCTCTTAATGCCCCGATATCAGTGGTGGAGGTGGAGCGGGCCATCCGTACACTACCAACAGGGAAATCTCCGGGTCCCGATGGTCTCCCCAATCTTTACTACAAAAAGTTTATGTCAACCCTGGGCCCACACTTAGCCACGATGTTTGCGGCCGCGGTGTCCTCTGCCTCTCTGCCTAGTGAATTACTGCAAGCGTATGTGGTCACGCTGCCCAAACCGGGCAAAGAACCTACTTCTCCTCCTAATTTCAGGCCAATCTCGCTACTGAACACTGATGTGAAATTGTATGCCAAGGTACTGGCCCTTAGACTCCACCCAATATTGCCGGATCTTATCGATCCAGATCAGTCAGGATTTGTTAGAGGCCGCCAGGCCTCAGATGCTACTAGGAGGGTGGTGGGGCTGGTGGATAGAGCTGGATCCGGTCGGGTGCCTTCGCTGCTGCTCTCATTGGACGCGGAGAAGGCATTCGACCGGGTCCACTGGACGTATATGACTGGGGTGTTGCAGAGATTCGGGTTTCAGGGCCCCATCTTACACGCAATACTGGCGCTATACTCCAACCCCTCGGCGAAGGTTTACTCCTCTAGCATGCTTTCCAGGTCCTTCTCCATAACAAATGGGACAAGGCAGGGCTGCCCTCTGTCACCTTCCATTTTCAATTTGCTTATAGAGCCCCTGGCAGAGGCAGTTCGATCCTCCGCTAATATTAAAGGCCTTACCACCCCCACGCGAACCCATGTTATTAGTTTATTTGCGGACGATGTCATTATCTTCATGTCCGACCCTGAGCGGTCGCTGGCGGCTACACACTCCTTGCTACAACAATTCAGCCTGGCTTCCTACTACAAGGCCAACTTTACGAAATCCTTGATATTACCGATGGGCATGTCCCAGACCTTATGTCAAAAATTACAATCCCTGTACCCCTATACTTGGAAGAGAAGTGGCATCCCATACTTGGGAATTCAACTAACCCCCAAAGTAGAACTATTGGCTGAAGCTAACTTCCCGCCTCTAGTGGCAAAAATTGAGAAGGAGTGTCGCAGGATCTCAAACACGGAGCTTACCTGGTCGGGCCGTCTAGCCTCTTTCAAGATGATCCTTTTGCCCCAAATTTTATATATATTTCGGACCTTAGTGATCCCGGTACCCCAGAAAATCATAATTTCCCTACAAGCGGCACTCAAGGGACTGGTGTGGAGGGGCAAGAGACCGAGAAGCGCTCACTCTTACCTGATTAAGCACTGGTCTGCAGGGGGCATGGGCATGGTAGACATTAAAGATTATCTCTTGGCCTCACATTTGACCCAACTAACGCACTGGGTGAACCCTGCGTCTTCCACAGTGTGGAGCAACATGGAAGCTGAGATCTGCTCCCCCCTCCCCCTGCGGACGATGCTCTTGGCGGACGTATGGTGCCCAAGACCACTGACAGCGCTTCCCATCTCGTTCCGGGCCTCACTTTTGGCCTGGCGCACGCTCATAGCTCGCTCCGGCCAGCAACCCACGTTAGTGAGAGTCCCCATCCCATTGGGCGTGCTGGAACTAGTCATTCCTCACACCTCACTCAAAACCTGGGTCAACAGCGGTATACTCACTGTGGATCATATCCTGACAGGAGATGTACTAAAACCGTTTGCCAGTCTTCAGGAAGAATACTCGCTTCCTTCCACCGAATATTATCTATACTTGAGAATCTCCCACTTCCTCCGCACTTTGACATCGCCACATATGTATATTCCGTCCCAGGGATGGAAGTTCTTATCGGGCAACCTACGCTCAGTCAAGGGAACTTCTCTTTTCTACAACTTCCTTCAAAGCAAACTGGAGTATAGTAAAGCTACCCCCTTCGTGAAATGGGAGAAGGACCTGGGTGATACGTTTACTGACAAGCAATGGCAAGCAGCTTTTCGGTCTATCCGACAATCCTCGTCGTGTACCAACCACTGGGAATTGTCACAAAAGATAAATTTGAGATGGTACCTTACACCATACCGACTATCAAAATTTGTACCGGACTACTCACCCCTGTGTTGGAGGGGATGTGGTGAGGCTGCCCACTTAACTCATGTGTTTTGGTCATGTAGACGCCTAAAAGGATTTTGGGACAGCCTGTTCTCCTTGATATCTAGAATCACTGGGGTGCTGACCCACCCCTCTCCGACACTGGCAATATTGAACATAGGGATTGAACTATTTCCCAAAGATAGTGGTACGGTGGTGACACACATTCTACTGGCGGCCAGAAGCCTCATAACTAGACAGTGGAAATCCAATTTAACACCCACTACTTCGGAGGTTATAGCGTTGGTCAAAACCAACTGCAAATATGAAAAGCTGCTTGCCTACAAGTCAGGACATAGCGCTAGGTTTGATAAAGCTTGGAACAAGTGGTACACGTGGTTTCCGGATTAGTAATGTTTTATATGATTACTATGTATACTGAAAATGAATAATGCTCTGCCGACTAGTTGTTGCCTTATTCCCATGTTGTTACTTTACCCCCCTGTTGTTATTGTACATAAGTCACCTGAAGGTATGGGAGTCTCATGAATGATCACGTCTGAGCAATGGAAGCCCTCTCTCCACCTTGCTCCAGCTGTCTCTTCCTTCCGGCTTAAACATCTCCTTCTCCCCTACCCTCCTCTCCTTTTCCTACTCTACTCTTCCTTTCCCTTTCTCCCACCTTCCCCTCTTCCCTGCACCTCCTTCCTCCCTACCGCTTATACTCTTCTTCTCCCCTTCCCCCCTCCCCCCCCTTCCTTCTGTTCTCTTCCTCCCCCCCTCTCTCCTTCTCTCTCTCCTCTCCTCCCCCATCTCCTCCCTCGCCTCTCCCCTCCCCCCCTCTTCCCCTTCCCCCCCCCTCTCTCTCTCTCTCTATACATCTTCTTCCCCCTCCCCCCCCTCTCCCCTCTTCCCCCCCTTTCTCCCTTCCCTCCCCCCCCCTCTATACCGTTTCTTCTCTCCTCTCCCCTCTCCTCTCCCACGCCTCCAGCCTCTACTCTCAATCCGCTCTCCCACTTTTCTCTCCATGTCTCCTTCTCTACCCCCCCGATCCAACACCCTCTTCCCCTCATGAGTTATAGAGATCCTGCTTATAGTATTTACACTCTAGAATGGAAGTAAGGTGCTCACGATGTCGTTAGCATATAGCACCTACAGTCCACAAACCTGTGACTCCTATTACTGGCATTGTATCGGTTACAAATGACTTTGCTGTATCTGCTGTACTTGTTGTTGTTGTCTTGACTTATGTACTGACATATGTTATGTTTTGCTTGTATTCCTTTAAAATTTAATAAAAATTCTAATGGAAAAAAAAAAAAATATAGACTTGTTATAAGGAACATCTTAAAGTGTTAATTGTACCTAAGCAGTACCCTGGAAAATGCACTTTTTTGTGTTGAATTTCTCCTAAATAATAACAGTGCACTTCCTGGAATGTGAGAGTGCCTGGGAACTCTTTTACTTGCAGACTCATAGCTGTGTATCTTCAGTGTGGGATGTAAGGCACTTTGGTGATATCACTACTGTGCTGCTCGTGGTTCTCCTGGTTGAAGGCTGTGAAACAGAAAGCAAAGGCCTGCGTCTAGCAAGATGGCCCCCTTCACGAGGAAAATGTTCAGGGGGGTGGGGGGGGGTTATAGGCATAACTGGTGACTGGTGCTTAGCCCTATGCCTGGCATTTTTGGCAACAGTTTCCAGAATTTAGTTCCTCCCTAACTTTTATATTTCACATCAATTTTAAACACTGGGCATTTCACATCGAACTACATTATTTTTGTCACCTTGAACAGAGCCACGTTTCGTGAGTAATTGTTTCTAGAGAATTTTAGTGCAGACTCACCCTAGAGAATGTATTTAAAACTTTAATGCACTGCGTGGCCTTTAAACTATGTCCAGTAGACCTAGGAGGGCCAATAAGGGGCTTTTGCATATGCCAGTAACTTCACCAAAAAGGAAGGGGAGGGTGCTAAGACTAAGAGCATCTATAATGTCAGTGACTTGGAATATGTTGTAGGGAAAGCAGTCTTGAAAATTTGCTTTAATTCTGATTGCTAGCTTTTTGGGCAATTACCCCTTTGATGCTTTTTTTGCTCTTATAATTGGGGGCTCTTTGTCTTTCATTGAATTTTGTGGCTGATTTGAGGTCAGCTGTCACTTTTACCTACTGTCCCTTCCATAGCAAATTATTTTTGTTTCAGGGTGTATATTTCAAAGCTTTTATTTATTGGAGGGTTATATTGTTTCTTTATTTTATGTTGATATAGCCTTTATTTTAGGTTAAACTGTTTTTTGTCTTCTTCTTTCTGCAAGTCTTTTGGGCTTTTGTTCCAATGGGTGGTATTTTGGGGGTTTCACTTTTTTTTTATTCTTATTCTGTGATGCTAGGGCCTCTTTGGGTGGCTTGAAGCAGAACACACACATGTTACTGTCCATGTGTTCTTTGAGCTGCCTTTTGTTCGCACCACTGCTTCATTTGAACAAAAAAAAGTGCAAGAAAAATGGGCATTTAAGCCACCTCTTATTATATTGCTCACATGCAACTCAAATCTGTATCCTAGCAATAAAATAAACGCTATGCATAAACCAGTTAGGCATAATACACCTAATTAAATTGCTGGTCAATTTTACACCACTGTATCCTCTGTAGTATCATATTTTTTTTTTTTTTATAAAGTCCCAGCCTGAATTACTAAACTGGGTCTAGGCTTGTTTTTTTAACGTTATTCTTCTGCTAGCCAATTTTACTATCTATGGTATTATTTAATCTATCTATTAATTCTTAATGAGAGCTTTAAAGGCAAAGTGGGACAATTACCTTTGCTAAAAATGCATGTGTCAATGCTAAAGCTCCCCGTAAAAAAGCTTTTTTGTTTTAAATTGAAATTAATCAGTTTGGTGTTTTGCTGCTGTGTGTAAATTAAGCTAAATTTAAAAGAAAAAACAATCTACAGCCAAATTTACACTGCCATTGTTTTTGAATATTATACTTTTCTGTAACAACTCACACAGCTTTAAGGCATTCCACAAGCATTTTTTAAAAGGATTTGTAAATTTAAATGTTGCCATGAAAAGACACTTGTGCTAATGTACAGTACTTTTTAAACTTTTTTTTTTTTTTTTTACACAAGATTTGCCCTCATTGGTTTTAATGGGATTTGCCATAATGTTTGGGTTCCCCAAACTCTTGGCAAATTGAATCTGAGCAGGTTCATCCATTACAGCCCTGCTTGAATTTCCATATTTAATACACACAGAACATTGTGAGCACTTTGTTCAGTGGGCTGTAAATGTTCCAGTTAGTAAATTTACACAGATAAACAATGTAGAACCCTTTATATAACGCAAATTGGTAAGACAATTTTACTAATTTTTTTTTGGTGCAATAAAAATGACATAGATCAAGTTTTAGCCAATCAAAACAAATACAAATCTAATCTAAAAAGTAAACTATTCTCTATTTCAATATCCTCTTATAGTTAAATTTCCCTGGCACCTTAATGTACATTAAGACTCCTTAATGATTTTTTCCATAATATGTTGGATAATATTTAGAGTACCTTAGCATACTGTGTAAGTACCACACCATAAATCACTGCCTTTTTATTCTTGGGATATAGCACAGATGCTAATTTAGAGAAGCAGGTTAATAAAATCCATATAAAGATCTCAATAATAGGCCATATAAAATTTCTCTAAAAGAATATCGGCAAAAGGAACTACATTTTATTTTTATTAATTGCAGTGTTTCAGTTGTGGAATACAAAGTACCTGAAGGTAAAATGTCTGCAGCACAGCTCAAGGAGGGACACTGATGCCAGATATATTATAAACTAATGACCCAATCCACACATAAATCAAGAAAAAATGTACATTATAATCTAAGAATGGGATGGAATAATTTACGTCTAAGTGGCAGCTATAGTTAGACTTGGACGTTTAATGTGTATAGGCAAAACTGTGGACTGTGCAGTTTGCTGCTGGATGAATATATGCACTGAGTGCTTTGTTGGCTACCTACTGCTCCCTGAGCTCTAGCCAATAATTATCTCAACATCATTTGAAATGATCTATAACTAAATCAAACTGATGACATTTTGAAACATGCCAAATGCTTTGGCACAGGCTCTTGAATCCCCTGGATATGACAACTCCCGCAGAACTGCTTCTTGATGTCACTTAATGTAATGTGACTTGTGGTGCATTTAGCTGTTTGACTTCCTAGGAAAAAAAAACTGACAAAGCAAAGCCTCTGCCCCAATGAGACAAGGGAGTCCAATCTTGTACCATCTAGAAAAGGATATGTGTATCGGTAAAATATGTTTGTACTGCAGATAACAGAATAATTGATGTCATGTTACATCAGCTACAGAAGGTCCATCCAGTAGGTTATTGAGGGAACATGCCAACTCTATGCCTATAGCATAATTGTTCTAACTAACAGTAATTTTCTTTACCGTATATTTGCCTTATTTTCAGCCCAGATTGTCATTCTAAATAGGGTTAAGTAAATTCAATTTCTGTCAGTTGTAACAAAACGATCTCACCATTGATACAACTTAAAGATACACTCTAACTGACTAAAAATTGTAGCAAGCAAATAACGGAAAATTGCTATCAATACTTATTGTAATTTTCCTTTCCTGGCCAGTCCTCACGTCAGCACACCTGGGTTTACTCCTCCTGCGAATCCTTAGGACCACCCTTACACTAGCTCATAAAATAGAGCCCTCCCATTCCCTCTTGTTCTTCTATATTTAGTGACGATAGGCCACTTAGGGAGGAAAGCAAAGTTGTGCTGACATGAGGACTGGTTAGGAAAGGAAAATTATGGTATGTATTGATTGTATTGATAATTTTCTGTTTTCCTGGCCAGCCCCACGTCAGGGCACCTGGGATCTACCTTAGCTATTTAGGGAAAATGCAACAAAATAACAATCCATCTTAATGCTTCAAGAATATACTTGATTCTGTTTGAAAAGGTGCAGTCATCACTGCAATTCCAAATCTGGTTTTACTGGTTGATGTTATGTTCAGCTTATAGTGTCTGGCGATGGTCTCGCAGGAGCTCCAGCTGGCTGTTCTGCATATTTCTTCCACCGACACCTAGGTGAGTGCTGCCTGCGGGGGTTGCCATACCTCTTGTTGAGTTAGTTCATAACACCTGTGGAGAAGCTAAGCCCTGTTGCTTGTATGCCAGGTTATTTGTCCTGGTGATCCAAGTTGATATGAGTCTTGCCGATGCTGCCTCCCCTTTTTTAGGACTCACTGGCAGGATAAATAGGCTTTCGGACTTTCGTATTTGTTGGGTATGTTGTAGGTACGTTGTAAATAAACTGACCATATCTAGTGGTCTCAGGTCTAACTCATTTGTCTGTTTCGGTGGCTGTGTGAAACTTGGTAGGATTCATTCCCAATTTATGTGAAATTCAGAGACTACCTTGGAGTTTAAGGCTGGTGAGAGCCATAGGACAACCTTATCTGCAAGAACAATGCAAAATGGGTGTTTGCAAGATAGGGCTACCAATTCTGACACCCTTCTGGTTGAGGTGATGGCTGTAAAGTAGGTTATCTTAGATTTTAGAAACCAGAATGGGGCATGTTTCTGTGGAGCAGGGCCTTTGGCATTATGCCCAAGTCGCAGGTTGGGAAGAGATTCCTCATTGGAGGTTGTATTCTCATTTTGGCCATAAGAATCAAGTCTGGGACTGGTCTGAGGTCTCCTGATGCCTTGGGCACCAATAATATTGGAGAATAGACACCTTTTCCCCATTGCTGTATTCTTGTTTCCTCTGATCTCGTGGCCATTCTGTGTGGATGAAAATATTTAGTGTTCTTTCTCGAAAAACTATATTGTAGCCCTTCCTTATCATCCTCTGCACCCACTGATCCTTGATACTGTCTGTTCATACCCTCCAAAAGGCAGCCAGCCTGGCCCTCACCTGGAGGGGTTGGACGGCTGTGCCGTCAAAAAGATTTTTCAGCCTTCTTGGCCCTCTGGGCTGCTAATGATTTTACACCTCCAAGAAGGAGCTCTGTGTTCCTCTCCATTGGCCCCTTGCATATTCCCAGTTGGGCCTATATGATCTTGCCTAATGAGTCCCTATAAAGCGGGCCTGTCCTGGATGGAAGGATGGTTGTTTTTCTTGGTTCTCTGCAGTAGGAGTCCCATCTTGTCTCCAGTAACACGCTTAATTGGGTCTTCCCAAATAGCATCTTGCCATTAAATGGGATATTGAAAAGTGCCTGTTTTAATGCACTGTCAGCTACCCAGTGCTGTAGCCAGAGTGCCCTCTTTGCTGTCCCAGAGTGCTCCATAAGTCTCGCTAGTAACTTTATGAGGTCTATGGATGCCTTTGTTGGAAAAGCCTCAGTAAGATTACATTTTTCCAATGGCTTCCAATGGCTCTTTCCTCTCCAGACTTTAGTGCAGTCTCTATGTTCGAAATCCATACCTTTACGGCCCTGGAGATAGAGGCCAGTGCTATGGTTGGGCGGCAGGTCCTCTCTTCCATGAGTATATCTTTTTAAGGTCTATCTCTGCTTCTATTCATTGGATTCTTAAAGGTGGTGGAGTCTTCTAAAGTGAGAAGTACCTGCCTTGCCAGACGCTGCATGACTGCATCCACCCCCTGCAATGTTTCCCAGAATTCGGCATCCGCAGGCCTAAACAAATATAGCTTTGAATAAAACAATTCTGAGTATAACCCTAGTAGAGGGCAGCCAAGAGAAATAACCTTAGGCAAATGCAGAAAATGAGGATCCACTGGGTGGCAGCAGAGGGCTGAAAACAACATAGAAGGAAACCAGGAAGGAAAAAGAAAAGAGATGTTAGCTTTTAAAAATGCGGATGAACAGCGCTCAGCCCCAAAGAACTTTCAACAGCCCTACTGCACTGCACAGTGGGTTGTATCTACCGTGGCATCCAGCACCACAGCCATTGTGGCTTCCAGTTTTATGTAAGGGTGGTTGCTAGCCAATGCCTGCTGCCTGCCGCCTGTCAAGCGCGCCCTGCCCCCTTGTGATGTCATCGCCAGCTGACGTTAAGACAGAGGAGAGTGGCTGGCCCGGCCCTTAACAAGCTACAGCAGATGAGAGAAAGAGAACAGCAGCAAGCCACAGCCATACACAAAACTTTCGACTCTTTAAGATATTTCTGCCCGCGGACCCAGCAGTCAGGGCATCCAGGGTGATAAGAGGGTTTACCTCTATTAGTCTGGACCTTTGAAAGCAAGGAGAGGATGAACCTGGGTGGGGAGGGGGGACGCCAATCCTGTTCTTCTATTCCTTATGCCTCGTACACACGTACCGACCGTCGGCCGACCGATCGGCCGTCTTTTGTCCAGGGCTGTCTTGTCTGTTGAAAAGTGCAAAAGACTGCACACGAATTTTGTCGGCCAACAACAGCCGACTGCAGAAGTGATGCCATGTGATGGTTAACTTTCCGTGTGTTTTTTCTTTTCTGAGCATGCCCAGTCTTGCAAATCTGCTGATTGTCGGCCGAATTCTGTACTAACTGGCGAACATTCGGCCGTTCTGGTGTTGGCCAACAAAAATTTTAATGCCTGCACGACAGATTCTGTTCGGCCGAAAATGCGCTGTCGGCTGTCGGAAGCATCATATTAACAAGCATACAATCGGCCGATCCTTTTTTGGGGCACCAAAAAAGGAGAACAAGAGGGAATGGAATGGCACTCTAATATGAGCTAGGGTAACAGTAATCCAGAGGGTTCACAGGAGGAGCAAACCCAGGTGTGCTGATGTGGGGCTGGCCAGGAAAATGGAGTTGCAACCTGTTTTCTTTTTTCATTCTGGTATTGCTTGAGTACACCAGACTGTGTAAACTCCTCTTACACAACTTATTTTTCACGTTGAAATATTTTGGATAATCAATGTTGATTTCCCAAGATAAGAAGTCTACACTTGGGTTATCCAAGGAAAGATAATTAGAAAACAATCATTGGGTCATTGGATCATGCATGTACAACCAATCACTAACTAATTATGGTTGTATAGCCTCTCTGTAATTTAGATACACAAAGCCATAAAAATATTGAATTTCATTGGCACAAAGTAGATTTCAGGAAGCCTTGAAGAAAGATGTGGAAGTCAGACAGGGGGATGCCATTGCACAAAATGATTACCAAAGGATTACAATCCTAACCAGGGAGAATCTGTAAATTGGGTGTACCTGATACCCATTCACATGGGGTAGGGGCGGGGATATTTTTATAGGGAAACATAGGGACAAGGTGCTTTGGGGTGGGGGTGGGGGTGGGGCATCTGGTCTGGTATGGATAAGAGTCTGGTATAGATTTTTGGGGGGACCCATGTCGTTTTTTTAAAAAGTTTTGGCCGAGAGGCCTGGTATGGTCGGGGAGGGGGGGGACCCTATACCACTTTTTTAAACATTTTTCTATTGTGGGGAAATTTTGGCATTGTTTTCTTTACATTCATCTGTCAGTGGGGAAGCCAGCTGACAGATGATGACTCATGGCTGTTAAGGACGAGGGCGGCCAGCTTTCTGGCCTGCTGCTTAACAACCAGCTATTTCTATACGCAGAATTAGAATCGGTCGATCATTTTTCAACTGATCCAAATTCTAATCTTTCTAAAAAGTTGGAATTCATTAGCAAACGAATAAACAAAACAGATTTTAACCACTTTACCACCGGAGGATTTTGCTGTCTTCCGTCCAGGCCACTTTTTGCGATTCAGCGCTGTGCGACTTCAACTGACAATTGCGCGGTCGTGCGACGCCGTACCCAAACGAAATTTACGTCCTTTTTTTCCCACAAACAGAGCTTTCTTTTGGTGGTATTTGATCACCTGTGCGATTTTTACTTTTTGCGCTATAAACAAAAAAAGAGCGTTTATTTTGAAAAAATAACAATATTTTTAACATTTTTTTATATGAAATTCCCCCCAAAAAAGATGTAAAAACCAATTTTTTAAAAAATTTTTGGCCAATTTGTTTTCTGCTACCTATGTTTGGTAAAAAAAATTGCAATAAGCGTATTTTGATTGGTTTGCGCAAAAGTTATTGCGTTTACTAACAAAGGGAAAGATTTCTGTCATTTTTGGTGTTTTTTTTTTTAACGCGTAATGGCGGCGATCTGCGATTTTTTTTGTGGGACTGCGACATTGCGGCGGACAGATCGGACCCTTGACTGACATTTTTGACACTTTTGGGGGTACCAGTGACATTACTGCAGTAATCAGTGCTATATATATGCACTGTTACTGTAAAAATGACACTGGCAGGGAAGGGGTTAATTTTATTGGAGAGGGAGGGGTTAATGTATGCCTGGTGCTTACTGATATGTAGGGGGGGAGGTGACTGAGTGAGTCATGGACAGATCGGATGTCCAGCTATGCTGAACAGTCCGATCTGTCACTCCCTGTCACTATGGAGATCCGTCCGCTTGTGTTTACACAGGCGGGCGGATCTCCACACTAGATCCCCGGCGATCGGGGCAGAGCAGCGGCGATCGCCGCTGCTCCTCCCCTGGCACGACTCCCGCTGTGAATGAAAACAGCGGGAGCGAGCCTCCGGCGGCGCGCAAGCGCCGCCCAGAAGGGGGAGTGTCTGACGACGTTAATACTACGTCGTCAGACGATAACGAACCACTCTGCTGCAGTAGTATTACCGCGAGCAGACGTAAAGTGGTTAATGGATTTCAACTAAATTCGTTACTTTTCGTTACTATTTCATTTGGAGATTCGGATACATCCGAATCTCTGAATAATCAAAAATTTGTCTGAATTTGTATTCGGTCTGAAACGAATTGCACACGTGTAGAAGGGAAATCTGCCTCTGCCACATTTAGGCATATAGCAACTGGACCTAATGAGAAATCTAGATCTGCCCACTGTGCATTTTGCAGCTATGACATTCAGGAGGTATGGCTAAAATATACACATAATTTTAAAGAACACGGTTAACTATCACTTGACCTGTTTAAATGTAATGATATGTAATGATTTATACAACAGAGGACTAAGTATCCCGAAATATGTATGTGACACTTAGAACATGTGGGATTTCAGTGTGATATGTGCTTTTAGGTGCTTAGCATTTTGCTGGTGGAGCAAATACCGGTAAGAAACAGATTGATTTGACACATGTGATCGGCTTGAATATGTATGGCTTCGCATGTGAAACCAAGAATATCTGTTTTTTTAGAATGAAAATGTTGCTGTAAGTGTGCATAGCAGTAAACAGAGTGCTAAAGTATGTGTAAACCTAAATACTAAAAAACAAAAATTATCACAGAATTATCAATATTTGATCCCATAAAATCTAATAATAATTAGAGTTGAGCGGACACCTGGATGTCCGTGTTCGGCGGGCTCGGCCGAACTTGAAAAAAAAGTCCGGGTCCGTGTCCCGGACTTTTTCCGAACTTTACCCGGACACCGAACCCCATTGAAGTCAATGGGGACCCAAACTTTCAGGCACTAAAATGGCTCTAAAACACCAATGGAAAGGGCTAGAGTGCTGCAAATGGCAGCAAAACGTAGTTAAGAGCATGGCAAGTGCTCTGCAAACAAATGTGGATAGGGAAATAACTTAAAACAACAAAAAAAATCAGAAAAATAAAACAATTTTCTTCATCTGTGAAGGACGAGGCCCATATGGAGTAGGAGGGAGGTTGAGGTGGCGGTGGATGTGGCGGTGTAGGTGGAAGCGGCGGTGGAGGAGGACGAGGTAGCCAACACTGCTTTTTTTCAGTCATTTTAAATGAGAGTACACCCCAGAAGAGTGAGAAAGAGCAAAAATAGAACAATGGCTGGGTAAGGTCGGTATCCATCTCTATTCTGCACAAGGTACGGAAAAGTCCTGTGGGATCCATGCCTGGTTCATTTTAATGAACGTGAGCTTGTCTACATTGTCTCTGGACAGGCGGCTGCGCTTGTCTGTGATAACGCCCCCAGCCGTGCTAAATACACGTTCAGATAATACACTGGCTGCAGGGCACGCCAGCACCTCCAAGGCATAAAGGGCAAGCTCAGGCCATGTGCCCAATTTGGAGACCCAGAAGTTGAAGGGGGCAGACCCGTCATTCACTACATGTAGGCGTGTGCACACATACTGCTCCACCTTGTTGGTGAAATGCTGCCTCCTGCTAAGACGTTCCATCTGAGCTGCTGGTGCTGCTGTTTGTTGTGGCGTGCTGACAAAGCTTTTCCACATTTCGGCCATGCTAACCCTGCCTTCTGAGGTGCTGGCGGTGCCCTGGTTGCGTTGGCGACCTCTTCCTCCTCCTCCTCTGCCTGGCCTTGTGCTTCCACTGTGGCCCCGCTGTCAGGTGGGAATGCCAGCAGCATCGCGTCTACCAGCGTGCGCTTGTACTCGCGCATCTTGCGATCACGATCCAGTGAGTGAATACGGGGATCCAGCAGCATGGCCACCCAGTAATCAGCACAAGTTAGAATGTGAGCAACTCGGCGGTCATTGTGGAGACACTGCAGCATGTAATTGCTCATGTGTGCCAGGCTGCCCAGAGACAACGAAAGGCTGTCCTCTGTGGGAGGTGAATCGTCTGTGTCCTCTGTATCCCCCCAGCCACGCACCAGTGATGGTCATGAGCTGGCCTGGGTGCCACCCTGCTGTGAACATGGTTCCATCTCCTCCTCCATCTCCTCCTCCTCATCCTCCTCATCCTCCAGAACTGTGCCCCTGCTGGACAATTGTGTCCCTGGCGTTTGTGTGTGCAGGAACCCACCCTCTGAGCCACTTGCGAATGACTGCCCTGAAAGCCTTGGAAATGTTACCTCTTCATCCTCCTCCTCCTCCTCCTCATCCTGTGCCACATCCTCTTCCATCATCGCCCGAATCGTTTTTTGAAAGAGGCATAGAAGTGGGATAGTTAAGCTGACAACGGCATCATCGGCACTGGCCATGTTGGTGGAGTACTCAAAACAGCGCAACAAGGCACACAGGTCTCGCATGGAGGCCCAGTTATTGGTGGTGAAGTGGTGCTGTTCCGCAGAGCGACTCACGCGTGCATGCTGCAGCTGAAACTCCACTATGGCCTGCTGCTGCTCACACAGTCTTTCCTGCATGTGCAAGGTGGAGTTCCACCTTGTGGGCACGTCACATATGAGGCGGTGAGCGGGAAGGCCGAAGTTACGCTGCAGCGCTGACAGGCGAGCAGCAGCAGGGTGAGAACGCCGAAAGTGCGCACAGACGGCCCGCACTTTCTGCAGCAGCTCTGACATATTGGGGTAATTTTTAAGGAACCTCTGCACCACCAAATTCAGCACATGCGCCAGGCAAGGGATGTGTGTCAAACCGGCTAGGCCCAGAGCTGCTATGAGATTTTGCCCATTATCGCACACCACCAGGCCGGGTTTGAGGCTCACTGGCAGCAACCACTCATTTGTCTGCTGTTCCATGCTCCTCCACAACTCCTGCGCGGTGTGTGGTTTTTCCCCCAAACAGGCAAGTTTTAAAACTGCCTGCTGTCGTTTACCCCTGGCTGTGCTGAAGTTGGTGGTGAAGGTGTTACGCTGACCGGATGAGGAGGCGGTAGAGGATGAGGAAGCGGAGTAGGAGGAGTTAGGAACAGGAGGCAAACTGAAGCGCCCTGCAATCCTCGGTGGTGGAAGGACATGCGCCAAATTGCTATCCGCCTCAGGCCCATCCGCCACTGTATTTACCCAGTGTGCCGTTAGGGAGATATAACGCCCCTGACCATGCTTACTGGTCCATGTATCGGTAGTTAGGTGGACCTTGGCACAGATGGCGTTGCGCAGTGCACACCTGATTTTTTCCCCCACTTGGTTGTGCAGGGAAGGGAAGGGATAGATTGCCTGGAAAAGTAGTGGCGGCTGGGCACGACGTACTGTGGGACAGCCAGACTGCTTGCCTGATTTGCAAGGGGGTGAGGTGAAAGACGGTTGGACATCGGCTGCAGGTGCCAACTCTGACCTTTCTGCAGTAGACTGGGTGGGAGACAATGTGAAGGAACTGGAGGCACTGTCAGCAGCAAACCAATCTACTATCGCCTCTACTTGTTCTGGCCTGATCACTTCTAGAGGCGCATGATGCCCTACCAAATACTGCGGCAGGTTCTGTCGCCTGCTCACACTTGAGGAAGGTGTTTCACTTGTGCGTGTAGCTGGCACAGATCGACCACGTCCTCTCCTTGCAACAGGAGCTCTACCAGCAGCACCACGACCCAGGCCACATCCCCTATTTGACGGTCTCCTCATATTTCTGTAATTTATGATCTTGCCCTAGAAAGGTGTTTATTGAATAGCGGAACAAAACAATAACAGTATCGCACGGGTGTATCTCACAGTCAAATATGCAAACTATGCAGCAATTTAATTTTTTTTACCCCAAAAGGGTGTTTATTAAATAGCGGAATAGAAAAACAGTATACAAATACAACGGGTGTATCTCACAGTCAAATATGCAAAGTATGCCGCAAATTTAATTTTTTTCACCCCAAAAGGGTGTATATTGAATAGCGGAATAGAAAAAAGGATATAAAACGGTGTATCTCACACGTACAAACACAGACTAGGCCCCGATTACAATTTTTTGTACCCTAAAGGGAGGATGAGGAAGAGGAGTAGGAGGAGTTCGGAACAGGAGGCAAACTCAAGCGCCCTGCAATCCTCGGCGGTGGAAGGAGATGCGCAAAACAAATTTAAAAGGTGTATCTCACACTTACCGATACAGACTATGCCGCAAATTTAATTTTTTTTCACCCCAAAAGGGTGTATATTGAATAGCGGAATAGATCATATGGGTATTAACACACCCATATGGATAATGAAGATGGATTCCTTCTTCAAAAAACAAGGTCATCATATCCCACTACATTAGAAAAGCCTCTCCATACATACCAGGCCATATATGTGCTCCTTGCCTGTGTCGCCATGTTTGAGGATATCCAAATGGGCCTATTTATGCTCCCCATCAAGGCGCCTCTTTTGATTTCATCACAGCAGATGTCGGGAGGGGGAGGAGTGGAGCCTGCAGTAAGTGGAGGAAGAAGTTCAGCCTAGCAGAAGAGGAGAGGAGGAGGTGCTGTCCATTATTCTATCAGCTGGAGTTGAGTCCTAAGGGGATCGCCATCAGAGAGTGGAGGATCACTGGTTGAATAAAGCGCTATACCCAAGCGTTAAGGGTACGTGTTCATTCTAAGGGGGGAGCACAGCGGTGTGGTGAAGGATCTTGGTGGTTGCTGTGTGATCAGTAAAGAAGACCCTGTAGTATACGTCTTGTCTCTACTACATACATCAAGTTTCCCATGCACCCTGGTCTCTGCATGACTCCACCTTGAGAACTTTATGGACTTTAATGAACATTTTGTCCTTTAGAATCCACTTACTCAATATATTGTGCCTAATGTATTAATAGCCATATATTCGTAGCCTTTGATAAAGAGGCTGTGTTTAGCGCTGCTAGTGCTTATATGGGCCGTCGCTCTTGTACGCACCTGTTTTTGGTTACCAATTGCATACTGTTGTATTGCGCCTTGCAATAAAAAAAAACATTTAGGGGCTAAAAAAGTTGATTGCGGCCCTGTCCTCGTATATGTTACAGTGAGATACACCCATTGCATACTGTTGTATTGCGCATTGCAATAAAAAAAAAACATTTAGGGGCAAAAAAAGTTGATTGCGGCCCTGTCTGCATATGTTACAGTGAGATACACCCATTGCATACTGTTGTATTGCGCCTTGCAATAAAAAAAAAACATTTAGGGGCAAAAAAAGTTGATTGCGGCCCTGTCCGCATATGTTACAGTCAGATACACCCATTGCATACTGTTGTATTGCGCATTGAATTAAAAAAAAACATTTAGGGGCAAAAACAGTTGATTGCGGCCCTGTCTGCATATGTTACAGTGAGATACACCCATTGCACACTGTTGTATTGCGCATTTCAATGAAAAAAAAACATTTAGGGGCAAAAAAAGTTGACTGCGGCCCTGTCTGCGTATGTTACAGTGAGATACACCGATTGCATACTGTTGTATTGCGCATTGCAATAAAAAAAAACATGTAGGGCAAAAACAGTTGATTGCGGCCTTGTCTGCATATGTGACAGTGAGATACACCCATTGCATACTGTTGTATTGCGCATTGCAATAAAAAAAACATTTAGGGGCGAAAAAGTAAGTGTAGGGGACAGAAAGATATTCAATTGCGGCTTAGTCTGTATCTGTACGTGTGAGATACACTTGTTGGATACTGTTGTTCTAGTCCACTATTCAATAAACACCCATTTAGGGAAAAAATATTAAATTGCGGCCTAGTCTGTATCTGTACGTGTGAGATACACCCGTTGTATACTGTTGTTCTAGTCCACTATTCAATAAACACCCATTTAGAGAAAAAATATTACATTGCGGCTTAGTCTGCATATTTTACTGTGAGATACACTCATTGGATACTGTTGTTCTATTCCGCTATTCAATAAACACCCATTTAGGGAAAAAATATTACATTGCGGCTTAGTCTGCATATTTTATTGTGAGATACACTCGTTGGATACTGTTGTTCTATTCCACTATTCAATAAACACCCATTTAGGAAAAAAGGTTACATTGCAGCCTAGTCTGCATACGTTACAGCGCAACAAGGCACACAGGTCACGCATGGAGGCCCAGTTACTGGTGGTGAAGTGGTGCTGTTCCGCAGAGCGACTCATGCGTGCGTGCTGCATCTGAAACTCCACTATGGCCTGCTGCTGCTCGCACAGTCTGGCCAGCATGTGCAAGGTGGAGTTCCACCTTGTGGGCATGTAACATATGAGGCAGGCGAGCAGCAGCAGGGTGAGAATGCCGAAAGTGCACACAGACGGCCCGCACTTTCTGCAGCAGCTCTGACATATCGGGGTAATTTCTAAGGAACCTCTGCACCACCAAATTCAGCACATGCGCCAGGCAAGGCATGTGTGTCAACCCGGCTAGGCCCAGAGCTGCTACGAGATTTCGCCCATTATCGCACACCACCAGGCCGGGCTTGAGGCTCACTGGCACCAACCACTCATCAGTCTGCTGTTGAATGCTCCTCCACAACTCCTGCGCGGAGTGTGGTTTTTCCCCCAAACAGGCAAGTTTTAAAACTGCCTACTGTCGTTTACCCCTGGCTGTGCTGAAGTTGGTGGTGAAGGTGTTACTCTGACCGGATGAGGAGGCGGTAGAGGATGATGAAGCGGAGTAGGAGGAGTTAGGAACAGGAGGCAAACTGAAGAGCACTGCAATCCTCGGTGGTGGAAGGATATGTGCCAAACTGCTATCCGCCTCAGGCCCAGCCGCCACTGCATTTACCCAGTGTGCTGTTAGGGAGATATAATGTCCCTGACCATGCTTACTGGTCCACGTATCCATAGTTAGGTGGACCTTGCCACAGATGGCATTGCACAGTGCACACCTGATTTTGTCACCCACTTGTTTGTGCAGGGAAGGGATGGCTTGCCTGGAAAAGTAGTGGCGGCTGGGCACGACATACTGTGGGACAGCCACCGCCATAAGGCTTTTAAAACTTTGCATCTCCACCAGACGGATTGACAGCATTTCAAAGGCCAGGAATTTTGAAATGCTGTCATTCAGGGCCAGGGATCGCCGGTGGGTAAGGGGGTACTTCCTCTTCCGCTCCAGTGCTTGGGAGATAGAAAGCTGAACGCTTCCATGGGACATTGTGGAGATGGTTGTTGGTGACCCAGGTGGTGGTGTTGCTGGCAGATCCTCTGTTTGCGGGGTGGCAGGTGCCACTGTCACTAAAGAGGTTGATGAAGAGGCCGAGACTGCAGCAGCAGAAGAGGAAGCAGGAGGAGCCAGAGACCTTTCTTTGTTTTTGAGGTGTCTACTCCACTGCAGCTCGTGCCAGGTCATGCAGGTTGTGCTCAGGTTCAGAAGGTTTAAGCCTCGCTTTAGGCTCTGATTGCACAGCGTGCAAACCACTCGTGTCCTGTCATCAGCACAATGTCTTAAGAACTGCCACGCTAAGGAACTCCTTTTAGCTGGCTTTGGTGTGCTTGGTCCCTTGCTGCATTGGGCAGTAGCAAGCATAGTGTCTAGGGCACGGCCGCTCCACTTTTGCACCCTGCTCCCTCTTCTGCTGTGCTGGTGGCTCTGTGCAACCACCGCCTCTTCCTCCAAACTACTCAGGTCACCTGCATGACTTTCATTCCATGTGGGGTCGGGACCTCATCGTCCTCCACATCATCTTCCACGCAGTCTTCACCCCTGCAACCCTTGTCGGTCTCCACAATTTGGAATTCAGCAGCAGTTGACACCTGTATTTTGTCATTATCTGAGACGTGCTGCGATGGTCCTCCCATGTACTCATCTTGAGACATAAGTGCACTCAATCTCTTCCACTTCTGGGGCAGGGCTAGGTGGATTGCCCTGGGAAACCATGCTAACAGAGTCATCGAAAAGAAGAAGAGACTGCTGCATGACTTGGGGCTCAGACTACTTGGCTGATTTGCAAGGGGGTGAGGTGAAAGATTTATGGACATCGGCTGCAGGTGGCAACTCAGCAAAAGACTGGGTGGGAGACAATGTGAAGTAACTGGAGGCACTGTCAGCAACCCAATCTACTATCGCCTGTACTTGTTCTGGCCTCAACATTTGTAGAGGCGCATTAGGCCCTGCCAAATACTGCTGTAAGTTTCTGTCGCCTACTCGCAGCTGAGAAAAGGTGTTTCACTTGTGCGTGTAGCTGCCACAGATTGACCACGTCCTCTCCTGGAGCTCCACCAGCAGCACCACCACCCAGCACTAACATGGTGGAGCAGTATGTGTGCACACGCCTAGACGTACTGAATGACGGGCCTGCCCCCTTCAACCTCTGGGTCTCCAAATTGGGCACATGGCCTGAGCTTGCCCTTTACGCCTTGGAGGTGCTGGCCTGCCCTGCAGCCAGTGTATTATCTGAATGTGTATTTAGCACGGCTGGGGGCGTTATCACACTCAAGCGCAGCCGCCTGTCCAGAACCAATGTGGACAAGCTCACATTCATTAAAATGAACCAGGCATGGATCCCACAGGACTTGTCCGTACCTTGTGCAGAATAGACATGTATACCGGCCTTACCCAGCCATTGTTGGATTTGATCTTTCTTACTCTTTTGGGGTGTACCCGAATTTAAACATTTATTTAATTAAAAACCAAAACCAGTGCCCCTGCCGCTTCCACCTACACCGCCATATCCACCGCCACCTCAACATCCTACTCCATATGGGCCTCGTCCTCCTCCTACATCATTCAAGATGATTATTTTTTATTTTTCTGTTTTTTTATGTTATTTTAAGTTGTTTCCCTATCCACATTTGTTTGCAGAGCACTTGCCATGCTCTTAAGATGATTTTGCTGCCATTTGCAGCCCTCTAGCCCTTTTCATGTTTGTTTTAAAGGCATTTTAGTGCTCAAAAGTTCGGGTCTCCATTGACTTCAAAGGGGTTCGGGATCGGGACAAAGTTCGGGTTAAGTCCGGGTCACGAACCCGGACTTTTTTTTCAAGTTCGGTCGAATCCGCCGAACCCGAACATCCAGGTGTTCGCTCAACTCTAGTGTTTAGTGCTTCAACACATAATAGAAAACGTGTCCACTAATAAAGTTGAAAGCATTTTGCATAATATTGACAGATCAAAATCAATTGTTTCCTGTGTGTCATTGTAGTTAGCTAAAGTTATCCATGACTAAAAACACAGATAACTGCTCATAGTGTGAATGGGCCCTAAAAATGTCCATTACTTGTTGAAATCTTCTGCAAAAGCAAAAGCATGTTGCTAGTACAGTATAATATCATTTTCAGCTTTACTTCTCTCAATCTGACACTTACAAATCAAGAATAAATCTAGGAGAACAATTTTTCTCTCTTTTTTTGAACTGCTAAACCATGAGAAATCAACCCTTAGTTATCTGACCTTTTAGTAACTATTGATTTTTTAAATAAATAAAGCAATATTTAATTATTCTTCATCTTTTCACTCTACTAGGATGGTGCCCTTTAGAACTGTTACCGATATACTGATATGAAGACTCTCTTTTAGAAAGTCAACACTGCTGTTGTTTAACTGTGACTTCTGTATAAGGCAGATTAAGTACACATGGAAGTTTTAAAAGGGAGTGCTTAGTAAACATTTTTAATTCCACCATTTCCCAGATACATTTTGAAAGGATTAGTTCTATGGCATGTTCTTCTGAAAGTCTGAACTATGTCTGTTGATGGACATGCTTTCACATTCATAACCCATTCTTTCACATCTTTTCTTAAAGAGCACTGGTAGGCAGGCGTGGAGGACTCCAAGATGGCCGCTTAGCCTTGGAGCTCCGCAACGCTCCAGTCTTCTGATCCCCGCCACAGCCTTCAGAGCACTCGTTCCTGTCCCGCTCCGCCAGCAATCGACCTGGTAATACCAAGGGAATAATCTGATGTCTGGAGGCTCTGCTAGGAGGAACCCATCCAGTCAGCTGGATCACATCCCCTGGCAGGCCAGTCTATCCAAGATGGCGGGTGCTACCACACAAGGCACAGGCTGTGATACAGAGGAATCCATAGCTGACCAAGACGCCTCAAGCCCTGCAATACCTACTATAGTACATGTTACCCTGAGTAATCAGCCCCATGGTGCTCTTTTCCCAACATCTACTGAATCACTGATTGGGAGGACATATGAAGACGTTATCCTGACAACCATGGGTGACTTTCTGGCCAGCCCAGATGCATATGAGAAGCAACCCCCATATCACCCCTACTGATTTTGCTTCCATGATAGCAGCTTTTTCCACAATGCTGTCCAGGGGTCTGGCCCACACAGCTGCACAGATCACCTCCTCCATCCATGCTGAACTGTTAAATTTTGGCTCACGGATAGAAGTCATGGAAAAGAAGGCTGATCAATCTGTAACCAAAATTAACCAAAAAATTTCCAGAAAACAGGATATCCAGGATCAGTTGGAAACTGCATAGTCCAAAATAGATGACCTTGAAAACCATTCAAGACAATACAACTTCAGAGTCAGAGAACTCCCTGAATCAGTGAAATAAGTTAGCCATGCAGTTCATTCCTTCATCAAGGACCTAATCCCAGACATCCCAGAACACTGTTTGGAATTGGACAGAGTGCACAGAGCCTTGCAACCAATGCGATCTGATGGTCTACCGAGAGACATTATAGTTAAACCCCACTTTTACTCTGTCAAGGAAGAGGTGATAAAATCGTCTAGGGATTCAGATGTGCTCACTATTCAGGGACATCGGGTCCAGGTCTTTGAAGACCTCTCCCCCTTTACCATACAAAGACACCGCTCTTTGAAACTCCTCCTTCAAGTTCTGGCTCAAAGAACATAACATACAGATGGTCCTTTCCATTTCACCTAAACTTCTCATATCGGAACAAGGCCCACAGGTTCTCATCATTTACTGAAAGTGAATGCCTGCTCCTACACCTGGGGCTGATTACCCAAGAGATCCCTCCTCCTTCCACCGCCAGGGGTCCCTCCTCTTATAAAATGCCTTTTCTTCCTAGTTCACTTACTCTGGTTTGGCAGAAACAACAACCGAAGAGGCCAAGGGACTCTAAACCTCCCTGAGGAAGTACTTTGGATTAAGGACAACTGGATCCTGTTTTGCACTTTCTGGAACCTTTCCC
Organism: Pelophylax lessonae; assembly: GCF_965119305.1. NCBI lineage: Eukaryota > Metazoa > Chordata > Amphibia > Anura > Ranidae > Pelophylax > Pelophylax lessonae. Next base: position 224,205,120 of record NC_138770.1, on the reverse strand, counting down.
CAAAATTCATGCTAGTTTCTAGCATGAGCTTGCCTCTTTGTTTCCTGGGGAACTCCACCAGGGGGGGGGGGGGGTAAGAGGGGCCTAGAATTTCTATTCTCCAATGTTTAAAAAGGTGAAAGTTTAATTTGTCTTAAAGTTTTCAAGGTTTTTATTATACCTTCCCTTAGGCATATTTGTTGTTAAGATACAGCTGGGATGTCATCCAGGATTCTCCCCTTTGGTGGGGCAAGTTACATTACTCTATGGAATATATGGAATATTATGATTGACCCTCTGCAGTTGCCCCTTTGATGCTCCAGGTGGGCAACAAAGAAACCTTTGCTGTCTGATTGATTGACAGAGGTTAATGAGTAGCTTGGCGACAACTGTTCGGGCCCTATTCCCTCCATGTTTTAAGGGACAGTGCTCTGTTTATTTGAAGTTATTTGAAGTTATCTATTATATCTCTAGGCGGGTAGCCCGAAGTGGATACAATGCGCCTCCATCTGCCGCTAATGCATTTATGTTTTACTCTCAGTGGCAGATTGATGTTCTCCACTTTTCGGGGATATCTCCATTCTCAGGTTTTTTGGTGGAAAGTGGCTGGACACATCCTCACCTGGGTGTGTTACTGGGTCTTTAGTTTTATTGTTTCTCTAATTATTGTCTTGTATTCATTTGCTTCCCCATCTCTACCTCTTTTCTTTTTTTTTCTCTAAACTCTCTCTTTCCTTTGGTCTGGCTAGAACCCCTCCCACATCGATTCGCAGGATTGAGACATTGGAAAGGCTGTGGATGCACTGCTCGGCAGGGCGACCTGTCTTCACGGGGTGAGATTTTTGTTTCTATTTTGAGTTGTTCAAACCTCTGATCCATAGCTAATTCTAAACCTTCCAATATGATCATGCAGATTATATCCCACAATGTACAGGGTCTTAATTCCCCGGTAAAACAGCAGAAATTGTTTCAATTATATCATACACTAAAGACAGATTACCTACAGGAAACAAATTTCCCAATCTCTTACAACGTCTCCTTCCTTCACTAAAGCTTCCCCCAATTTTACCTAGCTAATGCCGTAAACAAGACACGTGGAGTAGCAATTTGCTTTTCCAAATGTTTAAACTTCTCCCTTTCCAAAATACTTAGGGACCCCGAAAGGTCTTTACCTGTTTGTGGTGGGTACCATAGATACATTTGTTTCCTATTACACCCCAAAAAAGGCCAAGCAGGATTTTTCGAAACCATGAAACAAACACTGATGCCCTATTTACAGGGCACCATCATTTTTAGAGGTGACTCCAATATAGCATTTGATCTCTCATTGGATAAATCAAGTAAGGGGATGCCAAAATCAAAAATCCCCCCCCAGACACCGCCTAAAAATAGCAAAAGTTCTTCACTCCCTTACATGTTAGATATCTGGAGGGAATTAAACCCCCATGTCAGGGACTACACACACTTCTCGGCCCCACATCACAAGTATGCCAGGATAGACCATATTTTCATTATATCTTCCTCAATTCTCCTAGCCATAACATCCAAAATTCAAGACACACCCCATACTGACACTTTCCCTCCAACGCTCTTTATGGGCTGAAGGTCCATTCAAATGGCGTCTCAATGAGGCCCTCCTGAGTGACCCTATACAATGTACAATCCTAGAAAAAGCCTTTAAGGAAATTTTTACAGACAATTGCAAGTCCATCTTTGCCCTTTTATCTTTCTCTTCACTCTTCATCTATTCATTTTCCTCCAATTGTGAAATCCTTTTTCTGCTCCACATGCTATCATAAGGAGTGCTCAGAAGGTTGAACACTTGTTTCCAAAGGGGACATTTGTTTTTCCTCCTCTCATTTTCTTACATTTTGATAGCCAAATAGACACGAGAGAGGTTCTTTGAATCCTCTTCTCCCTCTCTGTACAATACAAGCGGGCCTGGCTTTTACATTAGCTAGACCGGTGGCTCTGGATGAGGGCCGGAGAAAAGCCATCCGGGTCTCCAGACACCGTTGATGGGGTCTCCATGTCCACAGTTTGATCCCATAGAGGTGGCGTGCCAGACTCCCACCAGGTTGGAGGGTGCTCCCTTCCCCTAGCCCGGGATCTCCTGGGCCTTCTACAATAAAAGGCTTAGAGGGTGTGTAACGGATCATCTGGCACCCCAACTGGGTACCTCCATTGACAGATGCTCCTAGTGCTTCCCGAGGGCTCCAAGCACTCCACCAGACACCATAACCACCGCAGACCCCACGAACCGTCGCAGCTTGGTTGGGGTCTCACAGTCTTCTACTCACCCTGGACCTATGACAAGGCTCCAGGTTCCAATGGGTGAACCTCTCTTTCCCCAGAGAGTGAAGCAGGAACAGGAACAAGCTCTTACAAGTGCTTAGTGATTATTCAAGGGAGTATGAAGAGCATAGCAATCCCTTGTAGCAGATTCCGCCAATAAGAGACAGGACTCTAGATTGAGAGTGAAGTAGAACTGAAGGTTTAATGGTACAGCTGCTTTTTTATACAGTTATGATTATTTCTTTTCTGGCCAATGGAAGCTTCCCAAGCAGGCCAGGAAGTGTTCCTAATCCACACTGGAGTAGAAACTAAGGTAAAAAAATCAGGGGTCCCTTAAAGCAGTATTAAAGCTAAAACCAAACATGTAATATTTTGCAGCTTACCAATCATTAGATGTAGTGGCTGTATTAGTTTTCTTTTCTTAGTTTTCTTTTTCCCCTCTGTTTTCACCTAGTGATCTGGCCAATAACACTCTTCCTATGTTAGAGTACCACCACTTTAAATGAATAAGCATAAAGGACCAGTGGCGTCGGCAGGGGGGGGCTGACAGGGGCTATAGCCCCGAGTTGGCCCCCAAAAAGCCCCGAGTCTCATATTCCCTTTTAAAATGATTAGCCCCGAATCACTCCCAAGGTCTGGGGTTGGTCGGAGCTAAATTCCTCAGCATAACATCCATGCAGTGATTGGTGGGGCAGCCACAGAGAGAGTGGAGCTGTCAAAATGAGGACTTGATGTCGGGGTGGGCGGGGCCGATACGTGGGGCTCCGCCCAGGGCCAGTGCCACCGTAAGGCAGGGTGGTGAGGGCGGTACGTTCCCATACCTCCTGCATTAGGCTGGATTCCGGAACAGAGCAAAGTGTCAGAACAAGATCAGACACTTGGCTCCAGTCACTTGCAGGGGCGCGCTAGTGTGGGCACCAGTGTCACCTGCCCCGCAGCTTGTGCGGGGTGTTTGGTGTTCCACATGCTGCGATCTCCACTCCGCATTGGCGCCCAGCATCTCACTCTGCCGGGCGCCCTTCACACTGTGAGCTGCAGCCTCCTCCTCATTCTACCCCTCCTCCCTCGGCTCTGATGTATTACCGCACACAGAGAGGAGGAGCCGACCCGAGGAGGAGAGATATCCCTGTACATGTCCCACGCTGATCTGAGGTCTGTGTCACTGTGATGAATATACTATAGATAACACTTGTGGGGGGAGACACAGGGAAGGGGAGACCAGCTGGAAATAAATACTTGCACTGATTTGGGAGGAGGGAGGGATCTGAGAAGCTACTGTATGTCCTAGGGAGTGTTTTGTGAGGAGAAAGGACTTGTGCTATGAGTGGAACATAGGACATACATTATCTGCTTGGTAGCCCCCCCCTCCCAAATTAAAGAGATGCTGGCTGCTGCTATACATGGGATACACATGGCATGTGGAACCCTGGGTACCCCAAAGAGATGTGGAGAATCACCCCAGGTACCCACACTAGTGCCCCCCTGCCAGGCACATTAGTGTAGCTAGGTGGTGGAAGTTTTCTCAGCATTGGGCTTCAGGACTCAGGGCCAGTTCACACCAGGAATCACACAGGAACACACTGTGCGTTTGAATGGGCTAAAACTGTGCTGGCCACAACAAAAGTTGTAAAACGCACAGGAACAGGTTTACATGATAATACTGTACCATACAATCCGGGGCAGGAAAGCACATTCAATTTGCAACCTGAGTTTGGGATGTCATTGAATTTACATTCACACCCACAGCAAATTGCAACTGGAGTGCGTTTTGAATGTGGTGCAGGAAATGCACACAGACCACGGCTTTCCTGCACTGCGTGTTGCTGGGAATTGTCTCCTATTCTCTCCATGTCTGACCCTCTCCTCTCTTCTCTTCTCCTCTCTTCCCCTCGCTTCTCCTCTCTTCTCTTCTCCTCTCTTCTTCTCTCCTCTCTTCTCTTCTCTTCTCCTCTCTTCTTCTCTTCTCTCCTCTCTTCTCTTCGCCTCTTCTCTCCATGTCTGACCCTCTCCTCTCTTCTCCATGTCTGACCCTCTCTTCTCCTCTCCTCTCCTCTCCTCTCCTCTCCTCTCTTCTCCATGTCTGACCCTCTCTTCTCCTCACCTCTCCTCTCCTCTCCTCTCCTCTCCATGTCTGACCCTCTCCTCTCTTCTCCTCTCCTCTCCATGTCTGACCCTCTCCTCTCTTCTCTTCTCTTCTCTTCTCCTCTCTTCTTCTCTCCTCTCTTCTCTTCTCCTCTTCTCTCCATGTCTCACCCTCTCCTCTCTTCTCCATGTCTGACCCTCTCTTCTCCTCTCTTCTCCTCTCCATGTCTGACCCTCTCTTCTCCTCTCTTCTCCTCTCCATGTCTGACCCTCTCCTCTTCTCCTCTCCATTTCTGACCTTCTCCTCTTCTCCTCTCCATGTCTGACCTTCTCCTCTCTTCTCTTCTCCTCTCTTCTCCTCTTCTCTCCATGTCTGACCCTCTCCTCTCTTCTCCATGTCTGACCCTCTCCTCTCTTCTCCATGTCTGACCCTCTCCTCTCTTCTCCTCTCCATGTCTGACCCTCTCCTCTCCTCTCCATGCCCGACCCTCTCTTCTCTTCTCTTCTCCTCTCTTCTTCTCTCCTCTCTTCTCTTCTCCTCTTCTCTCCATGTCTCACCCTCTCCTCTCTTCTCCATGTCTGACCCTCTCTTCTCCTCTCCTCTCCATGTCTGACCCTCTCCTTTCTTCTCTTCTCCTCTCCTCTCTTCTCCTCTCCTCTCTTCTCCTCTCCTCTCTTCTCCTCTCCATGTCTTACCCTCTCCTCTCTTCTTCTCTCCTCTCTTCTCCTCTCCATGTCTGACCTTCTCCTCTCCATGTCTGACCCTCTCTTCTCCTCTCCTCTATTCTCCTCTCCTCTCTTCTCCTCTCCATGTCTGACCCTCTCCTCTCTTCTCCTCTCCATGTCTGACCCTCTCCTCTCTTCTTCTCTCCATGTCTGACCCTCTCCTCTCTTCTTCTCTCCATGTCTGACCCTCTCCTCTCTTCTCTGTCTGACCCTCTCCTCTCTTCTCCTCTCCATGTCTGACCCTCTCTTCTCCTCTCTTCTCCTCTCCATGTCTGACCCTCTCCTCTTCTTCTCTCCATGTCTGACCTTCTCCTCTCTTCTCCATGTCTGACCCTCTCTTCTCCTCTCCTCTCCTCTCCTCTCCATGTCTGACCCTCTCCTCTCTTCTCTTCTCCTCTCTTCTCCTCTCCTCTCTTCTCCTCTCCTCTCTTCTCCTCTCCATGTCTGACCTTCTCCTCTCCATGTCTGACCCTCTCTTCTCCTCTCCTCTATTCTCCTCTCCTCTCTTCTCCTCTCCATGTCTGACCCTCTCCTCTCTTCTCCTCTCCATGTCTGACCCTCTCCTCTCTTCTTCTCTCCATGTCTGACCCTCTCCTCTCTTCTTCTCTCCATGTCTGACCCTCTCCTCTCTTCTCTGTCTGACCCTCTCCTCTCTTCTCCTCTCCATGTCTGACCCTCTCTTCTCCTCTCTTCTCCTCTCCATGTCTGACCCTCTCCTCTTCTTCTCTCCATGTCTGACCTTCTCCTCTCTTCTCCATGTCTGACCCTCTCTTCTCCTCTCCTCTCCTCTCCATGTCTGACCCTCTCCTCTCTTCTCTTCTCCTCTCCTCTCTTCTCCTCTCCTCTCTTCTCCTCTCCATGTCTTACCCTCTCCTCTCTTCTTCTCTCCTCTCTTCTCCTCTCCATGTCTGACCTTCTCCTCTCCATGTCTGACCCTCTCTTCTCCTCTCCTCTATTCTCCTCTCCTCTCTTCTCCTCTCCATGTCTGACCCTCTCCTCTCTTCTCCTCTCCATGTCTGACCCTCTCCTCTCTTCTTCTATCCATGTCTGACCCTCTCCTCTCTTCTCTGTCTGACCCTCTCCTCTCTTCTCCTCTCCATGTCTGACCCTCTCCTCTCTTCTTCTCTCCATGTCTGACCCTCTCCTCTCTTCTCCTCTCCATGTCTGACCCTCTCCTCTCTTCTCCTCTCCATGTCTGACCCTCTCCTCTCTTCTCCTCTCCATGTCTGACTCTTCTCTCCTCTCCTCTCCTCTCCTCTCCTCTCCTCTCCTCTCCTCTCCTCTCCTCTCCTCTCCTCTCTTCTCTTCTCTTCTCTTCTCTTCTCCTCTTCTCTCCATGTCTGACCCTCTCCTCTCTTCTCCATGTCTGACCCTCTCCTCTCTTCTCCTCTCCTCTCCATGTCTGACCCTCTCCTCTCTTTTCTTCTCCTCTCTTCCCCTCGCTTCTCTCTTCTCTTCTCCTCTCTTCTTCTCTCCTCTTCTCTCCTCTCTTCTCTTCTCTCCATGTCTGACCCTCTCCTCTCTTCTCCATGTCTGACCCTCTCCTCTCCTCTCCATGTCTGACCCTTTGTACTCCTCTCCATACTACCCCTTGACTGACCCTTGATTGAGGGGGGCATTGGGTGGAGCTTGGGCGGTACTTTTTAAATGTAGGAGGAGCTTGGGCGGGACTTCCTTTAAAATGTGGGAGGGGTTATCAAATTTATCTTCGGGCTGAAGCCCCTGGTCTTTTTCCCACCTAGCAACGCCCCTGTAAAGGACACAGAGACAGAAACATTGGCAGCCTTGGGGGAGAGTAGTGTTAAATGTACTAGTAGATTTAAAGAAATTGAAGCCAATCTCATTTTAATACTTTATAATCAATTACAACAAACTGTTTTTTTTCCTTTTGTGATAAAGATTTTACATGAATAAATACAAGCTGATCAATGTAACCACTCTGCCAGTTTTTACCATGTTATCCCTGTAAATTGATACATCTGGAAAAGAGCTTGTTCTTTTGAAAAAAAAAAAAAACCAGACTTACTGACAGGGTAATCTGGTTGAAAATAGAAGAAAGAAAGCCTAAAAAAAAGAAAACCAATGCAGCCATACCATCTAAAAGTGGAAACCTACAATGTAATCAATTGTTCCTTGTGGGTTTAATGCTGCTTTAAGACCCCTGATGTCCACATGAAATGTACCTGTCGCTGCCTAGGTACACCAAAATGGAAATCTTTGAAGCTTATCATATTTCTTTAAAATTGTAGTAAAAGTGGATATAAGGCAAAAAGTAATATGGAAAAAGCCCATGGACTGCAGCACCCTATGATAGTTTATATAGACTTGTGTTTCATGTCTGATGAAGGGATGGTTATATTCAGGGCCGGAGTCTTACAGGAACGCATGGGAACAACGTTCCTGTACTTTTTCAACAGCAAGAACGCCATTCCCGTTAGCAGCCGTGTCCTGGTGCCACCCCTCAACAGAATTCCCATGTCACCTCCTGCTCTGGGATGGCGGGTCAGTAACCCCAGATTGCGGGTTCCTGACCCGCCATCCCTGAGCATCAGTGTGAAGGAACTGAAGGAACTGAGCCGGCACTAGAAGACACAGAGCCAATGCTTCCTGTATAACCCTGGCTCCTGTCACAGGCGGAGTGATACCAAAATGTACTCCGCCTGTGTCAGGACACAGGAGCGATACAGGAAGCATTGGCTCTGCTCTCTACTGTAGACACATGCTTTCTCCAGCACTGCTCCTGTCACACTGATGATCAGGAACCAGCCAGCAGTACCAGCCCGCAGTACCCATCAACAGTACCCGCCAACAATACAAGCCAACAGTACCGCCAACAGTACCCACCAGCAGTATCAGCCAGCAGTATCCCCTAGCAGAAGCTGCCAGCAATACAAGCCAGCAGTACCAGCCAGCAGTACCCACCAGCAGTACCAGACAGCAGTACCCACCAGCAGTACCTGCCAGCAATACAAGCCAGCAGTACCAGCCAGCAGTACCCACCAACAGTACCCACCAGCAGTACCATTTAACAGTACCCGCCAGCAGTACCAGCCAGTAGTACCCACCAACAGTACCCACCAGCAATAGCAGCCAGCAGTATCCACCAGCAGTACAGTACCCACCATGAGTACCAGCCAGCAGTAGCAGCAGCAGTACCCATTACCAGTACACACCAACAGTACCCACCAGAAGTAACCATCAACATTACCCCCCAGCAATACAAGCCAGCAGTACCCACCAACAGTACCCCCTAGCAATACCAGCCAGCAGTACCCACCATGAGTACCAGCCAGCAGTAGTACCAGCAGTACCCACCAACAGGTCCCATCAGCAGTAACCACCAAAAGTACCCCCCAGCAGTATAAGCCAGCAGTGCCCACCAACAGTACCTGCCAACAGTACCAGCCAGCAGTACCCACCAGCAGTATCAGCCAGCAGTACCCATCAACAGTACCCACCAGTAGTACCAGCCAGCAGTACTCACCAACATTATCCACCATCAGTACCAGCCAGCAGTACCCACTAACAGTACCCTCCAGCAGTACAAACCAACAGTACCCACCAGCAATTCCCACCAGCAGTACCCACCAGCAGTACCTACCAGCAGTACCCACCAACAGTACCTGCCAGCAGTACCAGCCAGTAGTACCCACCAACAGTACCCACCAGCAATAGCAGCCAGCAGTATCCACCAGCAGTACAGTACCCACCATGAGTACCAGCCAGCAGTAGCAGCAGCAGTACCCATTACCAGTACACACCAACAGTACCCACCAGAAGTAACCATCAACATTACCCCCCAGCAATACAAGCCAGCAGTACCCACCAACAGTACCCCCTAGCAATACCAGCCAGCAGTACCCACCATGAGTACCAGCCAGCAGTAGTACCAGCAGTACCCACCAACAGGTCCCATCAGCAGTAACCACCAAAAGTACCCCCCAGCAGTATAAGCCAGCAGTGCCCACCAACAGTACCTGCCAACAGTACCAGCCAGCAGTACCCACCAGCAGTACCAGCCAGCAGTACCCATCAACAGTACCCACCAGTAGTACCAGCCAGCAGTACTCACCAACATTATCCACCATCAGTACCAGCCAGCAGTACCCACTAACAGTACCCTCCAGCAGTACAAACCAACAGTACCCACCAGCAATTCCCACCAGCAGTACCCACCAGCAGTACCTATCAGCAGTACCCACCAACAGTACCCGCCAGCAGTACCAGCCAGTAGTACCCACCAACAGTACCCACCAGCAATAGCAGCCAGCAGTATCCACCAGCAGTACAGTACCCACCATGAGTACCAGCCAGCAGTAGCAGCAGCAGTACCCATTACCAGTACACACCAACAGTACCCACCAGAAGTAACCATCAACATTACCCCCCAGCAATACAAGCCAGCAGTACCCACCAACAGTACCCCCTAGCAATACCAGCCAGCAGTACCCACCATGAGTACCAGCCAGCAGTAGTACCAGCAGTACCCACCAACAGGTCCCATCAGCAGTAACCACCAAAAGTACCCCCCAGCAGTATAAGCCAGCAGTGCCCACCAACAGTATCTGCCAACAGTACCAGCCAGCAGTACCCACCAGCAGTACCAGCCAGCAGTACCCATCAACAGTACCCACCAGCAGTACCAGCCAGCAGTACCCATCAACAGTACCCCCCAGCAGTAGCAGCCAGCAGTACCCACCAACATTAGCCACCAGCAGTAACCGCCAGCAGTTCCAGCCAGCAGTACAAGCTAGCAGTAACCACCAGCAGTACCAGCCAACAGTACTGGCCAGCATTACCCACCAACAGTACCAGCCAGCAGTACCAGCCAGAAGCACCAGCCAGCAGTACCCACCAGAAGTACCAGCTATCAATACCAGCCAGCAGTAACCACCAGAAATACCAGCCAGCATTACCCATCAGCAGTACCAGCCAGCAGTTCCTCCACCAGCAGTACCAGCCAGCAGTACCCACCAGCAGTACCCACCAGCAGTATCAGTCAACAGTACCAGCCAGCAGCACCAGCCAGCAGTACCTGCCAGCAGTACCCACCAGCAGTACCAGCCAGCAGTACCCACCAGAAGTACCAGCCAGCAGTTCCCCCACCAGCAGTACCAGCCAGAAGTACCCGTCGGCAGTTCCAGCCAGCAGTACCAGCCCTGGAGGACAGCCAGCAGCCACCAGTCATACCCACCTGGGGGACAGCCACAGCCAGCGATACCTGCAGTAATCCTGAGAAAGAAGTGAAGATTGAGATCAGTTAAGGTGCAGGTAAACTGCGGTGCATCCGTGTGAAAGCAGCCCTAGGCCTCTTTTACACAATCGGCCTGATCGGGTCCGCCTGTCTGTTTTTTAGGTGGACCCATTCGGACCCTCCATTCACCTCTATAGAGTGTCAGATGTAAACAGACTTTTGTCTGTTTACACCACCCTATCTCCAATTTGATCCACTTAAAAAAACAGAAGGAGTTCCGTCCCCTTCAGTCTGGGCGGATTGGATAGGAGGGCCCATAGAGTAGAGCGGGCTGTGTCCATGTCTGCTCTGCATATGCTGAGTGGAAAAGACCTGGCATCTGCCCGCGACTGGTTACCAAGTCGCTAAAATGGCCCACGCTCCTCAAAAGGTATACATATATATATATATATATACATACACGCACACACACATTTTTATAATTGAGGTGGAGCGGGAGATCTTGGGTGAGTTCCCACACTTTTTTCCCCAGGACTTGACCCCTGGTTATATTAACCTGAAACTGTTGCATCTTTTTAAAATACTGTACATTTTTTTTAATAAATTATAGTGGAGTGCTGCAGCCCCTGGACTTTTGCTACTTTTATATATACAGTATATGGCATATGCAGTTTACCTCTCTCTCTGTATGAACAGGGGCACATACTATTGATATTTTATGGCTGTCTAGAGTTTAGCTTCAAACTTTTTACTGGACAGCTGTGTACTGGCAGAATCAGCAGTATTATATTTGGTGGCTCATTCTGATGCTGCCGACCGACTGCTGTTAAAGAAATAGGCAATGACAGGCAATGAGACAGAATCTAAAAGCTGTCCTGACTTCTGTTATTTCCTCATTATGAACTAGCTCTGTGCTCTTCCTGTTTGGTTAATGTTACCTCCCTTACTTTACTCCATACAGAAATTTGGCCCTAGAGTGGTTTGTTTTTGCCTACAGGAAAAACAAAACGCTCATGCCTATTGGCAGATTTAGTGTAGTTGTTTTTTTAAGGGTACAATTGTGATTAAATGTACAAAGTGAATGAAATATGAAATACTGATAACTCTTAATTTTTTAATCCAGATAAAAGGAACCAGGATAGAGGAACTGGGTTATCAGTAGTCTTGTAAGGTGTTAAAGTAGCACATCAAAGGCTTTGCGTTCCTCTAATAATATGATAAGGAAGAAGAGGCAGAAAGAGAATATTTATAAATCTAGGGAAACTGTGATTTACTGTTGAAGTACAAACATTCAACAGGAAAGAAGAATCAAAATCCATTTACTTTGCAACTTGTCTGTTGTACTAAAACCTTCATTTTCAAAATATATTACATCGATCACATAGGGAAAATGGTTATTGAGCCTTAGGGTCCTTTCACACGGCCGCTCCGTGTGTCCGCAAATCATCCAATCCGTTTGCGGATGATTTGCGGACATAATGTAAGTGAATGGCACTGCGGGTGTCAGCGGAATACCATCCGCTGACACACGATTTTCCTCCTGTCAGTTCTGTTCCGTTTTTACGAATGGAACAGAACCCTATTTTTCCTTCCGTGTAAAAAACGGAAAGGAAGGAAAATCGGATGTCAGCGGTGTCATCCGCTGACATCCGCAGTGCCATATACTTACATTATGTCCGCATATCATCCGCAAACGGATGGGATGATATGTGGGCACACGAAGCGGATGACAGAAATGTCATCCGCTCCGTGGAAAAAAAAAAGTCCCGCAGCGGACCTTTCACACGGAGCGGCCGTGTGAAAGGAGCCTTAGGATACTTCTGGTTTAATAAATTAATTGATCAATCTGAGGAAGGTTGTTTTTATCAGTACTTAATGCTAATGCAGTACTTGTCAGACTACTCACAGTACTCTACATGACTAATTGTCTTTAAATGAGACAAAAATACTTTATTTACATTCATTATCCACCATTTGTATGTTAAACATAAGATGGTCAGAGAATAACACAAATAGATCTCATTAAAATGGGTGCAATTCAATATTTCGGAATGAACATTATATTTTAATTCTTTCATTTTTTAAGATATCTATTTCTGTTATGCAATTTATATGTATCTATTTTTATTTTATTCTTTATTATTGGTTACAACTGAACATCTTTTTGAGTGTTTTTTTTTTTTTTTTCAACATGTTTTGTCTGATCTCTATATATTTGTTTATGAATTGAAAGATCTTAGATGGACCAAAATAGGAATCCATGTTTACAATTACTTCTATATTTGTTTTATAGCCGTGAAGAAGGGGGGCATCCGTAAGCTCCTGAAAAGTGTTGCCTGTTTCATGAGTCTTTGTTTTGAAATATTATCAATTTTAAAAGACCTTTAATTCCTTGACTACTGTATTTGTTTGGTACTCTCATTAGACTTCATATGCATGAATATTTACCTTTGGTTTTCCACTCTCTAAAGCAGGGGTGGGGAACCTTTTTTCTGCCGAGGGCCATATGGGTATTTTTAAAATCATACGGGGGCCGTACAAAATGATCAACTTAACAATATGCCTGTTATATTTGGTCAAACATTTAATTAACTCACCACTAATGTGATGGCTTCAACTGCTTCTCTTTGGTGAGGTGTGGGATGTTAGCTGGTATTGATGATGTTGCTACTGGCAACTGGTTTTCCAGGTTTGCCCCCCTTAATGTAGAGTGATTAGTGCCCCTCTCAATGCAGAGTGATTAGTGCCCCTATCAATGCAGAGTGATGAGTGCCCCAATCAATGCAGAGTGATTAGTGCCCCAATCAATGCAGAGTGATTAGTGCCCCCCTTAATGCAGAATTATTAGTGCCCCCCATCAATGCAGAGTGATTAGTGCCCCCATCAATGCAGAGTGATTAGTGCCCCCATCAATGCAGAGTGATTAGTGCTGCCCCCATCAATGCAGAGTGATCATTGCCCCCCATCAATGCAGAGTGATTAGTGCCCCCCATAAATGCAGAGTGATTAGTGCCCCAGTCAATGCAGAATGATTAGTGCCCCACATCAATGCAGAGTGATTAGCGCCCCCCATCAATGCAGAGTGTAAAATTAGTGCCCCCATCAATGCAGAATGATTAGTGTCCCAATTAGGGTTGAGCGGACACCTAGATGTCCGTGTTCGACGGGTTCGGCCGAACTTTAAAAAAAAGTCCGGGTCCGTGTCCCGGACTTTTACCGAACTTTTCCCGGACACCGAACCCCATTGAAGTCAATGGGGACCCGAACTTTAAGGCACTAAAATGGCTCTAAAACACCAAAGGAAAGGGCTAGAGTGCTGCAAATGGCAGCAAAACGTAATTAAGAGCATGGCAAGTGCTCTGCAAACAAATGTGGATAGGGAAATAACTTAAAACAACAAAAAAAACAGAAAAATAAAACAATGTTCTTCTTCATCTCTGAAGGACGAGGCCCATATGGAGTAGGAGGGAGGTTGAGGTGGTGGTGGATGTGGCGGTGACATAGGCGTGCGCACAGGGTGTGCTGGGTGTGCCTGGGCACACCCTAATCACCTAGGGCACATAGCATTGCCAGTGAGGAGATGGGAAAGATCGCCCTGGGACCTGCTCTGCTCTATTTCTCCTTGCCTACAGGTACATGGCCCCGATACATTACTCTCCCTGCTGGCAAACACATGCATGTGTATTTCAACTTTGGGGTGCACACCTTAATGCAATAGGCTGCGCACACCTATGGGCGGTGTAGGTGGAAGCGGCGGTGGAGGAGGACCAGGGCCGGATTAACAGCATCATGGGCTTGGTGCTGAGGATTTTGAAGGGCCTTAGGGCCGTGCCTTGCCATGCACCCAGAGGAGGAAGGGTGCAGCCATGCATGCCTAATTCAACATGGGATGCTGTCTCTGAAGCCCATAAACACATCCATGCATCGCCAACTGTCCCTCCTTGTCCGGCCTTCACGCTGTGTGGGGAGGTTCTGAGGGTGCTGCCTGGGGAAGCGAGCATAGAAGCCAGACTTCTGTGTTTACAAGTGACAGAAGAGCGGTAACAGTGAATATGGCCAACCCGGGGCCTATATAAAAGGTAGGGGCCTGGAGCTGCAGCTCCAATAGCCCCTACATTAATCTGGCCCTGAGGAGGAGGACGAGGTAGCCAACACTGCTTCTTTTCACAAATTTTAAATGAGGGTACACCCCAAAAGAGTGAGAAAGAGCAAAAATGGAACAATGGGTGGGTAAGGTCGGTATCCATTGCTATTCTGCACAAGGTACGGAAAAGTCCCGTGGGATCCATGCCTGGTTCATTTTAATGAACGTGAGCTTGTCCACATTGTCTCTGGACAGGCGGCTGCGCTTGTCTGTTATAACGCCCCCAGCCGTGCTAAATACCCGTTCAGATAATACACTGGCTGCAGGGCACGCCAGCACCTCCAAGGCGTAAAGGGCAAGCTCAGGCCATGTGCCCAATTTGGAGACCCAGAAGTTGAAGGGGGCAGACCCGTCATTCACTACATGTAGGCGTGTGCACACATACTGCTCCACCATGTTGGTAAAATGCTGCCTCCTGCTAAGACGTTCCATCTGAGCTGCTGGTGCTGCTGTTTGTTGTGGCGTGCTGACAAAGCTTTTCCACATTTCGGCCATGCTAACCCTGCCTTCTGAGGTGCTGGCGGTGCCCTGGTTGCGTTGGCGACCTCCTCCTCCTCCTCCTCTGCCTTGTGCTTCCACTGTGGCCCCGCTGTCAGATGGGAATGCCAGCAGCATGGCGTCTACCAGCGTGCGCTTGTACTCGCGCATCTTGCGATCGCGCTCCAGTGAGTGAATTAAGGACGGTACGTTGTCCTTGTAACGGGGATCCAGCAGCGTGGCCACCCAGTAATCAGCACAAGTTAGAATGTGGGCAACTCGGCGGTCGTTGTGGAGACACTGCAGCATGTAATCGCTCATGTGTGCCAGGCTGCCCAGAGGCAACGAAAGGCTGTCCTCTGTGGGAGGTGTATGGTCCGTGTCCTCTGTATCCCCCCAGCCACGCACCAGTGATGGCCATGAGCTGGCCTGGGTGCCACCCTGCTGTGAACATGGTTCCATCTCCTCCTCCAGCTCCTCCTCCTCCTCATCCTCCTCATCCTCCAGAACTGTGCCCCTGCTGGACAATTGCGTCCCTGGCGTTTGCGTGTGCAGGAACCCACCCTCGGAGCCCCTTGCGAATGACTGCCCTGAAAGCCTTGGAAATGTTACCTCTTCATCCTCCTCCTCCTCCTCATCCTGTGCCACATCCTCTTCCATCATCGCCCGAATTGTTTTTTCAAGGAGGCATAGAAGTGGGATAGTTAAGCTGAGAACGGCGTCATTGCCACTGGCCATGTTGGTGGAGTACTCAAAACAGCGCAACAAGGCACACAGGTCTCGCATGGAGGCCCAGTTATTGGTGGTGAAGTGGTGCTGTTCCGCAGAGCGACTCACGCGTGCGTGCTGCAGCTGAAACTCCACTATGGCCTGCTGCTGCTCGCACAGTCTTTCCAGCATGTGCAAGGTGGAGTTCCACCTTGTGGGCACGTCACATATGAGGCGGTGAGCGGGAAGGCCGAAGTTACGCTGCAGCGCTGCCAGGCGAGCAGCAGCAGGGTGAGAACGCCGAAAGTGCGCACAAACGGCCCGCACTTTCTGCAGCAGCTCTGACATATCGGGGTAGTTTTTAAGGAACCTCTGCACCACCAAATTCAGCACATGCGCCAGGCAAGGGATGTGCGTCAAACCGGCTAGGCCCAGAGCTGCTATGAGATTTCGCCCGTTATCGCACACCACCAGGCCGGGCTTGAGGCTCGCTGGCAGCAACCACTCATTTGTCTGCTGTTCCATGCTCCTCCACAACTCCTGCGCGGTGTGTGGTTTGTCCCCCAAACAGGCAAGTTGTAAAACTGCCTGCTGTCGTTTACCCCTGGCCGTGCTGAAGTTGGTGGTGAAGGTGTTACGCTGTCCGGATGAGGAGGCGGTAGAGGATGAGGAAGCGGAGTAGGAGGAGTTAGGAACAGGAGGCAAACTGAAGCGCCCTGCAATCCTCGGTGGTGGAAGGACATGCGCCAAATTGCTATCCGCCTCAGGCCCATCCGCCACTGCATTTACCCAGTGTGCCGTTAGGGAGATATAACGCCCCTGACCGTGCTTACTGGTCCACGTATCCGTAGTTAGGTGGACCTTGGCACAGATGGCGTTGCGCAGTGCACACCTGATTTTTTCCCCCACTTGGTTGTGCAGGGAAGGGATGGCTTGCCTGGAAAAGTAGTGGCGGCTGGGCACGACGTACTGTGGGACAGCCACCGACATAAGGTTTTTAAAACTGTGCGTCTCCACCAGACGGAATGACAGCATTTCAAAGGCCAATAATTTTGAAATGCTGGCATTCAGGGCCAGGGATCGCGGGTGGGTAGGGGGGTACTTCCTCTTCCTCTCAAGTGTTTGGGAGATGGAAAGCTGAACGCTTCCACGGGACATTGTGGAGATGGTTGTTGGTGACCCAGGTGGTGGTGTTGCTGACAGATCGTCTGTTTGCGGGGTGGCAGGTGCCGGTATCACTACAGATGTGGCTGGAGCGGCCGAGACTGCAGCAGAAGAGGAAGCAGGATGAGCCAGAGACGTTTCTTGGTTTTGAAGGTGTGTACTCCACTGCAGCTCGTGCTTTGCACTTAGATGCCTGATCATGCAGGTTGTGCTCAGGTTGAGAAGGTTCATGCCTCGCTTCAAGCTCTGATTGCACAGGGTGCAAACCACTCGTGTCCTGTCATCAGCACATTTTCTAAAGAACTTCCACGCTAGAGAACTCCTTTGAGCTGACTTTGGTGCGCTCGTTCCCTTGCTGCGTTGGGCAGTAGCGGGCGTAGTGTCTAGGGCACGGCCGCTCCGCTTCTGCACCCTGCTCCCTCTTCTGCTGTGCTGGTGGCTCTGTGCGACCACCGCCTCTTCCTCCAAACTACTCAGTTCACCTGCATGACGTTCATTCCATGTGGGGTCGAGGACCTCATCGTCCTCCACATCATCTTCCACCCAGTCTTCACCCCTGCCCTCCTTGTCGGTCTCCACAATGCTGAACGCCGCAGCAGTTGGCACCTGCGTTTCGTCATCATCGGAGACGTGCTGCGATGATCCTTGCATGTACTCATCTTGAGAAATAAGTGGTTGGGCATCGCTGCACTCAATCTCTTCCACTTCTGGGGCAGGGCTAGGTGGATGGCCCTGGGAAACCCTGCTGACAGAGTCCTCAAAAAGAATAAGAGACTGCTGTATGGCTTGGGGCTCAGACTGCTGGCCTGATTTGCAAGGGGGTGAGGTGAAAGACGGTTGGACATTGGCTGCAGGTGCCAACTCTGACCTTTCTGCAGTAGACTGGGTGGGAGACAATGTGAAGGAACTGGAGGCACTGTCAGCAGCAAACCAATCTACTATCGCCTCAACTTGTTCTGGCCTCATCACTTCTAGGGGCGTTTGATGCCCTACCAAATACTGATGCAGGTTCTGTCGCCTACTCACACTTGAGGAAGGTGTTTCACTTGTGCGTGTAGCTGGCACAGATCGACCATGTCCTCTCCTTGCAACAGGAGCTCTACCAGCAGCACCACGACCCAGGCCACGGCCCTTATTTGACGGTCTCCTCATATTTCTGTAATTTAAGATCTTGCCCTAGAAAGGTTTTTATTGAATAGCGGAATAGAAAATATGATCCAAAAAAAGTGTATGTATATCACACGTACACAACCACACTAGGCCCCAATTACTATTGTTTGTACCCCTAAAAGGCTAGATGAGGAGTAGGGGGAGTATGGAACAGGCAGCACCCTCAAACCTTCAGAAGTATGAGATGAACCCCAACAACTTGGAAAGGTGGATCTCTCTCACACGTACCGACACAGACTATCCCGCAATTCAATTGATCCTCAAAGGTTTTTATTGAATAGCGGAATAGGAAATATGATCAAAAAAAGTGTATGTATCTCGCACGTACACAACCACACTAGGCCCCAATTACTATTGTTTGTACCCCTAAAAGGCTAGATGAGGAGTAGGGGGGGTATGGAACAGGCAGCACCCTCAAACCTTCAGAAGTATGAGATGAACCCCAACAACTTGGAAAGGTGGATCTCTCTCACACGTACCGACACAGACTATCCCGCAATTCAATTGATCCTCAAAGGTTTTTATTGAATAGCGGAATAGGAAATATGATCAAAAAAAGTGTATGTATCTCGCACGTACACAACCACACTAGGCCCCAATTACTATTGTTTGTACCCCTAAAAGGCTAGATGAGGAGTAGGGGGGGTATGGAACAGGCAGCACCCTCAAACCTTCAGAAGTATGAGATGAACCCCAACAACTTGGAAAGGTGGATCTCTCTCACACGTACCGACACAGACTATCCCGCAATTCAATTGATCCTCAAAGGTTTTTATTGAATAGCGGAATAGGAAATATGATCAAAAAAAGTGTATGTATCTCGCACGTACACAACCACACTAGGCCCCAATTACTATTGTTTGTACCCCTAAAAGGCTAGATGAGGAGTAGGGGGGGTATGGAACAGGCAGCACCCTCAAACCTTCAGAAGTATGAGATGAACCCCAACAACTTGGAAAGGTGGATCTCTCTCACACGTACCGACACAGACTATCCCGCAATTCAATTGATCCTCAAAGGTTTTTATTGAATAGCGGAATAGGAAATATGATCAAAAAAAGTGTATGTATCTCGCACGTACACAACCACACTAGGCCCCAATTACTATTGTTTGTACCCCTAAAAGGCTAGATGAGGAGTAGGGGGGGTATGGAACAGGCAGCACCCTCAAACCTTCAGAAGTATGAGATGAACCCCAACAACTTGGAAAGGTGGATCTCTCTCACACGTACCGACACAGACTATCCCGCAATTCAATTGATCCTCAAAGGTTTTTATTGAATAGCGGAATAGGAAATATGATCAAAAAAAGTGTATGTATCTCGCACGTACACAACCACACTAGGCCCCAATTACTATTGTTTGTACCCCTAAAAGGCTAGATGAGGAGTAGGGGGGGGTATGGAACAGGCAGCACCCTCAAACCTTCAGAAGTATGAGATGAACCCCAACAACTTGGAAAGGTGGATCTCTCTCACACGTACCGACACAGACTATCCCGCAATTCAATTGATCCTCAAAGGTTTTTATTGAATAGCGGAATAGGAAATATGATCAAAAAAAGTGTATGTATCTCGCACGTACACAACCACACTAGGCCCCAATTACTATTGTTTGTACCCCTAAAAGGCTAGATGAGGAGTAGGGGGGGTATGGAACAGGCAGCACCCTCAAACCTTCAGAAGTATGAGATGAACCCCAACAACTTGGAAAGGTGGATCTCTCTCACACGTACCGACACAGACTATCCCGCAATTCAATTGATCCTCAAAGGTTTTTATTGAATAGCGGAATAGGAAATATGATCAAAAAAAGTGTATGTATCTCGCACGTACACAACCACACTAGGCCCCAATTACTATTGTTTGTACCCCTAAAAGGCTAGATGAGGAGTAGGGGGGGTATGGAACAGGCAGCACCCTCAAACCTTCAGAAGTATGAGATGAACCCCAACAACTTGGAAAGGTGGATCTCTCTCACACGTACCGACACAGACTATCCCGCAATTCAATTGATCCTCAAAGGTTTTTATTGAATAGCGGAATAGGAAATATGATCAAAAAAAGTGTATGTATCTCGCACGTACACAACCACACTAGGCCCCAATTACTATTGTTTGTACCCCTAAAAGGCTAGATGAGGAGTAGGGGGGGTATGGAACAGGCAGCACCCTCAAACCTTCAGAAGTATGAGATGAACCCCAACAACTTGGAAAGGTGGATCTCTCTCACACGTACCAACACAGACTATCCCCCAATTTAACTGATCCCCAAAGGTTTTTGATTAAATAGCGGAATAGAAAATATGATCCCAAAAAAGTGTATGTATATCACACGTACACAACCACACTAGGCCCCAATTACTATTGTTTGTACCCCTAAAAGGCTAGGAGTAGGGGGAGTATGGAACAGGCAGCACCCTCAAACCTTCAGAAGTATGAGATGAACCCCAACAACTTGGAAAGGTGGATCTCTCTCACACGTACCAACACAGACTATCCCCCAATTTAACTGATCCCCAAAGGTTTTTGATTAAATAGCGGAATAGAAAATATGATCCCAAAAAAGTGTATGTATATCACACGTACACAACCACACTAGGCCCCAATTACTATTGTTTGTACCCCTAAAAGGCTAGGAGTAGGGGGAGTATGGAACAGGCAGCACCCTCAAACCTTCAGAAGTATGAGATGAACCCCAACAACTTGGAAAGGTGGATCTCTCTCACACGTACCAACACAGACTATCCCCCAATTTAACTGATCCCCAAAGGTTTTTGATTAAATAGCGGAATAGAAAATATGATCCCAAAAAAGTGTATGTATATCACACGTACACAACCACACTAGGCCCCAATTACTATTGTTTGTACCCCTAAAAGGCTAGGAGTAGGGGGAGTATGGAACAGGCAGCACCCTCAAACCTTCAGAAGTATGAGATGAACCCCAACAACTTGGAAAGGTGGATCTCTCTCACACGTACCAACACAGACTATCCCCCAATTTAACTGATCCCCAAAGGTTTTTGATTAAATAGCGGAATAGAAAATATGATCCCAAAAAAGTGTATGTATATCACACGTACACAACCACACTAGGCCCCAATTACTATTGTTTGTACCCCTAAAAGGCTAGGAGTAGGGGGAGTATGGAACAGGCAGCACCCTCAAACCTTCAGAAGTATGAGATGAACCCCAACAACTTGGAAAGGTGGATCTCTCTCACACGTACCAACACAGACTATCCCCCAATTTAACTGATCCCCAAAGGTTTTTGATTAAATAGCGGAATAGAAAATATGATCCCAAAAAAGTGTATGTATATCACACGTACACAACCACACTAGGCCCCAATTACTATTGTTTGTACCCCTAAAAGGCTAGGAGTAGGGGGAGTATGGAACAGGCAGCACCCTCAAACCTTCAGAAGTATGAGATGAACCCCAACAACTTGGAAAGGTGGATCTCTCTCACACGTACCAACACAGACTATCCCCCAATTTAACTGATCCCCAAAGGTTTTTGATTAAATAGCGGAATAGAAAATATGATCCCAAAAAAGTGTATGTATATCACACGTACACAACCACACTAGGCCCCAATTACTATTGTTTGTACCCCTAAAAGGCTAGGAGTAGGGGGAGTATGGAACAGGCAGCACCCTCAAACCTTCAGAAGTATGAGATGAACCTCAACAACTTGGAAAGGTGGATCTCTCTCACACGTACCAACACAGACTATCCCCCAATTTAACTGATCCCCAAAGGTTTTTGATTAAATAGCGGAATAGAAAATATGATCCCAAAAAAGTGTATGTATATCACACGTACACAACCACACTAGGCCCCAATTACTATTGTTTGTACCCCTAAAAGGCTAGGAGTAGGGGGAGTATGGAACAGGCAGCACCCTCAAACCTTCAGAAGTATGAGATGAACCCCAACAACTTGGAAAGGTGGATCTCTCTCACACGTACCAACACAGACTATCCCCCAATTTAACTGATCCCCAAAGGTTTTTGATTAAATAGCGGAATAGAAAATATGATCCCAAAAAAGTGTATGTATATCACACGTACACAACCACACTAGGCCCCAATTACTATTGTTTGTACCCCTAAAAGGCTAGGAGTAGGGGGAGTATGGAACAGGCAGCACCCTCAAACCTTCAGAAGTATGAGATGAACCCCAACAACTTGGAAAGGTGGATCTCTCTCACACGTACCAACACAGACTATCCCCCAATTTAACTGATCCCCAAAGGTTTTTGATTAAATAGCGGAATAGAAAATATGATCCCAAAAAAGTGTATGTATATCACACGTACACAACCACACTAGGCCCCAATTACTATTGTTTGTACCCCTAAAAGGCTAGGAGTAGGGGGAGTATGGAACAGGCAGCACCCTCAAACCTTCAGAAGTATGAGATGAACCTCAACAACTTGGAAAGGTGGATCTCTCTCACACGTACCAACACAGACTATCCCCCAATTTAACTGATCCCCAAAGGTTTTTGATTAAATAGCGGAATAGAAAATATGATCCCAAAAAAGTGTATGTATATCACACGTACACAACCACACTAGGCCCCAATTACTATTGTTTGTACCCCTAAAAGGCTAGGAGTAGGGGGAGTATGGAACAGGCAGCACCCTCAAACCTTCAGAAGTATGAGATGAACCCCAACAACTTGGAAAGGTGGATCTCTCTCACACGTACCAACACAGACTATCCCCCAATTTAACTGATCCCCAAAGGTTTTTGATTAAATAGCGGAATAGAAAATATGATCCCAAAAAAGTGTATGTATATCACACGTACACAACCACACTAGGCCCCAATTACTATTGTTTGTACCCCTAAAAGGCTAGGAGTAGGGGGAGTATGGAACAGGCAGCACCCTCAAACCTTCAGAAGTATGAGATGAACCCCAACAACTTGGAAAGGTGGATCTCTCTCACACGTACCAACACAGACTATCCCCCAATTTAACTGATCCCCAAAGGTTTTTGATTAAATAGCGGAATAGAAAATATGATCCCAAAAAAGTGTATGTATATCACACGTACACAACCACACTAGGCCCCAATTACTATTGTTTGTACCCCTAAAAGGCTAGGAGTAGGGGGAGTATGGAACAGGCAGCACCCTCAAACCTTCAGAAGTATGAGATGAACCCCAACAACTTGGAAAGGTGGATCTCTCTCACACGTACCAACACAGACTATCCCCCAATTTAACTGATCCCCAAAGGTTTTTGATTAAATAGCGGAATAGAAAATATGATCCCAAAAAAGTGTATGTATATCACACGTACACAACCACACTAGGCCCCAATTACTATTGTTTGTACCCCTAAAAGGCTAGGAGTAGGGGGAGTATGGAACAGGCAGCACCCTCAAACCTTCAGAAGTATGAGATGAACCCCAACAACTTGGAAAGGTGGATCTCTCTCACATGTACCAACACAGACTATCCCCCAATTTAACTGATCCCCAAAGGTTTTTGATTAAATAGCGGAATAGAAAATATGATCCCAAAAAAGTGTATGTATATCACACGTACACAACCACACTAGGCCCCAATTACTATTGTTTGTACCCCTAAAAGGCTAGGAGTAGGGGGAGTATGGAACAGGCAGCACCCTCAAACCTTCAGAAGTATGAGATGAACCCCAACAACTTGGAAAGGTGGATCTCTCTCACACGTACCAACACAGACTATCCCCCAATTTAACTGATCCCCAAAGGTTTTTGATTAAATAGCGGAATAGAAAATATGATCCCAAAAAAGTGTATGTATATCACACGTACACAACCACACTAGGCCCCAATTACTATTGTTTGTACCCCTAAAAGGCTAGGAGTAGGGGGAGTATGGAACAGGCAGCACCCTCAAACCTTCAGAAGTATGAGATGAACCTCAACAACTTGGAAAGGTGGATCTCTCTCACACGTACCAACACAGACTATCCCCCAATTTAACTGATCCCCAAAGGTTTTTGATTAAATAGCGGAATAGAAAATATGATCCCAAAAAAGTGTATGTATATCACACGTACACAACCACACTAGGCCCCAATTACTATTGTTTGTACCCCTAAAAGGCTAGGAGTAGGGGGAGTATGGAACAGGCAGCACCCTCAAACCTTCAGAAGTATGAGATGAACCCCAACAACTTGGAAAGGTGGATCTCTCTCACACGTACCAACACAGACTATCCCCCAATTTAACTGATCCCCAAAGGTTTTTGATTAAATAGCGGAATAGAAAATATGATCCCAAAAAAGTGTATGTATATCACACGTACACAACCACACTAGGCCCCAATTACTATTGTTTGTACCCCTAAAAGGCTAGGAGTAGGGGGAGTATGGAACAGGCAGCACCCTCAAACCTTCAGAAGTATGAGATGAACCCCAACAACTTGGAAAGGTGGATCTCTCTCACACGTACCAACACAGACTATCCCCCAATTTAACTGATCCCCAAAGGTTTTTGATTAAATAGCGGAATAGAAAATATGATCCCAAAAAAGTGTATGTATATCACACGTACACAACCACACTAGGCCCCAATTACTATTGTTTGTACCCCTAAAAGGCTAGGAGTAGGGGGAGTATGGAACAGGCAGCACCCTCAAACCTTCAGAAGTATGAGATGAACCCCAACAACTTGGAAAGGTGGATCTCTCTCACACGTACCAACACAGACTATCCCCCAATTTAACTGATCCCCAAAGGTTTTTGATTAAATAGCGGAATAGAAAATATGATCCCAAAAAAGTGTATGTATATCACACGTACACAACCACACTAGGCCCCAATTACTATTGTTTGTACCCCTAAAAGGCTAGGAGTAGGGGGAGTATGGAACAGGCAGCACCCTCAAACCTTCAGAAGTATGAGATGAACCCCAACAACTTGGAAAGGTGGATCTCTCTCACACGTACCAACACAGACTATCCCCCAATTTAACTGATCCCCAAAGGTTTTTGATTAAATAGCGGAATAGAAAATATGATCCCAAAAAAGTGTATGTATATCACACGTACACAACCACACTAGGCCCCAATTACTATTGTTTGTACCCCTAAAAGGCTAGGAGTAGGGGGAGTATGGAACAGGCAGCACCCTCAAACCTTCAGAAGTATGAGATGAACCCCAACAACTTGGAAAGGTGGATCTCTCTCACACGTACCAACACAGACTATCCCCCAATTTAACTGATCCCCAAAGGTTTTTGATTAAATAGCGGAATAGAAAATATGATCCCAAAAAAGTGTATGTATATCACACGTACACAACCACACTAGGCCCCAATTACTATTGTTTGTACCCCTAAAAGGCTAGATGAGGAGTAGGGGGAGTATGGAACAGGCAGCACCCTCAAACCTTCAGTATGAGATTGTGTTCACTGTACCCCACAAAGATTGAGTTCACTGCACCCCACAATGATTGTGTTCACTGCACCCCACAAAGATTGTGTTCACTGCACCTCACAAAGATTGTGTTCACTGTACCCCCCAAAGATTGTGTTCACTGCACCCCACAAAGATTCTGTTCACTGTACCCCACAAAGATTGTGTTCACTGCACCCCAAAAAGATTGTGTTCACTGCACCCCAAAAAGGATGTTGTTCACTGCACCCCAAAAAGGATGTTGTTCACTCCACCCCAAAAAGATTGTGTTCACTGCACCCCACAAAGATTGTGTTCACTGCACCCCAAAAAGATTGTGTTCACTGCACCCCAAAAATGATTTTGTTCACTGCACCCCAAAAAGGATTTTGTTCACTGCACCCCAAAAAGGATGTTGTTCACTCCACCCCAAAAAGATTGTGTTCACTGCACCCCAAAAAGATTGTGTTCACTGCACCCCACAAAGGATTTTGTTCACTGCACCCCAAAAAGATTGTGTTCACTGCACCCCAAAAAGGATGTTGTTCACTGCACCCCAAAAAGGATTTTGTTCACTGCACCCCAAAAAGATTGTGTTCACTGCACCCCACAAAGGATTTTGTTCACTGCACCCCACAAAGATTGTGTTCACTGCACACCAAAAAGGATTGTGTTCACTGCACCCCAAAAAGATTTTGTTCACTGCACCCCAAAAAGATTGTGTTCACTGCAGCCCAAAAAGATTGTGTTCACTGCAGCCCAAAAAGATTGTGTTCACTGCAGCCCAAAAAGATTGTGTTCACTGCAGCCCAAAAAGATTGTGTTCACTGCAGCTCACACACAGAAAAATGGATGTGGATCACTGACACCTGCCTATCTCCAATCCCACACCACACAGCAATATCGATTGTAGTTTGTAGAACACAGTTTCCCTAAAATTCAGCAGACTCTGTCCCTAACAGGATTGAGAAGAGATCGTAGATCAGGATTGAGTGCAGACCCCACCCCCCACACAGCAATATCGATTGTAGTTTGTAGAAGACACTGACCCTATATAATTCAGCAGACTCTATCCCTAAAATGCCTACAACTCGCCCTGCCTAAACACTCCGACCTGTCCCTCAATTCTATCCGGACACAAATGGTTTTTTCCTGCCTATCTTTCCCTAATCAGCAGCCAGCACGTTGATGTGTGCTCTGTCCCTGAATCTAAGCAGCATAATGACGCCGCTGCGGCTGCCTCGAACTTATAAAGACTTGGTCACATGCTTCAGACGGCCAATCACAGCTACTGAGACATTTGCAGGCATGGCTGGGATGGCTTAAGGCACACCAGTTAAACGATTGTTGATTGGCTGTTGAAAGCCCGCCATGAAAAGAGCGCCAAAGCATGCAAAACCCGGAAATAAAACGACCGAACACGGATTTTTACCCGAACATACAGTAAAGTGTCCGTGTCCGTGTTCGGGTACAAAAAATCCAATTATTCGGTACGAACACGAATAATACAGTCCGTGTTCGCTCAACACTAGTCCCAATCAATGCAGAATGATTAGTGCCCCCCATCAATGCAGAGTGATTAGTGCCCCCATCAATGCAGAGTGATTAGCGCCCCCATCAATGCACAGTGATTAGTGCCCCCCTAGATCGCCTCCTGAATACACACAGAGCAGGGTTCTTCTACTTACCCGGCACGGGCTCTCTCATACGAAGTCACGCCTCCTTAACCGACTCCTATGATAGACATCACCACTGTGCTGTCTATCATAGGTAGGAGGCGTGGCTTTGTATGACAGTGGCCACGCCGGGTAAGAAGAGGAACCCGCTCTGCGTGTAATCAGGAGGCGCTCCCCCTTCCCTTCCCCTCCAGAGGCAGGGCCGGATCAGATGGCTTCGGGGGCCGCAGGTTCCCCACCCCTGCTCTGAAGAGTACCCCATTTTTTGTTGAGAGCAATCTCACTAGAGGGGCTGCGCCCTGTTTCAATGTGGTTGACCTATTGATACATTGAATCCAATGCCTTGTTTATACTTATTCTTGATAGTCACTGAGTTAGTGAGGTGGAAAATAGACTGATCAAGGAAGTTGCACTTTGCAAGTAGCATTATTTAAAGATCATTATAGTGAATGGTGTGAACCTTTGCTGACTAATATCATCCAATTACTTAATTGGTTATTTTTTGCAAAGAAAAATTTGCACCACATTCTGTCAGTGTTGGAGAAAATTTTCTTGCACAGTGCAACTTCCTTTGCAAAGTGAACATCTTCTTTGTCTTTAGTATATCGACCCCAGGTTCGTAAGAAAAAGAAAATATAAATTGAAGCACCACACCACTGCTAAGAGGTGCAGATACAACTTTATTCCAATAAAAACCTGAGCAACTTCCAAAGAGTAGCCAACGCATTTTGGCATTTGTAAAAATGCTATCTTCATCACGGCTTGATTGAAAACAATGTGAATGGACTAGTGAACTGGACCTTTAACATCACTGACTGTGGAAACTTCACACTGGATATCAAGCCACTTGGATTATGTGCCTCTCCACTCTTCCTCCAGACTTTGGGACTTTGATTTCCAAATTAAATGCAAAATTAATTTTTCCACAGTCTGTAATGATTTTGGGGAGCTATGTCATCTGCTGTTGTTGGTTCACTGTGTTTTATCAAGTCCAATGTCAGTGCAGCCCTAGAGCTCTTCATTCTTCCCTTTCTTGACCAGCTTTATTGAGATGATGATTTTTTTTTCCAGAAGGACTTGACACCTGCCCCCACTTCCAAAAGTACCAATACCTGGTTTAATGATCATGGTATCACTGTGTTTTTTTTTTGAGCAGGACTTTATCCTCAAACGGTCCATACCGGAACCCCACAATGGATTGCTGAGCTCTTATGCGCATCGCAAGGGGCTCTATCGCTATGGCAAATAATAGGGGTGACAGTGGGCACCCCTGTCTCGTCCCCCTTCCCAGTGAAAAACGTGCGGAGACCCTGCCTCCCTCCCTAATGGTAGCCGTTGGTTGAGAATACAATAACTTTACCCATGATAGGAATATAGGGCCAAAACCAAATGATTCCATGGTCGCCCAGAGGTAGCCCCACTCCACACTGTCAAATGCCTTATTGGCATCCAGGGACAGCAGTGCCCTCTCCCCCGTGTTATCCGCCGGTGTCTGGATCGCAACAAACAGGCGACACAAGTTAAGGGCCATAGATCTATTGGGCATAAATCCCGCCTGGTCTTCATGAATGATATGTGTTATAACTTTGTTCACTCTACGCGCCAAAACCTTAGCCAGTAACTTGACATCCGCCTGGAGCAGAGAGATGGGCCTGTATGATCCCGATTCCGTAGGAGATTTATCTGGTTTGAGTAACAATATGATACTAGCCCTGTATCACTGTGTTTGATTGGCCAGCAAACTCGCCTGACCTAAACAGCATAGAGAATCTGTAGAGTATTGTCAGGAGGAAGATGAGAGACACCAGACCCAACAATACAGATGAGCTGAAGGCCGCTATCAAAGAATCCTAAGCTTCCATAATACCTCAGCAGTGCCAAAGGCCGATAACCTCCATACCACACCGCATTGATGCAGTAATTCATGCAAAAGGAGCCCTGACCAAGTATTGAGTGCAAACTATATTGTACATGGACATACTTTTCAGTAAGCCAACATTTCTATATCAAAAACCTTTTTTTAATTGGTCTTATGTATTATTCTAATTTTCTGAGATACTGAATGTTTGGTTTTCACTAGCTGTAAACCATAATCATCAAAATTAAAAGAAAGAAATGCTTAAAATATATCACTCTGTGTGTAACACATCTATATAAAATATATGAGTTTCACTTTTTTAATTTAATTACTAAAGTACATTAACTTTTTGATGATATTTTAATTTTATGAAATGCACCTTTAAATGCTGCGAGTAAGCTCAGATTCTATTAAACCACTCCCAATACTGTAATAGTGTAATTTAGCAAATAATAAGTGAATGGTACTGCTCTGCTTTTAAACTAAATAAATGAAATAAACGTGCAATATTGAAAAAATATATAATATATGTGTGCAACTTATGCAATGATGTATATATCCTTATTTTACAGCCAAAAAGTGCATGTTTTTTTTAGAGCCAAATATTTGTACCATTTTAATTTGTCTTTTTTGTACCATTTTAATTTGTCTTGCACTGGGCTGCACAAAGCTAAACTTTTTCACATGTGTGTCATTTTGTTATGTTTATGTATGTTAGGTAATTACATAGTGGACATTTGCATGCTGTTGGTATTGTAGATAAATCAGGTAAATCATTGATGAATGTCACCTAAAGCTGGCCATACATTAAACAATTTTCCTATTCAATTATTTATTCAATAAATGGATGATCATCCATTTACATCAGTTTACATCAACATCCGTCAACATCCATTTTTTGAAACAGAGCAAAGCTCTATTTTGACTTCATTAAAAAAACAGAACGAACGAAAAATGGATGAAAATGGACAAACAATCTGTTTTTGCTTTGGTAGTAGAGTAAAGCTGATTAAAAACTGATATTGATGGATGTGGATGTACACTGATGTAAATGGATGATGAATAATGTAAAACTGATGTAAACTTCACCTGTTTTTTTCTTTGAAATAAAACGTGACTGAACTGATAAAATGAATGGTCCACACTTGTGAAAAGGGCCTAAAAGTTGAAAGCAGATTGGTTACCATGCACAGCTGCACCACATTTTCTACCATCCAGTTTTAGTAAATCAACCCCAAAGCGTTCCAAGTACTTAAACTGCTGGACCTTTTTTTTTTACATCCTGCAAAGTAAAGGAATAATGTGCTAGAGCATCGCATACTAGCACATTATGTTAAACTTACCTTAACCACTTGCCGACCGCCGCAAGTACATATAATGCGGCGGTCAGCCCCTCACAGGCAAAGTGACGTATGGGTACGTCACTAGCCTGTGAGGCTCTGGGGAGCGAGCGCACGCCACCGGAGGGGCGCTCCCGATCCCGCTTGGTCACGGACATCCCTGCGCGTGTGCCCGGCGGACCCGATGTCCGCCGGGCCCTCACGATCGTCCGTGACAGCGGGAGAAAGGCAGGCGGCTGATGTAAACAAGCCGCCTGTCATTCTCCCCTGTGTAAGAACAGTGATCATACGGTTTTACTATGTAGGACCGTTGATCACTGTTCCTTCAAGCCACAGCCAATCACAGTAAGAATCACGCCCCTAGGGACACACACCACCCCTCCCTCTCAAATAAAGTTAACCCCTTCACTACCAGTGTCATTTTACAGTAACAGTGCATATGTATAGCACTGATTACTGTAGTAATGTCACTGGTACCCCCAAAAGTGTCAAAAATGTCAGTCAAGGGTCCGATCTGTCTGCCGCAATGTTGCAGTCCCACAAAAAAAATCGCAGATCGCCGCCATTACGCGTTAAAAAAAACAACAAAAATGACAAAAATCTTTCCCTTAGTTAGTAAACGCAATAACTTTTGCGCAAACCAATCAAAATACGCTTTTTGCAATTTTTTTTACCAAAAATATGTAGCATAAAACAAATTGGTCTAAAATGTTAAAAAATTTTGATTTTTACATTTTTTTGGGGGGGAATTTCATATAAAAAAATTTGAGAAATATTGTTATTTTTGCAAAATTGACGCTCTTTTTTTGTTTATAGCGCATGATCAAAAAATTGCTCAGGTGATCAAATACCACCAAAAGAAAGCACTGTTTGTGGAAAAAAAAGACATCAAATTAGTTTAGGTACAGCGTCGCACGATCGTGCAATTATCCGTTAAAGTCATGCAGTGCCGAATCGCAAAATACCCCCTGGTCAGTAAGGGGGGTAAAATCTTCCGGGGCTTAAGAGGTTAAAACGAAGCCCTCCCACGTCAAAATCTCAGAGCTGCAGCAGGCTCGCATTTTCACCCGTCTTGCTTCTGGGTTTGTGAACTCCGTGACTGGCCAGAGCCATGATGACTTCACTCCCACGCATACACACATACACACAGGAGCCGCCGATTACCGCACAGTGCTCGGAAGGAACTTCACGGCTGGCCGTTCCGTCAGAGCACATGCGTCAGTGATATCACTGGCTGCATGTAATGTAAATATCTCCTAAACGGACAACTACCTATAGGTAAGCCTTACCTATAAGTAAAATTAATGTGTGGAAGTTTACTTCCAGTTTAACAGCTCTTCTGCACACATCACTAGGCCCTCAAGTCCTGCTGTCTAGCTAGGTCATTAAAAATTCATAACATAGAGTGTTTTTTGGGGTGGGGAGGATTAGGTGTGAAAGAGGAATCATAAGAGTTTGGTATTTAGGTTTAAGAAAATAATTTCAGTTAGACATATCTCCTCTCCACCCATTATAACATTTGCTGAGAAAAAAAAAAAATATTAGTATGTTGGAAAAAATTGGAGGCTTAAACATATACACTATCTAGTGTGCAGTCCAGAAAATAACATTTGCAATGTGAGTGCTTGACAAAAAGAAATCACACAATTAAAATTAGCTAGTATACAGACATGCAGTTAAATATACAGTTGGAATTATTACACTGTATTTAACCACTTCTGGACTGGAAGGATTTGCCTCCTTAATGACCAGGCCATTTTTTGCGATTTGGCACTGTGTTACTTTAATGGACAATTGCATGGTCGGGCGAAGTTGTACTGGAATAAAATTGATGCCTTTTTTTCCCCACAAATGGAGCTTTCTTTTGGTGGTATTTGATCACCTCTGTGATTTTTGTTTTTTGCGCTATAAACAAAAAATAGGGACAATTCTGGAAAAAAAAAACAATATTTTTTACTTTCTGCTATACAACAACCCCCCCCCCCCAAAAAAAAGTAAAAATCTATTTTTTCATCCTTTCAGGCTAATTTGTATTCTACTACATATTTTTGGTAAAAAAAAAATCCCAATAGGTGTATATTGATTGGTTTGCTCAAAAGTTATCACATCTACAAACTAGGGGAAAGATTTATGTCATTTTTATTTTTTATTTTTTTTTACTAGTAATGGCGGCGATCTTCAATTTTTAGTGGGACCGCAACATTGCAGCGAACAGATCGGACCCCTAACTGACATTTTTGACACTTTGGGGGGACCAGTGACATTACTACAGTAATTAGTGCTTAAAATATGCACCGTTACTGTACTGACGACACTGGCAGGGAAGGGGTTAACCTAGGAGTGATCAAAGGGTTAAGTGTGAGCCTAGGGGAGTGTTTTTTAACTGAGGGGGAGGAACTTGTGAAATCTACACAGAGACCTGTGTTCCTATATAGAAGGATCACAGGTGCTCTGTGATCATTTCACAGAAAACAACAGTCTGCTGTGTTTACAACAGCAGACCGCCGTTCTCTCTCAGCAGGGAGCGATCGTGGGTGCCCAGCGGCAATCGCGGCCTCTGGCCCTATGGATCGGCATCCCTGCTGCCTAGTGGGGGCGCACAGCCAGTGCCATGCGCGCGCCCCGCAGGAACGCTCCCGCGAACCGCCGTACAGGTACTGCGATTCGCGCAGCCGAGCCAGCCTGCCGCAGTACATATGCGGCGGGCAGTCGACAAGTGGTTAAACTATTTTTCTTGCTAATCGGTTTGTATTTATACATAGTTACATACATAGTTACATCAGGTTGAAAAAAGACACGTCCATCTAGTTTAACCAATAAAAAAATAAATATTTATGTTCAGCTGTGTCTTGTGGTTGAGGCACCATTGACAAAAAGCTCAGGCAGGTGTTTAAATTTATTGCAGATTATGCAAATTATGCTTCAGTTAAAAGGCAACGGCTAATCCCAGCCAGCCAGTGAATGGAAAATTGAGGGACAGCAACACACTGCAGATTTAAAATATTAGCCACTTCAGTGCAAGAGGAAAGGAAATCACTTTTTTTGACATTCATCAATTTTATATATTTTATAGGAATTTAAACAGAGTATATTCAAAGATGCAACCCAGAAACCTGTTTTAAATTACATTTCCCATTTAGACAGTCAACTAGCAATTAGCCCATTTGTGAAATGACATTGTTCTGGAAGCTTTAGAATTACCTTGGCAATTTTGCCTTATTTCGCAATCAACTTTTGAATGGAAAACAGTTGTATGAACATTATTTTGTTTTGTCTTGTAGATTATAGTTTCTCAACTCCAGTCCTCAAGTACCCCCAACAGGTCATGTTTTCAGGATTTCCCTGAAACCGCTGTAGTATTTGTAAAAAAATATACAAAGTATATTCTAGGGATGCACCGAAATTTCGGCCACCGAAATTATCGGCCGAAAATGAGCCTATCCCATTTCGGCCGATAATGGGTTAACATTGCCGAAATTAATATGTCCGCTGTGAGGAAGGAGGAGGGCGCAGCGCAGGGCAGGTTTTAAAAGTCCCGCCTCTGGCCGGCCGCCCGCCTCTCAATGACGTCCCTACTACGATCTGTGCATTAATGAAGTGACATACCAGGCGGGAGGGCGGGGCGAGCAGCCGCTAATAGATAGAACTATGTGATCCTTCCCTGTCAGCTCAGCGGGACTGTGTGTGAATGAGAACTGACCTGACACCGGGCGGGGGGGGGCGGGGCGAGCGGCCGCTAATAACTAGAACTATGTGAGAGCTTCACTTCCCTGTCAGGCACGTATCTCCTCTGACAGGGAAGTGAAGCTCTCACATAGTTCTAGTTATTAGCGGCCGCTCGCCCCGCCCCCCGCCCGGTGTCAGGTCAGTTCTCATTCACACACAGTCCCGCTGACAGGGAAGGATCACATAGTTATATCTATTAGCGGCCGCTCGCCCCGCCCCCCCCGCCCGGAGTGTCAGTTAATTCATGTACATCGTGCCGCTGACAGGGAATTGAAGAGAAGTGAAAGGCTGATATAGTGACAGCTATTAGCGGCCACTCGCCTGCCCTCCCGCCCGGTGTGTCACTTCATTCATGTACAGATCGTAGTAGTAGTGACATCACCGGGAGGCGGGCGGCCGGCCAGAGGCGGGACTTTTGAATAATGGACACCGTGACCGGAGGAAGCTGAGTGAGTAGGAGAGGGACGCTGACGCTGATGCGGGGGGGGGGGGTGATAGCTGAGGCAGCTTACCATTGGTATTAGTATTAATTATGCAGCATGAGGGGGTTAATGTATAGCCACTGCTGGTCACTTCTGCATTAGTGACCGACCAGTGGAAGTTAATTAACCCCTTTGTGCTGCATTAGTGCAACCAGTATCAGTGTTAATTAACACTGATACTGGTTGCACTAATGCAGCACAAAGGGGTTAATTAACTGCCACTGGTTGGTCACTAATGCAGCAGTGACCAGCAGTGGCAATACATTAACCCCCTCATGCTGCATAATACAAATACCATTGGTAATTCAATGAAACACTTGCCAACCCGTCACAGTATATATACTGTGACAGGGTGGCAGCGACAGGTGTACGTCGCTGCCTGTTTTTGGTGTATGCCCCTGTTCCATCTATTTTAAAATTATTTGGGGGAAAAAGTCATTTTTGGTTTCGGTTTCGGTTTTCAGCCAAGGGCATCCTGCATTTTCGGTTTCGGTTTCGGCCCAAAATTTTCATTTCGGTGCATCCCTAGTATATTCCCCCGTGACAAGGATTAAAAAAATAAATAAATTAAATAAATATGTGTATATTAAATAGATAATTGCAGCAGCCGCTATAGGTACTACAGGAGATGGATAGAATTAGCTTTAAAGAAAGCTAACTACAGCGCTTGCTGGTGAATAGTATAGGAATGCTACCAAGTGTATATTTCAATGATTCAGGTAGTGGTAAAAATAAATAAATATCATACAGTATTAAGGATATAGCAATATTAAAAATAACCAATAATAAATAAATAAATCGTGACTGTTGGTATATAAAATTCCAATATATATAAAGTGACTTGGTGCTCAAGAAGATCGAAAATAAGTCCTTAAAATGGTTCAAATGCAATTCAAGGTGCAGGTGCTTTAAACTTGATTGTCCTTAATATTCTGTGACATCAATCCGTTTCGCTGTGATTTGTGGCTAGATAAAATCACTTACCAGAACCAGTGGGCAGGGGCGTACCCTGGGGTTGGCCAGAACGGCGCCCGCCAGGGGCGCAGGCCAAGGGGGGGCGGAAAAACACTGTCAGTGTAGTGCAGCACAGCAGCAAAGGCAGTGACTTACCGCTCCTCCCGGTCCTCCGTTTAGCCTGCGCCCCCCGGGCCCCGCGTTCGGCGCCCCCCCGGCGCCCCCCGCTCCGCTTCAATCCCGGAAGCCGCTCGCTGTGTGTGTCACTAACTGTGTGTGTCACAGCGTCGGACTCGGACGTGCGATGGGCGGGCCGGCGGCGCCCTCGTCACAGGGCTCCACCCACATGATGATCCGATCTGAGATCTCTCGTCATCAGCAGGCTCCTAGGCGGCAAGGCAGGCAGCTCCAGAGTCCAGGCTAGGCTCAGCAGAGCAGGGCGGCTGCCGATACCGGAATTCTGCACTCTCTCTGCCAGAGTGCCAGTGCAGTGTGACCCAGTGACAGTCAGTGAGTGAGGAAAGCAGGCTCCCAGTCCCAGGCAGCTCCCAGGTACTAATACTATATGAGAAGAACTTATAAAGAAGAAATATTATAAAATTAAATGTATACTGTATATATATATATATATATATATATATATATAATATAAACACAGGATATGTCGACCTCTATACTGCACTATATATATATATATATATATATATATATACGCACAGGATATGGCATCCTCTATTATTATACTGCACTATATATATTATAAATATATATATATGTGTGTATATATATATATATATATATATATATACACATACACACAGGATGTGGCCTCCTCTATATATATATATATATAATAGAGGAGGCCACATCCTGTGTGTGTTTGTGTATATATATATATATATATATACATATATACAGTGCAGTATTATAATAGAGGATGCCATATCCTGTATTATATATATATATATATATATATATATATATATATATATATATATATATATATATATATATACAGTATATATGTATATATATAGTGCAGTATAGAGGATGCCATATCCTGTGTGTATATTATAATATGTGTGTCTATCTATCTATCTATCTATCTATCTATCTATCTATCTATCTATCTATCTATCTATCTATCTATCTATCTATCTATCTATCTATCTATCTATCTATCTATCTATCTATCTATCTGTCTGTCTATATATATATATATATATATATATATATATATATATATATATATATATAGTATATAGTGCAGTATAATAATAGAGGATGCCATATCCTGTGCGTATATATATATATATATATATATATATATATATATACAGTATATATAAAGTGCAGT
The DNA here is from genome assembly GCF_965119305.1 of Pelophylax lessonae. NCBI lineage: Eukaryota > Metazoa > Chordata > Amphibia > Anura > Ranidae > Pelophylax > Pelophylax lessonae. The sequence goes on along the minus strand of NC_138770.1, from coordinate 224,168,392 downwards.
ATAGAGGATGCTATATCCTGTGTATATATATATATATATATATATATATATATATATATATATAGTGCATTATAGAGGAGGCCATATATATACAGGATGTGGCCTCCTCTATACTGCACTCATAGTCTTATATATATACTGCTCCATGTATGTTCCCCTCTAAGTCCCGGCTCACACTTGTGCGATGTTCCCGCATCGCAAACGCAGCCCTGGCAGTTCACACTGCCATATGCGATACGCAGGGGTTGTCAATTAAATGTTAACGACACCCCCAGTTTGATCACATATCGCAGTGCGATCTGGCAGTTCGCACAGAATCGGATCACACAAGTGTGAACAACTGTGTGATCCGATCCTGATGCGGCTGGAAAAAAGGGTAATGTGCGTGTTTGGTTTAGTTACGGTATATCAGAAAAAAATATAAAACCTATTAGGGTTTTATATTTTTTCCCGAATGTGATACCACATGTTTAGCCTAAATCTCATCTGACTACTATGCTTCTGAGTCAAAACAATTGAAAAAGGACTGTATAACCTAAACATTATCTTTAATGAATACGCAGACAGGGGGGGGGGGGGGGGTGCCGATACAGCTTCTCGCCAAGGGAGCTGGAGACCCTAGGTACGCCTCTGCCAGTGGGTCCTATGTGCTTTACAGCACTAGGACCATTGGCGCTTGGGTGCCCCCTGGGCTGGGATGGATTCCCCCTTTTTTCCTCTTATAGGCTGGTCTGGATTAGTAAGCTGGATCCTCCTCACATCATGGTAGTATGGCCGGACGTACAGGGGTCGCGGGAGTCGCCATGGCGACCGGGCCCCATGCTGCAGGGGGCCCTAGAGGGCCCCCTGTATGCCTGGATAGGAGGAGAGGCAAGGGCGGCTGAGACGGATCTCCTCGATCCTCAGCAGAACTGTCACATATAGGAAAGTGAAAGCAGTGTGTGCTGTGCTCTCTGCGTCCCCCTACAGTGCAATACCCGACAGGAAGGAAGCAAAAGGTACAGCACTGACATTTTTTTTTTTTTTAAAAGGCTTTCTCTATGTATTTGCATTTATATATGCATGTGTGTATGTATGTGTGTGTTTATATATGTGTATGTATTATGTGTCTGTGCTTATATATGTGTGTGTATGTGTGAATGTATATGTGCTTATATATGAGTGTGAATATGTGTGTATGCTTATATAGATGTGTGTGTATATGTGCTTATATATGACTATGAATATGTGTATGTGCATACATGTGTGTTTACATGCGTGTATGTATGCACATTTGTTTTAATCCTGACCCCCTATATGTGTACAATCAGAAGTGCTTTTTTTTCCAGCTTGTTCATAGTACTAGCAAGAAAATGCCATTCCTCTGAAAAGTGATCCATGCTCATATCGCTTTTCAGAGGCATTTGGCAGGTGGTAAAAAGGCATTATGTTGCCTCCTCACCACCTGTTTTAACCCCCTAAATGCATCATCACTATGTTGCAACTGCGTGCAATGCACACAGTTGCGGGGTGGTTGTAGTGCAGCCCCATTCACCTGGGGGTACACTTCCAGCCACAGCATGTCCACCCCCAGCTGCTGCCTCTGCAGCTACAGGGTGAACAGTTAGGGGGTGGTAAAAACACAGTTAAAGTGTGTGGTTTTTACCACCCCTCAACCTCACATGTGAACAAGCCCTTTTTTCATATCTGCACAGCTGCGTGCTGCGTTTAGGCAGCAAAAAATAATTTCAGTGGGCCGCCCCACAGAAACACCTGTTTCAAAAAAATTCCCTGTATATTTTTTTCTTTCCCACTGTCTGCTGCAGGGGATCTGTCAGGATGAAGCCTTTTCTGAATGGAGAGTCAGTGATCCATACTGATCACCGACTGTCTATTCATAACTGAAACATAGTAAACTGTGTTACAATGCTTCAGTATGTGAATGAATGGGAAGCTCTGCACAGAGCTATTCCTATCCATTTATTCACCAGTGGCAGGACTACCACACAAACATCGCACTTGCGACTGGCCCTGACATTCCGCCACTGGGCTGGGAGGGAAGGGCCCCATCCAGGGGTCAGGGGGGCCCTTCATGGTTTTTTGCATCGGGCCCTGAAGGTTCTAGTTACGCCACTGGTTAAAGGCAAGGAATTTGTATAAAAAGTAAAACCGTGGTGGTCAGTGGTCGGCTTGTGCGGGCTTCGCGTCCCCTTTGCAGAGTGGTGAGCGGTGCTTCCGGCTTGCGTTCCAGCTGACCCAACATGATGACGCTATGCATTCCAAACTTTGCCTTATTTCGCAATCAACTTTTGAATGGAAAACAGTTGTATGAACATTATTTTGTTTTGTCTTGTTGATTAATGTTTCTCAACTCCAGTCCTCAAGTACCCCCAACAGGTCATGTTTTCAGGATTTCCCTGAAACTGCTGTAGTATTTACCAAGGCAGGAGCTGTAGTTTCTTCTAATGTATTTATTTATTTTTTTTTGTATGACAGCAATCTTTTTTTCCAGAGCTTTAGGTGAATTTGTTGACTGTCCCCACTTCTGCTTCATGATCAGTAACTTTACTTGACCATTCTAAGATGTCTGCTGATAAATGATGGAGTGAACTAGCATCAGATGATAAACAGAAATGAAATAAATCCTCCTACATATGTTGTACCTGTTTATCTGCAGCCATCTCTCATCCACAGTATTCCAAAACACACATTTTACAGGATCTGTCTCAGATTTAAAAAGCGATCAGAAGTCTCACACTGCAGAGCTTAGGGAGCAGAGCTCGGAGCCCTGATTGGAGGGAAGGGACTCACCTAGCATTATAACACCTTCTCACCATACTGTAAATCCTTAACATTTGAAGCTGAAGCTTCTCAGTTTTACTCTTTCTCTGTGGCTAAGCTCCCCTCTGTCAGCATTACAGTACTAAGACCCTTCTTGAATTACTTCACTGCTTCTACTGTCAATTCTATGGATGAATTGCTTCACAGTGCCTGTGTTCAACATGGCCAGATGACCAGTTCTGAAAGTGTATTTTATGCGTGGTAAAAATATTTATTTAATGCTCATAACTTGGCCACAGTTCTACTTTTAGGAAGATCCATCTTGGTATTTGTCAATGGAAATATTTCCAATAGTACAAGTTATTTTTGCTACTGGCAATATCGTTCTAAAATAGGGGCACCTGTTCTAGTGACAAATGTTAAAGAGATTTTCCAAAACTTTAGGAGGATTCCTTTTTCTCATATCAGTAAAACAAAAAATAAAATGGAAATCTTCATTGCAGAAGCAAAGCCAGCAAAAAAAACAAAAAAAAACAAAACAAAATAAAAAACCTATAAAGATTCTATTCCTAGGCTAGGGAAGATCCAGCTGTAATGGCACGGATAGACACAAATTACAAAATTAGATGACGATGGAGCACCCTTAAAAATATTTTCAGGGATATAGATATAAAGTTTAAGAAAAGGACCTACAAGGTGATATTTTTAGAAATGCTTCATTTGCCAGAAGCCACATCAGAGAGGCAGCAGGAGATTATGGAGCTTAACCACTTAAGCCCCGGAAGATTTTACCCCCTTCCTGACCAGGGCCTATTTTGCGATTCGGCACTGCGTGACTTTAACTGACAATTGCGCGGTCGTGCGACGCTGTACCTAAACGAATTTGACGTCCTTTTTTTTTCCACAAACAGAGCTTTCTTTTGGTGGTATTTTATCACCTGTGCAATTTTTTGATCATTCTCTATAAACAAAAAAAGAGCGTCAATTTTGAAAAAATAGCAATATTTTTCACATTTTTTTATATGAAATTCCCCCCAAAAAAATGTAAAAATCAAAATTTTTTAACATTTTCGGCCAATTTGTTTTATGCTACATATGTTTGGTAAAAAAAAATCACAAAAAGCGTATTTTGATTGGTTTGCGCAAAAGTTATTGCGTTTACTAACAAAGGGAAAGATTTTTGTTATTTTTGTTGTTTTTTTTTTAACGCGTAATGGCGGCGATCTGCGATTTTTTTTGCGGTACTGCGACATTGCGGCGGACAGATCGGACCCTTGACTGACATTTTTACTGTAAAATTACACTGGCAGTGAAGGGGTTAACTTTTTTTGAGAGGGAGGGGTGGTGTGTGTCCCTAGGGGCGTGATTCTAACTGTGATTGGCTGTGGCTTGAGCTGTAGGAACAGTGATCAACGGTCCTACATAGTAGAACCGTATGATCACTGTTTCTACACAGGGGAGAATGACAGGCGGCTTGTTTACACTAGCCACCTGCCTTTCTCCCTCTGCAGCGACGATCGCCGAGTGACCGGCGGACATCGGGTCCACCGGTCACACGCACGGGGGGGTCCATGACCATGCGGGAGCGCACCTCCGGGGGCGCGCGCTCGCTCCCTAGACCCTCACAGGCTAGCGACGTAGATCTACGTCACTCTGCCTGTGACTGGCTGACTGCCAACGTAAATAGCCGTGCGGCAGTCGGCAAGTGGTTAACATGTGGTCACGACACTGGTATAAGAAAGAGGGCGTTGGACTCCTGGAGAACTGGGACAATTTTTTCTGTCAGCTATTGGATCTGCAGTAGAGATGGACTGCATCAAAAGGGTACAGATCTGTCAGGGGGGAAAATGGTTAAAGAGTTTGTGGAGTTTCAAAACTAGAATTTCGGAGGAAAAATCAATAAGGAATATGCCATGCAGTGAGCAAGGGTCAAATTGGGCACTGAATGTAGAGGTAGATTGAATTTTAATGTAAGTCGACCCTAACACTAAAATCCTTGCATTTACAGACATCCATGATCTAACACTAACCTATCTAACCCTGTAAAGAAGAAATCAGTATACATATCTTTTTTGAAGCCGATCCATTCGGGGTCCAGCGGCGGAAGCTCTGCAGAGGACACAGCCGACAACGGCTGTGAAATGATTGGGGAGTGACATCACCCAAAGACTTACTATAGGGCTTCCTTTGTCAGGTGTGTCTTCTGCACCCACCTCCACAGCAAAGCAGCAGCTTAGCATGAGATCGGGTCAGATTTGCTTAAAAAAAGGTATGTATTTATTCTTTACAGGGCTAGATAGGTTAGTTTCAGATCGTGGATGTCTGTAGATGCAGGGATTTTAGTGTTAGGATGGACTTCTACTTTAATTGAAGAAGGGTGCTCAAACCCGATAGCATGGAAACTATAGGTCCAATTCTGGTAGGTTTTCTGAAGTTAATTGTAATCCAACAGTGAGCAAAGTGATAATATTAAAATAATAAATGCTAGTACAAAATGAATAGCTATGTACACAAATTCTAGAAGTGGGAGTATCAGAAACCTGGTTAGACAGATCACACGACTGGGCTGCCAAAATCCAAGGATACGCTGTATTTAGAATTTAGGGCTGCACACTCAGCTACATTATTTCCTAAATGTAAGGAAGAGCATTTCATAGGTCAAATGATCTAGAAATATTACTCTGTTGGATCTAATAATTTCAAGCAACATAGAACCTATTAGAGATAATTTGGGTATCAGTGAGTATTTAAATTTGCTGTAAATTACATACTGGTGGGACAAGGACACCTGCATTTTCAAAGTAGAAAACTTTGTTAAGCTGTGCTGCTCTTATAGGATACTAAATGACAACACATTTTCTCATGAAAGTATACTGAAGACAAGCGGTAAGCTTTTAAGGACATAATAAACAATGGAATTTAACCACTTCAATAAGAAACACTTTCACCCCCTCGCTGCCCAGGCCAATTTTCAGCTTTCAGCACTGTTGCACTTTGAATGGCAATTACATGGTAATGGAACTCTGTACTCATATAACATTTTTATCATTTTTTTCCACACTAATATAGCTTTATTTTGGTGGTATTTAATCAAAAAATAATTTTTAATTTTTTTGCTAAGTAAATGAAAAAAAATATAAAAATTAAAAAACATATATATTTTTTTCTTTGTTTCTGTTATAAAATTTTGGAAATAAATAATTTATCTTCATACATTTAGACCAAACTGTATTCTGCTACATTTCTTTGGTGAAAAAAAACAAAATCAGTATTTATTTTTTAGTCTGTAGGAAAGTTATAGAGTCCCCAAATGATGGTATACATAGTATATCTGAAAATTGATCACTCCTAATGTACTGACAGCCTATCTCGTTTCATGAGGCCTAAAAATGCCACCCGATCCGATCCGTCAAATCTGGACGGATGGAAACCCTATTTTCCATCCGTCCAGCAGATCGGATCGGATGGGATCGGATGAGAACGGACCGACGGTCCGTTCCCATCCGATTTCCCCCATAGAGATGCATGGGGAACTGACAGCTGTGTCTCCGCACACAGCACGGAGAACAGCTGTCCTCCTCCTGCTCAGCGGGGGATCGGCGGCTCGATCCCCCGCTGAGAAAAACGGACTCCGTCCAACGGACGGAGTGTGTGAAAGGAGCCTAAACTTTGACAATAAAGCCTAGAAGCTAATTAGTTAGTATGCACTGCTGCACCAGATTCTGTGTAAATCTCCCCCATGTGTCTTTGTGTTCTTTATAGAGTTTATTTTATAGAAAAATTATAGAATCTATTAGAAAATAAGTATTTAACATCTTTCCATCTGAAATCCGTATATTAATGCTTCCTAAGTAGATTTTACATGAATAAACATCCTACCTTTTGGATCCACCAGCCTATGCTGGTCCTCACTGATGATTGGAAACCAATCAGTGTGATATCTGTTTTTGTTATTACTAAGCCAGCTGTAACACAGTGATTATATGCAGGCTGGAGGCATCACTGTCAAAATCAGTATGCAGATTTTACTGCAGATGCTATTGCAGCCTGAAGCTATTCATCTGTTTAGCACTGTAATTCTTAAATACAATTATATCATTAACCATCTCAATACTGGGCACTTTCACCCCCTTCCTGTCAAGGCCATTTTTCAGCGTTGTCACATTTTGAATGACAATTGGGCGGTCATGCAACACTGTACTAAAATTAAATTTTTAGCATTTTTTTCACACATATAGAGCTTTTTTTTGGTGGTATTTAATCACTATTGTTTTATTTATTTTTTGCGCTACAAATGAAATTTTAAAAAAAAATTGTTTTTTGCTTTTTCTGTTATAAAATTTTGCAAATAAGTAATTTTTCTTCATAAATTTTTACAAAAATTTATACTACTACATGTTTTTGGCAACAATAACCCAAATCAGTGTATATTATTTGGTATGTGTGAAAGTTACAGAGTTTACAAGCTATGGTACCAATCATTGAAAATTGATTACATCTGATGTACTAACGGTCTATCTCATTTCTTGAGGCCTTAACATGCCAAGACAGTATATATACAGTATCTCACAAAAGTGAGTACACCCCCCACATTTTTTGTAAATATTTTATTATATCTTTTCAGATGACAACACTGTAGAAATAACACTTTGCTACAATGTAAAGTATTGAGTGCACAGTTTGTATAACAGTGTAAATTTGCTGTCCCCTCAAAATAACTCAACATACAGCCATTAATGTCTAAAACGCTAGCAACAAAAGTGAATACACCCTTAAGTGAAAATTAAAAAATTGGACCAAAAGTGTCAATATTTTGTGTGGCCACCATTATTTTCTAGCACTGCCTTAACCCCCCTAGGCATGGAGTTCACCAGAGCATCACAGGTTGCCACTTGAGTCCCCTTCCACTCCTCTATGATGACATCAAGGAGCTGGTGGATGTTAGAGACCTTGCTCTCCTTTGCCTTCTATTTGAGGATGTCCCACAGATGCTCAATAGGGTTTAGGTCTGGAGACATGCTTGGCCAGTCCATTACCTTTACCCTTAACTTCTTTAGCAAGGCAGGGGTCATCTTGGAGGTGTGTTTGGGGTCGTTATCATGTTGGATTATTGCCCTGCAGCCCAGTCTCGGAAGAGAGAGGATCATGCTCTGCTTCAGTATGTCACAGTACATGTTGGCATTCATGATTTCCTCAATGAACTGTGGCTCCCCAGTGCCGGCAGCACTCATGCAAACTTTTATGTCACAGGGTATTTGCGCAGCAGTTTTTCAAATGCAATTTCACACACTAATGCATAAATGCATCTTAATAGATTTCAACGCACACAGAGACAGTATAATGCCCACATTTTTGGTAAAATTCAAAATATGGCATTGCGCTGGGTAAAAAGATACCAAACACGTCATTCTTTAAAATTGCACATGCTTGCGAAATGGCGCCAAACGTCAGTATTTAAAAATCTCCATAGGCGATGCTTTATAAACCTTTATTGGTTACCAGTTTAGAGTTACACAGGAGATCTGCTGCTAGAATTATTGCTCTTACTCTGACATTCACAGTGATACCTCACATATGTGGTGCGATCGCCTTCTATGTATGCGTACAGGACCAATGTGTGCGTTCGCCTTTGCACGTCAGCATGAGGGGACTTTACATTTTTTATTTCTTTTTTTTGATGGGACACTGGTACACTAACAGATATTTGGTGCACTTGCACACTGACGGATGTTTTTGTGCACTTGTACACTTTGACTGATGTTGATCGTCCACCGGCCGACACTGACAAATGTTGATGTTGCAATGGAACACTATTGCACTATTGCAGAATTGCAGATGTTTTTTTTGCACTGGTACAGATGTTGATGGGACACTGTAATACTGTGACAGATGTTTTGTGCACTGGTACAGATGTTCATGGGACACTGTGACACTGTGACAGATGTTTTGTGTACTGGTACAGATGTTTATGGTGACACTTGGACAGATGTTTATGGTGACACGGCGAGAAGTGACACAGAGACACATCACATCCATCATGTGATCGGAAGGGCCAATCACAGCTCCCATATCTTGATCTGTGTTTGAGTATGTCAGAAGATCACAGTCATTGTAGGATTGTGCTGCTGCATGGCCTCTCGGCTGCCTGTTCTGAGCGATGTACCGGTACATCGGCTCAGAACAACGTAGCTCTCACCCCACCGTTTAAGTGCGGTGGGTGGATGGGAAGTGGTTAAAAAGAATAAATTACAAAAGAGATATATTTTATTTGTTTGTGAATGTGCCAGCCCAACATAAAAAAAAAAACAAAAAAACAAAAAAAACAGATTGGAGTTTTATTAACTAGTTTGCTTCTTTTGATGTATTACATATATCCAGAATCTGAGGAGTTTACAATACAATCTAAGCTGCAGTAGCAGCCAAAGCTTGTATCTGTTTTGTTCGATAGGCTTCTGGCTTTAATGCAAAACCAACCTGGTCACTTGTAGAGCAGCTGATTACTTTTACATTACTTACAGTGTGCTGTCAATGCCTGACCCCCCTCCCCCCTATTATTTAAAGGCTTTGCCACTCTTCATGGGAGCCCTCTGCAACAACTAGTGACTTTAGCATGGCAGGCAGGAAGAGATTGGGGAACATTATTTCCTGATCTTCTCTGCTGTGTGTGAAACCAGGAATGCTCAATTCTGCGTTTTTTCAGCTTAAGAGCTGTCTAAGTCCCAGCTCAAAAGCTGGATGCACAGCTGATCTTAATCTGCTGGAGCAGAGGGCAGTGGAGACATTAGGGGGTCTAATAGACCCCAAGTCTCCATAAAAAGTGCCTGTCATCTGTCTAATGTTACCAAATAGAGGGTTTTGTTAGTCCACTTGTGATAGCAGTAAAGGTAACACAAATAAATAAAATAAAATTATAAAAAAATAAATAAAAAAATTAAAAACAATCCTGTCACATGTTACACATTATCATGAACATTAGAGTGAGAGAAATATTTATAGTATGTCATTTATGGTTTACACTAAACTGATGAGTTGAAGGCTTTTTAAGCTGCACCTCTTAATGAGCTTGGGTGCTATAATTTTTCACCATTTGCACATGCAGTTGTGAGGCCTGACATGTTTCTGTATTTATTTACTCAACACTAGGGTTGAGCGGACACCTAGATGTCCGTGTTCGACGGGTTCGGCCGAACTTTAAAAAAAAGTCCGGGTCCGTGTCCCGGACTTTTACCGAACTTTTCCCGGACACCGAACCCCATTGAAGTCAATGGGGACCCGAACTTTAAGGCACTAAAATGGCTCTAAAACACCAAAGGAAAGGGCTAGAGTGCTGCAAATGGCAGCAAAACGTAATTAAGAGCATGGCAAGTGCTCTGCAAACAAATGTGGATAGGGAAATAACTTAAAACAACAAAAAAAAACAGAAAAATAAAACAATGTTCTTCTTCATCTCTGAAGGACGAGGCCCATATGGAGTAGGAGGGAGGTTGAGGTGGTGGTGGATGTGGCGGTGACATAGGCGTGCGCACAGGCTGTGCTGGGTGTGCCTGGGCACACCCTAATCACCTAGGGCACATAGCATTGCCAGTGAGGAGATGGGAAAGATCTCCCTGGGACCTGCTCTGCTCTATTTCTCCTTGCCTACAGGTACATGGCCCCGATACATTACTCTCCCTGCTGGCAAACACATGCATGTGTATTTCAACTTTGGGGTGCACACCTTAATGCAATAGGCTGCGCACACCTATGGGCGGTGTAGGTGGAAGCGGCGGTGGAGGAGGACCAGGGCCGGATTAACAGCATCATGGGCTTGGTGCTGAGGATTTTGAAGGGCCTTAAGGGCCGTGCCTTGCCATGCACCCAGAGGAGGAAGGGTGCAGCCATGCATGCCTAATTCAACATGGGATGCTGTCTCTGAAGCCCATAAACACATCCATGCATCGCCAACTGTCCCTCCTTGTCCGGCCTTCACGCTGTGTGGGGAGGTTCTGAGGGTGCTGCCTGGGGAAGCGAGCATAGAAGCCAGACTTCTGTGTTTACAAGTGACAGAAGAGCGGTAACAGTGAATATGGCCAACCCGGGGCCTATATAAAAGGTAGGGGCCTGGAGCTGCAGCTCCAATAGCCCCTACATTAATCTGGCCCTGAGGAGGAGGACGAGGTAGCCAACACTGCTTCTTTTCAAAAATTTTAAATGAGGGTACACCCCAAAAGAGTGAGAAAGAGCAAAAATGGAACAATGGGTGGGTAAGGTCGGTATCCATTGCTATTCTGCATAAGGTACGGAAAAGTCCCGTGGGATCCATGCCTGGTTCATTTTAATGAACGTGAGCTTGTCCACATTGTCTCTGGACAGGCGGCTGCGCTTGTCTGTTATAACGCCCCCAGCCGTGCTAAATACCCGTTCAGATAATACACTGGCTGCAGGGCACGCCAGCACCTCCAAGGCGTAAAGGGCAAGCTCAGGCCATGTGCCCAATTTGGAGACCCAGAAGTTGAAGGGGGCAGACCCGTCATTCACTACATGTAGGCGTGTGCACACATACTGCTCCACCATGTTGGTAAAATGCTGCCTCCTGCTAAGACGTTCCATCTGAGCTGCTGGTGCTGCTGTTTGTTGTGGCGTGCTGACAAAGCTTTTCCACATTTCGGCCATGCTAACCCTGCCTTCTGAGGTGCTGGCGGTGCCCTGGTTGCGTTGGCGACCTCCTCCTCCTCCTCCTCTGCCTTGTGCTTCCACTGTGGCCCCGCTGTCAGATGGGAATGCCAGCAGCATGGCGTCTACCAGCGTGCGCTTGTACTCGCGCATCTTGCGATCGCGCTCCAGTGAGTGAATTAAGGACGGTACGTTGTCCTTGTAACGGGGATCCAGCAGCGTGGCCACCCAGTAATCAGCACAAGTTAGAATGTGGGCAACTCGGCGGTCGTTGTGGAGACACTGCAGCATGTAATCGCTCATGTGTGCCAGGCTGCCCAGAGGCAACGAAAGGCTGTCCTCTGTGGGAGGTGTATCGTCCGTGTCCTCTGTATCCCCCCAGCCACGCACCAGTGATGGCCATGAGCTGGCCTGGGTGCCACCCTGCTGTGAACATGGTTCCATCTCCTCCTCCAGCTCCTCCTCCTCCTCATCCTCCTCATCCTCCAGAACTGTGCCCCTGCTGGACAATTGCGTCCCTGGCGTTTGCGTGTGCAGGAACCCACCCTCGGAGCCCCTTGCGAATGACTGCCCTGAAAGCCTTGGAAATGTTACCTCTTCATCCTCCTCCTCCTCCTCATCCTGTGCCACATCCTCTTCCATCATCGCCCGAATTGTTTTTTCAAGGAGGCATAGAAGTGGGATAGTTAAGCTGAGAACGGCGTCATTGCCACTGGCCATGTTGGTGGAGTACTCAAAACAGCGCAACAAGGCACACAGGTCTCGCATGGAGGCCCAGTTATTGGTGGTGAAGTGGTGCTGTTCCGCAGAGCGACTCACGCGTGCGTGCTGCAGCTGAAACTCCACTATGGCCTGCTGCTGCTCGCACAGTCTTTCCAGCATGTGCAAGGTGGAGTTCCACCTTGTGGGCACGTCACATATGAGGCGGTGAGCGGGAAGGCCGAAGTTACGCTGCAGCGCTGCCAGGCGAGCAGCAGCAGGGTGAGAACGCCGAAAGTGCGCACAAACGGCCCGCACTTTCTGCAGCAGCTCTGACATATCGGGGTAGTTTTTAAGGAACCTCTGCACCACCAAATTCAGCACATGCGCCAGGCAAGGGATGTGCGTCAAACCGGCTAGGCCCAGAGCTGCTATGAGATTTCGCCCGTTATCGCACACCACCAGGCCGGGCTTGAGGCTCGCTGGCAGCAACCACTCATTTGTCTGCTGTTCCATGCTCCTCCACAACTCCTGCGCGGTGTGTGGTTTGTCCCCCAAACAGGCAAGTTGTAAAACTGCCTGCTGTCGTTTACCCCTGGCCGTGCTGAAGTTGGTGGTGAAGGTGTTACGCTGTCCGAATGAGGAGGCGGTAGAGGATGAGGAAGCGGAGTAGGAGGAGTTAGGAACAGGAGGCAAACTGAAGCGCCCTGCAATCCTCGGTGGTGGAAGGACATGCGCCAAATTGCTATCCGCCTCAGGCCCATCCGCCACTGCATTTACCCAGTGTGCCGTTAGGGAGATATAACGCCCCTGACCGTGCTTACTGGTCCACGTATCCGTAGTTAGGTGGACCTTGGCACAGATGGCGTTGCGCAGTGCACACCTGATATTTTCCCCCACTTGGTTGTGCAGGGAAGGGATGGCTTGCCTGGAAAAGTAGTGGCGGCTGGGCACGACGTACTGTGGGACAGCCACCGACATAAGGTTTTTAAAACTGTGCGTCTCCACCAGACGGAATGACAGCATTTCAAAGGCCAATAATTTTGAAATGCTGGCATTCAGGGCCAGGGATCGCGGGTGGGTAGGGGGGTACTTCCTCTTCCTCTCAAGTGTTTGGGAGATGGAAAGCTGAACGCTTCCACGGGACATTGTGGAGATGGTTGTTGGTGACCCAGGTGGTGGTGTTGCTGACAGATCGTCTGTTTGCGGGGTGGCAGGTGCCGGTATCACTACAGATGTGGCTGGAGCGGCCGAGACTGCAGCAGAAGAGGAAGCAGGATGAGCCAGAGACGTTTCTTGGTTTTGAAGGTGTGTACTCCACTGCAGCTCGTGCTTTGCACTTAGATGCCTGATCATGCAGGTTGTGCTCAGGTTGAGAAGGTTTATGCCTCGCTTCAAGCTCTGATTGCACAGGGTGCAAACCACTCGTGTCCTGTCATCAGCACATTTTCTAAAGAACTTCCACGCTAGAGAACTCCTTTGAGCTGACTTTGGTGCGCTCGTTCACTTGCTGCGTTGGGCAGTAGCGGGCGTAGTGTCTAGGGCACGGCCGCTCCGCTTCTGCACCCTGCTCCCTCTTCTGCTGTGCTGGTGGCTCTGTGCGACCACCGCCTCTTCCTCCAAACTACTCAGGTCACCTGCATGACGTTCATTCCATGTGTGGTCGAGGACCTCATCGTCCTCCACATCATCTTCCACCCAGTCTTCACCCCTGCCCTCCTTGTCGGTCTCCACAATGCTGAACGCCGCAGCAGTTGGCACCTGCGTTTCGTCATCATCGGAGACGTGCTGCGATGATCCTTGCATGTACTCATCTTGAGAAATAAGTGGTTGGGCATCGCTGCACTCAATCTCTTCCACTTCTGGGGCAGGGCTAGGTGGATGGCCCTGGGAAACCCTGCTGACAGAGTCCTCAAAAAGAATAAGAGACTGCTGTATGGCTTGGGGCTCAGACTGCTGGCCTGATTTGCAAGGGGGTGAGGTGAAAGACGGTTGGACATTGGCTGCAGGTGCCAACTCTGACCTTTCTGCAGTAGACTGGGTGGGAGACAATGTGAAGGAACTGGAGGCACTGTCAGCAGCAAACCAATCTACTATCGCCTCAACTTGTTCTGGCCTCATCACTTCTAGGGGCGTTTGATGCCCTACCAAATACTGATGCAGGTTCTGTCGCCTACTCACACTTGAGGAAGGTGTTTCACTTGTGCGTGTAGCTGGCACAGATCGACCACGTCCTCTCCTTGCAACAGGAGCTCTACCAGCAGCACCACGACCCAGGCCACGGCCCTTATTTGACGGTCTCCTCATATTTCTGTAATTTAAGATCTTGCCCTAGAAAGGTTTTTATTGAATAGCGGAATAGGAAATATGATCCAAAAAAGTGTATGTATCTCGCACGTACAAAACCACACTAGGCCCCAATTACTATTGTTTCTACCCCTAAAAGGATGGATGAGGAGTAGGAGGAGTATGGAACAGACAGCACCCTCAAATCTTCAGAAGTATGAGATGAACCCCAAAAACTTGGAAAGGTGGATCTCACACGTACCGACACAGACTATCCCGCAATTCAATTGATCCTCAAAGGTTTTTATTGAATAGCGGAATAGGAAATATGATCAAAAAAAGTGTATGTATCTCGCACGTACACAACCACACTAGGCCCCAATTACTATTGTTTGTACCCCTAAAAGGATGGATGAGGAGTAGGAGGAGGAGTATGGAACAGGCAGCACCCTCAAATCTTCAGAAGTATGAGATGAACCCCAAAAACTTGGAAAGGTGGATCTCACACGTACCGACACAGACTATCCCGCAATTCAATTGATCCTCAAAGGTTTTTATTGAATAGCGGAATAGGAAATATGATCAAAAAAAGTGTATGTATCTCGCACGTACACAACCACACTAGGCCCCAATTACTATTGTTTGTACCCCTAAAAGGATGGTTGAGCAGTAGGAGCAGGAGTATGGAACAGGCAGCACCCTCAAATCTTCAGAAGTATGAGATGAACCCCAACAACTTGGAAAGGTGGATCTCACACGTACCGACACAGACTATCTCGCAATTGAATTGATCCCCAAAGGTTTTAATTGAATAGCGGAATAGAAAATATGATCAAAAAGAAAGTGTATGTATCTCGCACGTACACCACCACACTAGGCCCCAACTACTATTGTTTGTACCCCTAAAAGGATGGTTGAGCAGTAGGAGGAGGAGTATGGAACAGGCAGCACCCTCAAATCTTCAGAAGTATGAGATGAACCCCAAAAACTTGGAAAGGTGGATCTCTCTCACACGTACCAACACAGACTATCCCCCAATTTAACTGATCCCCAAAGGTTTTTGATTAAATAGCGGAATAGAAAATATGATCCAAAAAAAGTGTATGTATATCACACGTACACAACCACACTAGGCCCCAATTACTATTGTTTGTACCCCTAAAAGGCTAGATGAGGAGTAGGGGGGGTATGGAACAGGCAGCACCCTCAAACCTTCAGAAGTATGAGATGAACCCCAACAACTTGGAAAGGTGGATCTCTCTCACACGTACCAACACAGACTATCCCCCAATTTAACTGATCCCCAAAGGTTTTTGATTAAATAGCGGAATAGAAAATATGATCCAAAAAAAGTGTATGTATATCACACGTACACAACCACACTAGGCCCCAATTACTATTGTTTGTACCCCTAAAAGGCTAGATGAGGAGTAGGGGGAGTATGGAACAGGCAGCACCCTCAAACCTTCAGAAGTATGAGATGAACCCCAACAACTTGGAAAGGTGGATCTCTCTCACACATACCAACACAGACTATCCCCCAATTTAACTGATCCCCAAAGGTTTTTGATTAAATAGCGGAATAGAAAATATGATCCAAAAAAAGTGTATGTATATCACACGTACACAACCACACTAGGCCCCAATTACTATTGTTTGTACCCCTAAAAGGCTAGATGAGGAGTAGGGGGAGTATGGAACAGGCAGCACCCTCAAACCTTCAGAAGTATGAGATGAACCCCAACAACTTGGAAAGGTGGATCTCTCTCACACGTACCAACACAGACTATCCCCCAATTTAACTGATCCCCAAAGGTTTTTGATTAAATAGCGGAATAGAAAATATGATCCAAAAAAAGTGTATGTATATCACACGTACACAACCACACTAGGCCCCAATTACTATTGTTTGTACCCCTAAAAGGCTAGATGAGGAGTAGGGGGGGTATGGAACAGGCAGCACCCTCAAACCTTCAGAAGTATGAGATGAACCCCAACAACTTGGAAAGGTGGATCTCTCTCACACGTACCAACACAGACTATCCCCCAATTTAACTGATCCCCAAAGGTTTTTGATTAAATAGCGGAATAGAAAATATGATCCAAAAAAAGTGTATGTATATCACACGTACACAACCACACTAGGCCCCAATTACTATTGTTTGTACCCCTAAAAGGCTAGGAGTAGGGGGAGTATGGAACAGGCAGCACCCTCAAACCTTCAGAAGTATGAGATGAACCCCAACAACTTGGAAAGGTGGATCTCTCTCACACGTACCAACACAGACTATCCCCCAATTTAACTGATCCCCAAAGGTTTTTGATTAAATAGCGGAATAGAAAATATGATCCAAAAAAAGTGTATGTATATCACACGTACACAACCACACTGGGCCCCAATTACTATTGTTTGTACCCCTAAAAGGCTAGATGAGGAGTAGGGGGAGTATGGAACAGGCAGCACCCTCAAACCTTCAGAAGTATGAGATGAACCCCAACAACTTGGAAAGGTGGATCTCTCTCACACGTACCAACACAGACTATCCCCCAATTTAACTGATCCCCAAAGGTTTTTGATTAAATAGCGGAATAGAAAATATGATCCAAAATAAGTGTATGTATATCACACGTACACAACCACACTAGGCCCCAATTACTATTGTTTGTACCCCTAAAAGGCTAGATGAGGAGTAGGGGGGGTATGGAACAGGCAGCACCCTCAAACCTTCAGAAGTATGAGATGAACCCCAACAACTTGGAAAGGTGGATCTCTCTCACACGTACCAACACAGACTATCCCCCAATTTAACTGATCCCCAAAGGTTTTTGATTAAATAGCGGAATAGAAAATATGATCCAAAAAAAGTGTATGTATATCACACGTACACAACCACACTAGGCCCCAATTACTATTGTTTGTACCCCTAAAAGGCTAGGAGTAGGGGGAGTATGGAACAGGCAGCACCCTCAAACCTTCAGAAGTATGAGATGAACCCCAACAACTTGGAAAGGTGGATCTCTCTCACACGTACCAACACAGACTATCCCCCAATTTAACTGATCCCCAAAGGTTTTTGATTAAATAGCGGAATAGAAAATATGATCCAAAAAAAGTGTATGTATATCACACGTACACAACCACACTGGGCCCCAATTACTATTGTTTGTACCCCTAAAAGGCTAGATGAGGAGTAGGGGGAGTATGGAACAGGCAGCACCCTCAAACCTTCAGAAGTATGAGATGAACCCCAACAACTTGGAAAGGTGGATCTCTCTCACACGTACCAACACAGACTATCCCCCAATTTAACTGATCCCCAAAGGTTTTTGATTAAATAGCGGAATAGAAAATATGATCCAAAAAAAGTGTATGTATATCACACGTACACAACCACACTAGGCCCCAATTACTATTGTTTGTACCCCTAAAAGGCTAGATGAGGAGTAGGGGGGGTATGGAACAGGCAGCACCCTCAAACCTTCAGAAGTATGAGATGAACCCCAACAACTTGGAAAGGTGGATCTCTCTCACACGTACCAACACAGACTATCCCCCAATTTAACTGATCCCCAAAGGTTTTTGATTAAATAGCGGAATAGAAAATATGATCCAAAAAAAGTGTATGTATATCACACGTACACAACCACACTAGGCCCCAATTACTATTGTTTGTACCCCTAAAAGGCTAGATGAGGAGTAGGGGGAGTATGGAACAGGCAGCACCCTCAAACCTTCAGAAGTATGAGATGAACCCCAACAACTTGGAAAGGTGGATCTCTCTCACACGTACCAACACAGACTATCCCCCAATTTAACTGATCCCCAAAGGTTTTTGATTAAATAGCGGAATAGAAAATATGATCCAAAAAAAGTGTATGTATATCACACGTACACAACCACACTAGGCCCCAATTACTATTGTTTGTACCCCTAAAAGGCTAGGAGTAGGGGGAGTATGGAACAGGCAGCACCCTCAAACCTTCAGAAGTATGAGATGAACCCCAACAACTTGGAAAGGTGGATCTCTCTCACACGTACCAACACAGACTATCCCCCAATTTAACTGATCCCCAAAGGTTTTTGATTAAATAGCGGAATAGAAAATATGATCCAAAAAAAGTGTATGTATATCACACGTACACAACCACACTAGGCCCCAATTACTATTGTTTGTACCCCTAAAAGGCTAGATGAGGAGTAGGGGGAGTATGGAACAGGCAGCACCCTCAAACCTTCAGAAGTATGAGATGAACCCCAACAACTTGGAAAGGTGGATCTCTCTCACACGTACCAACACAGACTATCCCCCAATTTAACTGATCCCCAAAGGTTTTTGATTAAATAGCGGAATAGAAAATATGATCCAAAAAAAGTGTATGTATATCACACGTACACAACCACACTAGGCCCCAATTACTATTGTTTGTACCCCTAAAAGGCTAGATGAGGAGTAGGGGGGGTATGGAACAGGCAGCACCCTCAAACCTTCAGAAGTATGAGATGAACCCCAACAACTTGGAAAGGTGGATCTCTCTCACACGTACCAACACAGACTATCCCCCAATTTAACTGATCCCCAAAGGTCTTTGATTAAATAGCGGAATAGAAAATATGATCCAAAAAAAGTGTATGTATATCACACGTACACAACCACACTAGGCCCCAATTACTATTGTTTGTACCCCTAAAAGGCTAGATGAGGAGTAGGGGGGGTATGGAACAGGCAGCACCCTCAAACCTTCAGAAGTATGAGATGAACCCCAACAACTTGGAAAGGTGGATCTCTCTCACACGTACCAACACAGACTATCCCCCAATTTAACTGATCCCCAAAGGTTTTTGATTAAATAGCGGAATAGAAAATATGATCCAAAAAAAGTGTATGTATATCACACGTACACAACCACACTGGGCCCCAATTACTATTGTTTGTACCCCTAAAAGGCTAGATGAGGAGTAGGGGGAGTATGGAACAGGCAGCACCCTCAAACCTTCAGAAGTATGAGATGAACCCCAACAACTTGGAAAGGTGGATCTCTCTCACACGTACCAACACAGACTATCCCCCAATTTAACTGATCCCCAAAGGTTTTTGATTAAATAGCGGAATAGAAAATATGATCCAAAAAAAGTGTATGTATATCACACGTACACAACCACACTGGGCCCCAATTACTATTGTTTGTACCCCTAAAAGGCTAGATGAGGAGTAGGGGGAGTATGGAACAGGCAGCACCCTCAAACCTTCAGAAGTATGAGATGAACCCCAACAACTTGGAAAGGTGGATCTCTCTCACACGTACCAACACAGACTATCCCCCAATTTAACTGATCCCCAAAGGTTTTTGATTAAATAGCGGAATAGAAAATATGATCCAAAAAAAGTGTATGTATATCACACGTACACAACCACACTAGGCCCCAATTACTATTGTTTGTACCCCTAAAAGGCTAGATGAGGAGTAGGGGGGGTATGGAACAGGCAGCACCCTCAAACCTTCAGAAGTATGAGATGAACCCCAACAACTTGGAAAGGTGGATCTCTCTCACACGTACCAACACAGACTATCCCCCAATTTAACTGATCCCCAAAGGTTTTTGATTAAATAGCGGAATAGAAAATATGATCCAAAAAAAGTGTATGTATATCACACGTACACAACCACACTAGGCCCCAATTACTATTGTTTGTACCCCTAAAAGGCTAGGAGTAGGGGGAGTATGGAACAGGCAGCACCCTCAAACCTTCAGAAGTATGAGATGAACCCCAACAACTTGGAAAGGTGGATCTCTCTCACACGTACCAACACAGACTATCCCCCAATTTAACTGATCCCCAAAGGTTTTTGATTAAATAGCGGAATAGAAAATATGATCCAAAAAAAGTGTATGTATATCACACGTACACAACCACACTGGGCCCCAATTACTATTGTTTGTACCCCTAAAAGGCTAGATGAGGAGTAGGGGGAGTATGGAACAGGCAGCACCCTCAAACCTTCAGAAGTATGAGATGAACCCCAACAACTTGGAAAGGTGGATCTCTCTCACACGTACCAACACAGACTATCCCCCAATTTAACTGATCCCCAAAGGTTTTTGATTAAATAGCGGAATAGAAAATATGATCCAAAAAAAGTGTATGTATATCACACGTACACAACCACACTAGGCCCCAATTACTATTGTTTGTACCCCTAAAAGGCTAGATGAGGAGTAGGGGGGGTATGGAACAGGCAGCACCCTCAAACCTTCAGAAGTATGAGATGAACCCCAACAACTTGGAAAGGTGGATCTCTCTCACACGTACCAACACAGACTATCCCCCAATTTAACTGATCCCCAAAGGTTTTTGATTAAATAGCGGAATAGAAAATATGATCCAAAAAAAGTGTATGTATATCACACGTACACAACCACACTAGGCCCCAATTACTATTGTTTGTACCCCTAAAAGGCTAGGAGTAGGGGGAGTATGGAACAGGCAGCACCCTCAAACCTTCAGAAGTATGAGATGAACCCCAACAACTTGGAAAGGTGGATCTCTCTCACACGTACCAACACAGACTATCCCCCAATTTAACTGATCCCCAAAGGTTTTTGATTAAATAGCGGAATAGAAAATATGATCCAAAAAAAGTGTATGTATATCACACGTACACAACCACACTAGGCCCCAATTACTATTGTTTGTACCCCTAAAAGGCTAGAAGTAGGGGGAGTATGGAACAGGCAGCACCCTCAAACCTTCAGAAGTATGAGATGAACCCCAACAACTTGGAAAGGTGGATCTCTCTCACACGTACCAACACAGACTATCCCCCAATTTAACTGATCCCCAAAGGTTTTTGATTAAATAGCGGAATAGAAAATATGATCCAAAAAAAGTGTATGTATATCACACGTACACAACCACACTAGGCCCCAATTACTATTGTTTGTACCCCTAAAAGGCTAGATGAGGAGTAGGGGGAGTATGGAACAGGCAGCACCCTCAAATCTTCAGAAGTATGAGATTGTGTTCACTGTACCCCACAAAGATTGAGTTCACTGCACCCCACAATGATTGTGTTCACTGCACCCCACAAAGATTGTGTTCACTGCACCTCACAAAGATTGTGTTCACTGTACCCCCCAAAGATTGTGTTCACTGCACCCCACAAAGATTCTGTTCACTGTACCCCACAAAGATTGTGTTCACTGCACCCTAAAAGGATGTTGTTCACTGCACCCCACAAAGATTGTGTTCACTGCACCCTAAAAGGATGTTGTTCACTGCACCCCAAAAAGATTGTGTTCACTGTACCCCCCCAAAGATTGTGTTCACTGCACCCCACAAAGATTGTGTTCACTGCACCCCAAAAAGATTGTGTTCACTGTACCCCCCAAAGATTGTGTTCACTGCACCCCAAAAAGATTGTGTTCACTGTACCCCCCAAAGATTGTGTTCACTGCACCCCACAAAGATTCTGTTCACTGTACCCCACAAAGATTGTGTTCACTGCACCCCAAAAAGATTGTGTTCACTGTACCCCCCCAAAGATTGTGTTCACTGCACCCCACAAAGATTCTGTTCACTGCACCCCACAAAGGATTTTGTTCACTGCACCCCAAAAAGATTGTGTTCACTGCACCCCAAAAAGGATTTTGATCACTGCACCCCAAAAAGGATGTTGTTCACTGCACCCCAAAAATGATTTTGTTCACTCCACCCCAAAAAGATTGTGTTCACTGCACCCCACAAAGATTGTGTTCACTGCACCCCAAAAAGATTGTGTTCACTGTACCCCCCAAAGATTGTGTTCACTGCACCCCACAAAGATTCTGTTCACTGTACCCCACAAAGATTGTGTTCACTGCACCCCAAAAAGATTGCGTTCACTGCACCCCAAAAAGGATGTTGTTCACTGCACCCCAAAAAGGATGTTGTTCACTCCACCCCAAAAAGATTGTGTTCACTGCACCCCACAAAGATTGTGTTCACTGCACCCCAAAAAGATTGTGTTCACTGCACCCCAAAAATGATTTTGTTCACTGCACCCCAAAAAGGATGTTGTTCACTGCACCCCAAAAAGGATGTTGTTCACTCCACCCCAAAAAGATTGTGTTCACTGCACCCCAAAAAGATTGTGTTCACTGCACCCCACAAAGGATTTTGTTCACTGCACCCCAAAAAGATTGTGTTCACTGCACCCCAAAAAGGATGTTGTTCACTGCACCCCAAAAAGGATTTTGTTCACTGCACCCCAAAAAGATTGTGTTCACTGCACCCCACAAAGGATTTTGTTCACTGCACCCCACAAAGATTGTGTTCACTGCACACCAAAAAGGATTGTGTTCACTGCACCCCAAAAAGATTTTGTTCACTGCACCCCAAAAAGATTGTGTTCACTGCAGCCCAAAAAGATTGTGTTCACTGCAGCCCAAAAAGATTGTGTTCACTGCAGCCCAAAAAGATTGTGTTCACTGCAGCTCACACACAGAAAAATGGATGTGGATCACTGACACCTGCCTATCTCCAATCCCACACCACACAGCAATATCGATTGTAGTTTGTAGAACACAGTTTCCCTAAAATTCAGCAGACTCTGTCCCTAACAGGATTGAGAAGAGATCGTAGATCAGGATTGAGTGCAGATTCACCCCACCCCCCACACAGCAATATCGATTGTAGTTTGTAGAAGACACTGACCCTATAATTCAGCAGACTCTATCCCTAAAATGCCTACAACTCGCCCTGCCTAAACACTCCGACCTGTCCCTCAATTCTATCCGGACACAAATGTTTTTTTCCTGCCTATCTTTCCCTAATCAGCAGCCAGCACATTGATGTGTGCTCTGTCCCTTAGCTAAGCAGCAGAATGACGCTGCTGCGGCGGCTGCCTCGAACTTATAAAGACTTGGTCACATGCTTCAGACGGCCAATCACAGCTACTAAGACATTTGCAGGCATGGCTGGGATGGCTTAAGGCACACCAGTTAAACGATTGTTGATTGGCTGTTGAAAGCCCGCCATGAAAAGAGCGCCAAAGCATGCAAAACCCGGAAATAAAACGACCGAACACGGATTTTTACCCGAACATACAGTAAAGTGTCCGTGTCCGTGTTCGGGTAAAAAAAATCCAATTATTCGGTACGAACACGAATAATACAGTCCGTGTTCGCTCAACACTACTCAACACTACCTCATCTTTTATTTTGTTTTTAAAAAATTGGGAACAAGCTTCATTTTATTGTTATTTCCCTAAAAATATAGATTTGATAAACAGTTTCACAAATTTAATTCAACATAAAAAACTGCAACTACCATCTTTTTATTCTACATAGCCTCTGTAATTAGAAAACATGTAATTAATATGTAATTAATGTATACATTAGCATTATATTTAGTGTTATTGGCATTTTATGTATTTTTTTTTTTTGCCAAAAAAAAGCAGTGGTTAACACTGTGTGCCAAATAAAGGTGTAATTAGTCCATATATGAAATATAAATTATTGATTACTTATGCAAATTAATCACAGAGGTATTGTCAAGTTACCTAACACATGCTGGTTAGGCATCAATGACCTTTGGTAATAAAGCAGACAGCTGAGTCTAAGTAATTGTAAATATATGTAGGTAGTTTCCAAGTACTGTGTTACCATAATCCCTATAGAGTTAGTGACAAAAAACCCCCTTGAGGAATGGTTGGGACTTTAAAAGTAACTATATTTGACTCTCATGACAGAGATTTATGAATAGACGTATCTTTAATTTAAAGGAAGTGAAATATTTGAAAAACCATCAAAACAAAAAGAACATATGTTGGACAGTATGCGTGGACATTCTTATACAATACAGTCACAGGTTACAGCAGAATCCAACGCGTTTCAAAATGTAGTATAATACATGAATCTTCCTCAGGGAATCTGCATATATTCCTGAAAAAGTAACCACATACAAAATAAGTCCCAAAAGAGGGGCATAATTCAGTATATACAGTTTACAAATATATGAATAATCTTGCAGTTGCGACCATGTATTCTCAAGAAAAAAAAAGGGGAGGGAAGGAGGGGAAGGGGGGAAGGGAAAAGAAAAGAAAAACTTCCAGATGGAATACCACTGATTAGGAGGTCACATACCTGCAAGAAATGGGGAAGCCCAGCAACCCTGTCCCAATAGGGATATGTTCAATTCCCACAAGGTGAGAGCTAGAGTCAGGTGTGTGTATTGTTGGCCTTAACCTAGAAACAATGGTAAATGATCAGAAAACCAAAAATGTAGAGTGCAAAAACTGCACTATACAAAAAAGTATTCCAAACAATTCACCTGGTTCGATGATTTATCACAAGTGAAGATGTGAAAAAAAGGAGTAAAAGGTTTTCCCTGAGATAAAAAAAGGGGGATAATGTTCCTGGAAAGTTCCAATTGGTTATCCTATAATATAAGTATCTCCAGAATTTGATAGATCCTATATTGAGAAAAGAAAAGGAAAACTGAGCCATACATAGATGTTAGTGACCGTCATATGAAATATGGCGGACATATTTCGTTTGGGGTACCTTACCTCAATAGCGGTGAATCATTTATGGTGTCTCCGACAGTTCAATACATATACAGTCCCTCGGGATATATATAAAAATATATTCCAAAATCCTTGGTGAGAAATGCACCATTACTTGCCTAAGATGAATTTAAAGAAAATACATACATCTATGTCAATGTATATAGAGATATCGACTGGAATAAATAATCAATGTCTCCAGTAAAGTAGAAAAAAATAATACCATTAAATGTAGGGAAGGCAGTAAACCATGGAGTCACGCTATCCACCAGGGCTGACAGAATCCAATTCTATGGTAACTTGATAGAGCCGCAATGGCGTCCACCACGTGTATCCTAATAAACTGGAGGGAGGGGAGAAAGAACCTCCTTAACCAGGATCGAGTATAAATGTAACAATAAAGGTCCTTAGAAAGGTACTTACTATCGTGTAAAAGGCTTCGAGGAACACCAGTCCTGAGGTGACTTCGGAGAGATAACTCTCCGGACTGACTCTCGGCGTGTCCTTAAATAACACAAGAGGGGCCCGTGATCTCGCGGTAAAGATCGCGAGATCTGCATATTATGATGTCGTCATTTCCGTCTATTTCTATCGCGGGATATCCTGCGGGTTTTTGTGGATGACATCACTTCCGTTTTAGATGTCCAAGTTGCGGAGCGTTGTATGAAGCCAACGCTAGTGACTACTTCCGCCCTTACTCGGTGTTGGACATTATTGTATGTCCACCCGAGATCCCGGCGGTTCATAGGCACAGCAAGATGAGCAAAGGAATAAGTTTATCACATAAGTGAAACCCGATTGAGTTGAAAAGGGAATCACAAAAATATAGAGATATAAATCAATAGTTATATCTCACATAAGATCCAATCGTTGTACAGGTTCAACTAAGTAGAGAAAGCTTAAGGCGGGCACCACTTGGGGAAAAGGGACAATCGTTATCAGATATAGCCCCGGCATGGGTAGTGGCGTTGGACCCCTGAAAACTATCAGGGGTTCAGACCTGGAATCTCCGGAAACAAATGTCTCCAGGGATTTACCATTCCGAAAAACGCTTCTTTCTCCAGATGTTCAGGGGCCACATCCGAAGTTGAGGACACCCTTGGAGATGTCTCACCCATGCCGGGCTCCCACTTGTGGATGATCCCCCCACAGGGATCAGGATATAGCAATCCCACTCTGCTCGTGGATCCACCTAGTGGAGGGAAGAAAAATAGAGAGAAGAGAAGGAGAAGGGAAAGAAAAAGGGAGGAGGAGGAGAAGGGAAAGAAAAAAGGGGGGGGGGGGAAAGGGTTATTTCCCTCGAGAAACAGGGAACCTCCCCATAATTTCCAGGGAGGACATAAATCGCACCATGCAATCATACAATTCTCTTACTCAATTATATTTTTAACATTGTACAATACATCAAAAACATTTCATTGTTATTTCATATTTACCCCACTCCGAGAGAGTGTATATTTCTAAATAGAGTATAATGTATATTCATTAACATATACCCTTAAGATGGAAGGGAGAGAGAGGGGTAACTAAAAGAACCCCCCAACAAATGGAAAAATTGGGGGAGGGGAAGGTTTATAGTGTATAGCCTCAGATGGTAACAGGGCTATATTGAAAGCATATGTAGACCAGCAAAATATAAGATGGAAGGGGGTAGAAACAAAGATGGTTATATTGATAGAAAAAGAAGGAACAGAGGACCATCTAATCCGTCTTCCCGGAGGAAAATCCCTCCAAGAAAGACCTATAATTTTCCATTTCATTCAGGCCAGGGGGGTGGTCACCCCAAGCCTAACAATCCAGCGCATTTCACGCTGGAGTAGCTGCTTGTTCCAATCACCCCCCCTGGCCGGAACGTGCACCCTTTCCAGGGCAAGAAAAGTCACCATTGGGGTCCTGTATCTGTGGGCAATAGCCATGTGTCGGCCAAGTGGCAGATACAAGTCTCCAATGTTTAGGCTTTGCATGTGTTTACTGATGCGTTTACCCATTTCCTGCTTGGTCTTTCCAACATAAAAAGCCTTGCATTCGCAACGCATCAGATACACAACCCCCTTAGTTTTGCAGTTCACAAAATGTTGGGGGTGAAAGATTTCACCATTAGGAAGCCTAGTTGTTTTACATCTAACTATCACCTTGCATTGGTCACAATTGCCACAGGGAAACGTCCCTTTATCCCGACAGGGATCCTCTCTGTTTGCACCTTTGTACTCGCTCTGGACTAAACTGTCCCTCATAGAGGTGGCTCTTCTGTAGGTGATAGCTGGGGAGGGTGTCACTATCTGTTGAAGGATAGGGTCCTCACTAAGTATTGCCCAGTGCTTTTTCAAGATGTCATAAATCTTATCATGTTCCGTAGAGTAGTTGAGAATTACTCTAGGAGGGTTCTTTACGGGTGCTTCATTAGATTTCGGGGTTTTGAAGAGCAAATCCTTTCTCTTCATGGTCTGGACTCTGTTATAACTTTTCCTAAGACATGTCTTAGAGTATCCTCTTTCGAGGAGTCTCTCTGTTAATTCATTAGCCTTTTCCCTATAAACCTTTTCCGAAGAGCAATTTCTCTTAATTCTTAGATATTGTGAATACGGAATAGATTTCTTAAGAGGCTCTGGGTGGAAGCTAGCTGCATGAAGCAGCGTGTTTCCCGCAGTGGATTTTCTAAATAGGGATGTTGAAATCTGGCCCTCATCACCCTTGGTGATGGTGATATCCAGAAAATCCACCGATTTCAGGTCATATTGCATGGTGAAAAACAAATTCATATTGTTGTCATTAAGCTTCACAAGACATTCTTCTAATAGTTCCGCAGGACCGTCCCATACCAGGAAGATGTCGTCGATGTACCTCTGCCACAATAAAAAGTGGCAGAAGTACATCGACAAGTCTTCACTGGTAGTAATTAGATGCTCCCACTCCCCCAGGTACAGGTTGGCGTAGGATGGGGCACAACAAGTCCCCATCGCTACACCCTGTACCTGGAGGTAGTGGGAGCCTTCAAAGGAGAACACATTGTGTTCGAGAATAAACCTCAAAATATCAAGGATAAAATTATTATAGTTTTGTTCCTGTAGTCCTCTCTGTTTCAAAACATTTTTGATAGCAGAGAGACCTTTCTCGTGTGGTATAGAGATGTATAGACATTCGGCGTCTATAGTTACTAGGAGTGCATTACAAGGTACAGTAACATTCTCTAGAATTTGAAGCATGTGGATGGTATCTTTGGTATAAGATGTCAGGCCAGTAACATGCGGTCTTAGATGAGCATCCACCACCCGGCTTGCTGTTTCGGTAATACTACCATTGCCTGAAACTATAGGACGGCCTGGTGGATTTCTTAGGTCTTTGTGGACCTTGGGCAGGCAATAGAAAGTGGGGATACGGGGATATGGCGTCCTCATGTATTCTCATAATTCTGTCGTAATTATGCCTGTTTCCCTAGCTGAGTCAATGATAGCGTAGTACTCTTCGTTGAAACCTTTGATAACGGAAGTTGATATTTTTTTATAGCAA
Organism: Pelophylax lessonae; assembly: GCF_965119305.1. NCBI lineage: Eukaryota > Metazoa > Chordata > Amphibia > Anura > Ranidae > Pelophylax > Pelophylax lessonae. Next base: position 224,139,943 of record NC_138770.1, on the reverse strand, counting down.
GTTCCGTTATCAAGAAGTTGATGACACATTTTTTCATAGTCAGCATTGTTCATCAGAACAATATTCCCTCCCTTGTCGCTGGGTTTAATAGTGATGGCGTTGTTTTTTTTGAAGGGTTTTAAGGGCTTTACATTGATTGGGGGGGAGGTTGTCTCTCGTTGGGTTTATATACAATTTATCAATGTCCTTTGAGACTTGACGAACGAAGAGGGATATGGTAGGGTTTTGATTGAGTTGGGGAAATTTTGGAGATTTCCTCCTAAACTGTTTAGTGGAAACTTTATCCTTACTTTGAATTTGTGTGGGTTCATCATCCGAAGAACTACTGAGATTTTCCCAAATCTCCTCGTTATCATAGCCACTCTCCTGCAGAAGTAAATTCAAGTCCCGAAGGGCTCGATATTCTGCTGCTTTCAGTTTAGAATCAGGTCTCTGTGATTTTTCTGTTTGTTTGAGGTATTTGCTTTTAAAGAAGATGTCCCTTGCAAATAAATTTATGTCTTTTACGACATTAAACTTGTCCGTTGGTTGACTCGGACAAAAAGATAAACCCAACATTAAGAGTTCCTCCTCCTCAGGGGTAAGGTTATGAGATGAAAGGTTAATAATGGTTAATCCATTTTCTCGGTTACCCTTATTGCAAAGGAGTCCATGCTGGCTTGTGTTTTGACCGCTTGTCGAGTGTGGGGTTTTCCTAAAAAAGGCCCCTTATTGCTTGTGCCTTGTGCTTTAGTAGCTACTGCTCCATCTACCTGAATCATAGTGGGATCTTGACTAGCATGGGGAGCGCCCATAGTCTCCTTAGTTGTGCCATCGTTGTTTCTAGGTGTAGGTGTTGGTCCTCGAGGGGTATTAGTTCTATTTTTAGTTTTATCCTTATTTTTACCCCGTTGGGGGTAATCTGCTCGAGAGCGGCCTTGTGAGTCAATTTGGGAGGAATTTGAGGCAGAGGAGTCAGAGGAGTGATAGTCACTCCTGTTGTATTCACTCCTACGTCTCATATTACGTTGTCCTTGATTCCATCTATAGGCCTTACCCTCATTGAATGCTATTCTATCCCTCCAGTATTTTTTCTCCTTCCTTTGCAGGATTGACCTGTTATAATCCTCCAGGTATAATTTTAATTTACTCTCTTGTTCTGTATAGAGTGGAGAAGTTTTAAGCGGAGTTAGTTGTTTATTGATAGCAGAAACTTCTGTTTCTATATGTTTTAGTTGTTTTAAATATTCGGCCTGAAGAAGAATCATTAAATTCTTTGAACATTCATTTAGAATTCTCTCCCAGTCCTGTTTGAGATCTGGTGAGATATTCTCCAGAGTAGGGAAGATCTGAATCCTTAATCCTAAAGGATTCAGACCTTCCTTCACATATTTGTCGAAAGTTTTAATATGCCAATGCAATGCTGACTTTTTTTCCAAGAACCGTTTCAAAGTGGAAAATAGGGTAAAGATATCTGATTCTATTTGTTCCTTTTGCTGAAATTTGCTTTCAATATCTGACATTAGCTCCTCCCACCCATCTCCCTGAAACCCTCCCATCTGAGGTATATGTATTGCACACGCTCTATAGAGAGCGTGTGAAGGAATATGCAGAGGAAACTTAGTGGTAAAGACCGTTTACCTCCTAAACCTATTATTGTTATTAAGGGATATTTATAAATTATATCTCGGAACGTGGGTGACCTGGAAAATATCTACAGAAAAATGGGGGTAGGGTGTGTTATCCACCCAAATCGTGAACTGTAAATATATGTAGGTAGTTTCCAAGTACTGTGTTACCATAATCCCTATAGAGTTAGTGACAAAAAAACCCCTTGAGGAATGGTTCTGACTTTAAAGGTAACTATATTTGACTCTCATGACAGAGATTTATGAATAAAACGTATCTTTAATAGGGTTGAGCGGACACCTAGATGTCCGTGTTCGACGGGTTCGGCCGAACTTTAAAAAAAAGTCCGGGTCCGTGTCCCGGACTTTTACCGAACTTTTCCCGGACACCGAACCCCATTGAAGTCAATGGGGACCCGAACTTTAAGGCACTAAAATGGCTCTAAAACACCAAAGGAAAGGGCTAGAGTGCTGCAAATGGCAGCAAAACGTAATTAAGAGCATGGCAAGTGCTCTGCAAACAAATGTGGATAGGGAAATAACTTAAAACAACAAAAAAAAACAGAAAAATAAAACAATGTTCTTCTTCATCTCTGAAGGACGAGGCCCATATGGAGTAGGAGGGAGGTTGAGGTGGTGGTGGATGTGGCGGTGACATAGGCGTGCGCACAGGGTGTGCTGGGTGTGCCTGGGCACACCCTAATCACCTAGGGCACATAGCATTGCCAGTGAGGAGATGGGAAAGATCTCCCTGGGACCTGCTCTGCTCTATTTCTCCTTGCCTACAGGTACATGGCCCCGATACATTACTCTCCCTGCTGGCAAACACATGCATGTGTATTTCAACTTTGGGGTGCACACCTTAATGCAATAGGCTGCGCACACCTATGGGCGGTGTAGGTGGAAGCGGCGGTGGAGGAGGACCAGGGCCGGATTAACAGCATCATGGGCTTGGTGCTGAGGATTTTGAAGGGCCTTAAGGGCCGTGCCTTGCCATGCACCCAGAGGAGGAAGGGTGCAGCCATGCATGCCTAATTCAACATGGGATGCTGTCTCTGAAGCCCATAAACACATCCATGCATCGCCAACTGTCCCTCCTTGTCCGGCCTTCACGCTGTGTGGGGAGGTTCTGAGGGTGCTGCCTGGGGAAGCGAGCATAGAAGCCAGACTTCTGTGTTTACAAGTGACAGAAGAGCGGTAACAGTGAATATGGCCAACCCGGGGCCTATATAAAAGGTAGGGGCCTGGAGCTGCAGCTCCAATAGCCCCTACATTAATCTGGCCCTGAGGAGGAGGACGAGGTAGCCAACACTGCTTCTTTTCAAAAATTTTAAATGAGGGTACACCCCAAAAGAGTGAGAAAGAGCAAAATGGAACAATGGGTGGGTAAGGTCGGTATCCATTGCTATTCTGCATAAGGTACGGAAAAGTCCCGTGGGATCCATGCCTGGTTCATTTTAATGAACGTGAGCTTGTCCACATTGTCTCTGGACAGGCGGCTGCGCTTGTCTGTTATAACGCCCCCAGCCGTGCTAAATACCCGTTCAGATAATACACTGGCTGCAGGGCACGCCAGCACCTCCAAGGCGTAAAGGGCAAGCTCAGGCCATGTGCCCAATTTGGAGACCCAGAAGTTGAAGGGGGCAGACCCGTCATTCACTACATGTAGGCGTGTGCACACATACTGCTCCACCATGTTGGTAAAATGCTGCCTCCTGCTAAGACGTTCCATCTGAGCTGCTGGTGCTGCTGTTTGTTGTGGCGTGCTGACAAAGCTTTTCCACATTTCGGCCATGCTAACCCTGCCTTCTGAGGTGCTGGCGGTGCCCTGGTTGCGTTGGCGACCTCCTCCTCCTCCTCCTCTGCCTTGTGCTTCCACTGTGGCCCCGCTGTCAGATGGGAATGCCAGCAGCATGGCGTCTACCAGCGTGCGCTTGTACTCGCGCATCTTGCGATCGCGCTCCAGTGAGTGAATTAAGGACGGTACGTTGTCCTTGTAACGGGGATCCAGCAGCGTGGCCACCCAGTAATCAGCACAAGTTAGAATGTGGGCAACTCGGCGGTCGTTGTGGAGACACTGCAGCATGTAATCGCTCATGTGTGCCAGGCTGCCCAGAGGCGACGAAAGGCTGTCCTCTGTGGGAGGTGTATCGTCCGTGTCCTCTGTATCCCCCCAGCCACGCACCAGTGATGGCCATGAGCTGGCCTGGGTGCCACCCTGCTGTGAACATGGTTCCATCTCCTCCTCCAGCTCCTCCTCCTCCTCATCCTCCTCATCCTCCAGAACTGTGCCCCTGCTGGACAATTGTGTCCCTGGCGTTTGTGTGTGCAGGAACCCACCCTCGGAGCCCCTTGCGAATGACTGCCCTGAAAGCCTTTGAAATGTTACCTCTTCATCCTCCTCCTCCTCCTCCTCATCCTGTGCCACATCCTCTTCCATCATCGCCCAAATTGTTTTTTCAAGGAGGCATAGAAGTGGGATAGTTAAGCTGAGAATGGCGTCATTGCCACTGGCCATGTTGGTGGAGTACCCAAAACAGCGCAACAAGGCACAATATATGCAAATGTCAAATATGCAAACTATGCCGCAATTTAATGTTTTTTACACCAAAAGGGTGTGTATTGAATAGCGGAATAGGATAAAAAACTGTGTATCTCACACGTACAAACACAGACTAGGCCCGATTAAATTTTTTCCTACCCTAAAGGGAGGATGAGGAAGAGGAGTATGGAACATGCAGCACCCTCAAATCTTCAGAAGTATGAGATGAACCCCAAAAACTTGGAAAGGTGGATCTCTCTCACACGTACCAACACAGACTATCCCCCAATTTAACTGATCCCCAAAGGTTTTTGATTAAATAGCGGAATAGAAAATATGATCCAAAAAAAGTGTATGTATATCACACGTACACAACCACACTAGGCCCCAATTACTATTGTTTGTACCCCTAAAAGGCTAGATGAGGAGTAGGGGGGGTATGGAACAGGCAGCACCCTCAAACCTTCAGAAGTATGAGATGAACCCCAACAACTTGGAAAGGTGGATCTCTCTCACACGTACCAACACAGACTATCCCCCAATTTAACTGATCCCCAAAGGTTTTTGATTAAATAGCGGAATAGAAAATATGATCCAAAAAAAGTGTATGTATATCACACGTACACAACCACACTAGGCCCCAATTACTATTGTTTGTACCCCTAAAAGGCTAGGAGTAGGGGGAGTATGGAACAGGCAGCACCCTCAAACCTTCAGAAGTATGAGATGAACCCCAACAACTTGGAAAGGTGGATCTCTCTCACACGTACCAACACAGACTATCCCCCAATTTAACTGATCCCCAAAGGTTTTTGATTAAATAGCGGAATAGAAAATATGATCCAAAAAAAGTGTATGTATATCACACGTACACAACCACACTAGGCCCCAATTACTATTGTTTGTACCCCTAAAAGGCTAGATGAGGAGTAGGGGGGGTATGGAACAGGCAGCACCCTCAAATCTTCAGAAGTATGAGATGAACCCCAAAAACTTGGAAAGGTGGATCTCTCTCACACGTACCAACACAGACTATCCCCCAATTTAACTGATCCCCAAAGGTTTTTGATTAAATAGCGGAATAGAAAATATGATCCAAAAAAAGTGTATGTATATCACACGTACACAACCACACTAGGCCCCAATTACTATTGTTTGTACCCCTAAAAGGCTAGGAGTAGGGGGAGTATGGAACAGGCAGCACCCTCAAACCTTCAGAAGTATGAGATGAACCCCAACAACTTGGAAAGGTGGATCTCTCTCACACGTACCAACACAGACTATCCCCCAATTTAACTGATCCCAAAGGTTTTTGATTAAATAGCGGAATAGAAAATATGATCCAAAAAAAGTGTATGTATATCACACGTACACAACCACACTAGGCCCCAATTACTATTGTTTGTACCCCTAAAAGGCTAGATGAGGAGTAGGGGGGGTATGGAACAGGCAGCACCCTCAAATCTTCAGAAGTATGAGATGAACCCCAAAAACTTGGAAAGGTGGATCTCTCTCACACGTACCAACACAGACTATCCCCCAATTTAACTGATCCCCAAAGGTTTTTGATTAAATAGCGGAATAGAAAATATGATCCAAAAAAAGTGTATGTATATCACACGTACACAACCACACTAGGCCCCAATTACTATTGTTTGTACCCCTAAAAGGCTAGATGAGGAGTAGGGGGGGTATGGAACAGGCAGCACCCTCAAACCTTCAGAAGTATGAGATGAACCCCAACAACTTGGAAAGGTGGATCTCTCTCACACGTACCAACACAGACTATCCCCAAATTTAACTGATCCCCAAAGGTTTTTGATTAAATAGCGGAATAGAAAATATGATCCAAAAAAAGTGTATGTATATCACACGTACACAACCACACTAGGCCCCAATTACTATTGTTTGTACCCCTAAAAGGCTAGGAGTAGGGGGAGTATGGAACAGGCAGCACCCTCAAACCTTCAGAAGTATGAGATGAACCCCAACAACTTGGAAAGGTGGATCTCTCTCACACGTACCAACACAGACTATCCCCCAATTTAACTGATCCCCAAAGGTTTTTGATTAAATAGCGGAATAGAAAATATGATCCAAAAAAAGTGTATGTATATCACACGTACACAACCACACTAGGCCCCAATTACTATTGTTTGTACCCCTAAAAGGCTAGATGAGGAGTAGGGGGAGTATGGAACAGGCAGCACCCTCAAATCTTCAGAAGTATGAGATTGTGTTCACTGTACCCCACAAAGATTGAGTTCACTGCACCCCACAATGATTGTGTTCACTGCACCCCACAAAGATTGTGTTCACTGCACCTCACAAAGATTGTGTTCACTGTACCCCCCAAAGATTGTGTTCACTGCACCCCACAAAGATTCTGTTCACTGTACCCCACAAAGATTGTGTTCACTGCACCCTAAAAGGATGTTGTTCACTGCACCCCACAAAGATTGTGTTCACTGCACCCTAAAAGGATGTTGTTCACTGCACCCCAAAAAGATTGTGTTCACTGTACCCCCCCAAAGATTGTGTTCACTGCACCCCACAAAGATTGTGTTCACTGCACCCCAAAAAGATTGTGTTCACTGTACCCCCCAAAGATTGTGTTCACTGCACCCCAAAAAGATTGTGTTCACTGTACCCCCCAAAGATTGTGTTCACTGCACCCCACAAAGATTCTGTTCACTGTACCCCACAAAGATTGTGTTCACTGCACCCCAAAAAGATTGTGTTCACTGTACCCCCCCAAAGATTGTGTTCACTGCACCCCACAAAGATTCTGTTCACTGCACCCCACAAAGGATTTTGTTCACTGCACCCCAAAAAGATTGTGTTCACTGCACCCCAAAAAGGATTTTGATCACTGCACCCCAAAAAGGATGTTGTTCACTGCACCCCAAAAATGATTTTGTTCACTCCACCCCAAAAAGATTGTGTTCACTGCACCCCACAAAGATTGTGTTCACTGCACCCCAAAAAGATTGTGTTCACTGTACCCCCCAAAGATTGTGTTCACTGCACCCCACAAAGATTCTGTTCACTGTACCCCACAAAGATTGTGTTCACTGCACCCCAAAAAGATTGTGTTCACTGCACCCCAAAAAGGATGTTGTTCACTGCACCCCAAAAAGGATGTTGTTCACTCCACCCCAAAAAGATTGTGTTCACTGCACCCCACAAAGATTGTGTTCACTGCACCCCAAAAAGATTGTGTTCACTGCACCCCAAAAATGATTTTGTTCACTGCACCCCAAAAAGGATTTTGTTCACTGCACCCCAAAAAGGATGTTGTTCACTCCACCCCAAAAAGATTGTGTTCACTGCACCCCAAAAAGATTGTGTTCACTGCACCCCACAAAGGATTTTGTTCACTGCACCCCAAAAAGATTGTGTTCACTGCACCCCAAAAAGGATGTTGTTCACTGCACCCCAAAAAGGATTTTGTTCACTGCACCCCAAAAAGATTGTGTTCACTGCACCCCACAAAGGATTTTGTTCACTGCACCCCACAAAGATTGTGTTCACTGCACACCAAAAAGGATTGTGTTCACTGCACCCCAAAAAGATTTTGTTCACTGCACCCCAAAAAGATTGTGTTCACTGCAGCCCAAAAAGATTGTGTTCACTGCAGCCCAAAAAGATTGTGTTCACTGCAGCCCAAAAAGATTGTGTTCACTGCAGCCCAAAAAGATTGTGTTCACTGCAGCTCACACACAGAAAAATGGATGTGGATCACTGACACCTGCCTATCTCCAATCCCACACCACACAGCAATATCGATTGTAGTTTGTAGAACACAGTTTCCCTAAAATTCAGCAGACTCTGTCCCTAACAGGATTGAGAAGAGATCGTAGATCAGGATTGAGTGCAGATTCACCCCACCCCCCACACAGCAATATCGATTGTAGTTTGTAGAAGACACTGACCCTATAATTCAGCAGACTCTATCCCTAAAATGCCTACAACTCGCCCTGCCTAAACACTCCGACCTGTCCCTCAATTCTATCCGGACACAAATGGTTTTTTCCTGCCTATCTTTCCCTAATCAGCAGCCAGCACATTGATGTGTGCTCTGTCCCTTAGCTAAGCAGCAGAATGACGCTGCTGCGGCGGCTGCCTCGAACTTATAAAGACTTGGTCACATGCTTCAGACGGCCAATCACAGCTACTAAGACATTTGCAGGCATGGCTGGGATGGCTTAAGGCACACCAGTTAAACGATTGTTGATTGGCTGTTGAAAGCCCGCCATGAAAAGAGCGCCAAAGCATGCAAAACCCGGAAATAAAACGACCGAACACGGATTTTTACCCGAACATACAGTAAAGTGTCCGTGTCCGTGTTCGGGTAAAAAAAATCCAATTATTCGGTACGAACACGAATAATACAGTCCGTGTTCGCTCAACACTAATCTTTAATTTAAAGGAAGTGAAATATTTGAAAAACCATCAAAACAAAAAGAACATATGTTGGACAGTATGCATGGACATTCTTATACAATACAGTCACAGGTTACAGCAGAATCCAACGCGTTTCAAAATTTAGTATAATACATGAATCTTCCTCAGGGAATCTGCATATATTCCTGAAAAAGTAACCACATACAAAATAAGTCCCAAAAGAGGGGCATAATTCAGTATATACAGTTTACAAATATATGAATAATCTTGCAGTTGCGACCATGTATTCTCAAGAAAAAAAAAAAAAAGGGGAGGGAAGGAGGGGAAGGGGGGAAGGGAAAAGAAAAGAAAAACTTCCAGATGGAATACCACTGATTAGGAGGTCACATACCTGCAAGAAATGGGGAAGCCCAGCAACCCTGTCCCAATAGGGATATGTTCAATTCCCACAAGGTGAGAGCTAGAGTCAGGTGTGTGTATTGTTGGCCTTAACCTAGAAACAATGGTAAATGATCAGAAAACCAAAAATGTAGAGTGCAAAAACTGCACTATACAAAAAAGTATTCCAAACAATTCACCTGGTTCGATGATGTGAAGATGTGAAAAAAAGGAGTAAAAGGTTTTCCCTGAGATAAAAAAAGGGGGATAATGTTCCTGGAAAGTTCCAATTGGTTATCCTATAATATAAGTATCTCCAGAATTTGATAGATCCTATATTGGGAAAAGAAAGAATAGCGTGACTCCATGGTTTACTGCCTTCCCTACATTTAATGGTATTCTTTTTTTCTACTTTACTGGAGACATTGATTATTTATTCCAGTCGATATCTCTATATACATTGACATAGATGTATGTATTTTCTTTACATTCATCTTAGGCAAGTAATGGTGCATTTCTCACCAAGGGTTTTGGAATATATTTTTATATATATCCCGAGGGACTGTATATGTATTGAACTGTCGGAGACACCATAAATGATTCACCGCTATTGAGGTAAGGTACCCCAAACGAAATATGTCCGCCATATTTCATATGACGGTCACTAACATCTATGTATGGCTCAGTTTTCCTTTTCTTTTCCCAATATAGGATCTATCAAATTCTGGAGATACTTATATTATAGGATAACCAATTGGAACTTTCCAGGAACATTATCCCCCTTTTTTTATCTCAGGGAAAACCTTTTACTCCTTTTTTTCACATCTTCACTTGTGATAAATCATCGAACCAGGTGAATTGTTTGGAATACTTTTTTGTATAGTGCAGTTTTTGCACTCTACATTTTTGGTTTTCTGATCATTTACCATTGTTTCTAGGTTAAGGCCAACAATACACACACCTGACTCTAGCTCTCACCTTGTGGGAATTGAACATATCCCTATTGGGACAGGGTTGCTGGGCTTCCCCATTTCTTGCAGGTATGTGACCTCCTAATCAGTGGTATTCCATCTGGAAGTTTTTCTTTTCTTTTCCCTTCCCCCCTTCCCCTCCTTCCCTCCCCTTTTTTTTTTTTTTCTTGAGAATACATGGTCGCAACTGCAAGATTATTCATATATTTGTAAACTGTATATACTGAATTATGCCCCTCTTTTGGGACTTATTTTGTATGTGGTTACTTTTTCAGGAATATATGCAGATTCCCTGAGGAAGATTCATGTATTATACTACATTTTGAAACGCGTTGGATTCTGCTGTAACCTGTGACTGTATTGTATAAGAATGTCCATGCATACTGTCCAACATATGTTCTTTTTGTTTTGATGGTTTTTCAAATATTTCACTTCCTTTAAATAAAAGATACATTTTATTCATAAATCTCTGTCATGAGAGTCAAATATAGTTACCTTTAAAGTCCCAAACATTCCTCAAGGGGGTTTTTTGTCACTGAGTCTAAGTAATTGAACTTATTTATGAAGATTGATATCAACGAATAAAAAGATGACATGAGAGAACCCCTATTACACCAGAAGAATAAACTTGTACAGATAGGAATGCATTTCATCTGGACATATTGTGTACCCTATTAACTAACTTTCAAAGACAACATGTATTCAAAATACTGAAAATAATAGAAATAACAGTTTAAAGGAGAAGTACAGCCAAAGCTTATTTGGCTGTACTTCTCCTGTGGGTCACATGATTGTAGTTTGTTCTGCTGAAGCCTGCAATCCGTTGATGTTACAGAGCCAGTCCAGGCTGGGGAAAGATCATAACAATATGGTCGGGATCCACCCACATCTCTGGACCAGCACCAGGCTCAGCCACTGAGAGCTGGCGAGACACTGAGAGCCTGAGCCAGCTGCTCCTACCCCTCCACAGCCCAGCAATCCAATGAGTGCAGGTGGGGGGGCAGAGCAGACAGCAGTAAATGACAGTTACTAGCTCTCTTCTCATGGAACTCTGAGAACCAAGCGATCGGTGGTCTTTGATCGCTCTGTTCTTAGTCTTAGAGCCGGAGTGTGACAATTGCAGCATCTAACCGATGCTGCATCCCCCTAGGTAAGTGTGATTCTTAAGAAAAGAAAAATCTCTTACTTCTCTTTTAAAGACTATAAGGAGTTTTTTTTTTTTAGTTTATGGAAATGTAAAGCTTTAATTAGCCATTTGAATATACTGACAGTCATGCACATTACATGTTGCCAGTAAAGATCTGCTGAGAATCACTCTCTTTGATATCAGATCCAGAAAATAATATAGAATGACATTAAAGATTTTTAGCAAATCCTTTATGGCATATGACTACTGAGAATAAGATGACATTGCACAAATAAAAAATAACAGCCTTAAAAAAAAATCAAACTATCTCCCAATAACTTAGCAGTGCGCAGAGTACTTTGGCCTCAGGCTTTTGCATTTATGCCAGATTGATATTCCAAGCCAATCTTATTTCCAATGATATGGGAACTGAAATTCCCAGAGGATATTATTCTCTTAACAAATCCAAATTAAGATTGAAAAAACCCATAAGCAAAATTTTCAGAGCACAGACTGTGAAAATTAGGAAACATTGTGAAGCGAGAGAGCTATGGCCACCCTATTCTCACAGTGCTTGACTTAGCTTTTCATTAAGAATCCAAATTCACTTTGGAGTGCAGGAGTTCTATACAGTATTTAGTGGAATATACTGTAACAAGATTATGGCAAATAAATGAAAACGATACTGATCACTGGTAGTTTGTCAAGCAATGTGGATGGAGAAATTGCTTCTTTACATGTTTTGCTTACCTTTTTCCATATACTGCTCTCCTTCTTTCTTCCTTTCTTTTTTCTTTCTTTCTTTTCTTTCACTCCCCTCTTTTTATCTTTTCCACTTTTGTTTATTTTTTCATCTCACTCTCAGGAATTAGAACACAGTTTACTTACTTTTTATTTGATTCATGAATGATAATTTAAAATTTGTATAATGTATATGTCTACCATAGTACACCATATTCTATATTAATACAATGAATAACAGTTATAATCCATCTATGTTATGTCAAAACAACAGCTAGCAGTCATTCACCCAGATTAAGTCTCCCAAAATATTGCTAATAAGTAACAACATACTGGTGCACAAAATAAAAATTAAGGAAAATTAAGCTAAATTCATTAATCTTAGGCAACAGAAGACTCATAGTTAGTATGGCATTATTTATGGATCCATCTATAAACCTATATAGAGAATCCTCGCACAAAAAATTGTTTGAATATTCAATTCAGTAATCTAACTATGCGAAAAGCACCTGTGTATGATAGTGTATGAAAAGTGGAAAGGAATTTGCTTTTCACAAGAACAAATAATTGACAAGAATATTGAGTAAAGGTTTTCAACTCTTTTAATAGATCAGCCATTGTTATTGTAGCTTTGCTTGTAGTGGTAATGGACAAACTAAGAGTACCTCTTTAGGCTTGCTTACTGCAGAGACTGTGCCCAAAAAATCAACAAAATGTAACCAGGCCCTCTCAGGGGAAAGATAGAATAGGCAAGTTAGATGCCTGTCTTAATCAGTGTTGTTCCTCCCCTAGATACGCAAGGCTGGTTGTACCTGCATCACATGCATCACATGCTTTCTCCCTGCCTCCACCTTCCATATATTCTGTCATTGGTTCCAATGTGGACCAAGACAGCTGGGTCATGTCCAGCCCCTCTACATTTTTTGAGCTGAAGCTTTTAGGTTAGGAGGCCTCTGTTATCACAGCTTTAAGAGGGCACTTTTATCAAGCCTTGTTAACTGACTACTCTTTCAAACCTCCGTAACATATTTCATCTTGATTTAAACAAATAATGATTGTTTATCTGCAGTTAATAAATACAAATAATTGTGCTTACCTTTTTAAGAAAGTTACTAACAGTATTCTCACTAATAACTTTGTGGAGTGTATGGTTTATGTTATAAATAGCCAATTCAGAAAATATAAAAAAGTCATGCTGATGTTAGCAGCACCATACATTTCAATCAATCATTTCTCTGCAGAGTTGTTATTCTACTGTCTGTTATATAATGTTATATAATTGCATCTTTACATTCTGGAAAAGTTTCATTTTACGCACTGTGTATTATTCAGACAACCAACATTACAAATAATATATATATTTTTTGTAGAGCTTTGGGATGCAATAAAACTACCCAACATTTTAAGGGACCATTGTTGTTAAATTTTCTAACAAAAAAATAAACAGAAAATGTCTTTCTCCACAATCACCCATTCACACAGGTGTGAGGCTCCATTCACATACTGGCGTATCAGATCGCAATTACAATGGCACCACAAATAAGGTGCGATTTTGCCGTGATTCGTCGGACAACAATCGCGGCAAAATTGCACCACATTTGGGGTGCCATTGCAAGTCAAGGGAATAGCATGGACGTCCCACTAATTGCAATGATTGGGGATCGCGGGCAGAATCGCGGCCATTCTGTCTGTGATCCAATATGCCACCAAGTGAATAGAGCCCTAATGTTGCTTAAAGACATGCAGCATAAAGTGATGCAGAAGACGAATTTCATAATATGTGCAAGGCTGGAGATGTAGCTACAAATAGAGAATTAACCAATATGTCTTGTGTTTTTCAGTTAATCAAGACAATTCTTATTAATAATGGAGAGATACTGGCATCCGCTTAGGGCAGACGTGGTAGTCTCGAAATACATTAATCCCTATCGTGAAATTACTTTTCGTAGATCCCAATCCTTAAAAGATCAGTTAGATAGTCATCATGTAGGGAAGGCACCGTGGAAAATTACTAAATCGGGCACTGCCCCTTGGGGCAAGTGTAATTATTGTGTGTATATTCTTCATGCTCACCAGATCATGCTACTAAATGGCATGATCTGGAAATCACGCAAATGCATGTCTGCGATCCTCTAGTAAAATCAGATGCCGGCTGATTGGGGGAGCATAAAAAGACAGGAATGTTGGCGAGCGCCACATCACCTGCCTGAAACCAGAGGGTGCAGTTATGTCTGCAAGCTTGGTGCCTTGGTGAATATTAGTTGATTTGGATATGCATTGTTTTTGAACAAATGTTTCCTGTGAACAACTCACAAATTGCATGCCTTGTAATCTTTGTTTACCTTAGATGGGACATCTCTGATCATCTGGTGCATAAGTGACTATCTTGTGTTCATCTATTTCTGTAACAACTTGTCCAACTTTGAATGAAAATTTTTGGGTTTCCTATTGGGCTCCCTATATTTGGGAGGATTATCTGACAGCAGTTGAAAGTATTTAAAGCCTTTTTTATGATACATGTAGATAGGTGGTGTTTTCTTTCTGAGATTGAGTTCAATAGAATTGGGCTCATGTGTGCATACATATTCTTATACACCTGTATATATATTTAAACCTTTTTTCAGCTACCGTGATCGGGTGTGCTCTCCCTTCGATCTATTGTCACCGCAAGTTTATGTATCATCTGCTCTTATGTGGAGCACTCAGACTCTCATTGAAAATAATGAAGATTGTTTATGTAAGAATTCAGTATCTTTTTGATAGGCCCTTTGCAAAATATTGGTATATTTGTGTAGCATGCACATATATGCAAACGTATATTAGCAGTAAATGAGAGCTGTTACTATTTGTGTGCTTTATTATGATGATTTTATCTGTTTCTTTGTAGTTAAACATGTTGAGCAACAAGCATTGTGACTGACACATTTTATCTATGTATAAGCATACGTGTATTGGATGAAACCGTTTTTAAATGCTTCATTGGGGAGCAATTGTAGACCCCATATCTTCTTTTAAATTTTGATTTATATAAAGCATTTTTTACCAGTTTCTGTATTGTGGCACCATTAAAATCCTTTTATCTAAAGTTGTTCAAAAATTCTATCTTTCTGGGATGAAGGTGCCTTTGAGCAATGGATGCATGTGACTTATTCCGAGCATTATTACAAATCAGTTGTAGTTATATGTACATTTTATTAAACCGAAGATCATCTTAACTTATTGAGTGTACTACTTTGCAAAAGGGTTTTATATGCCAATGTTTTAGGACAGCTTTCAATAGTTCCCATTCAGTAATGCATAGTGTTTGCCTTTGCTGACATCCATCCAGTAATAAACTGATTTACTATGTCACAATAATACTCATACCCACTGGTCTTCCCTTACCCTATACACACCGCACTACCAAAACTGCATCAGCAGCATAGAAAACTACTACTTTTTCCAAACCAAAATTTTCTCCCCAGTCTTTGTTCACTAATGATGCTGCATGGGTCTTGTAATGGAGAAAAATCAGCAGGATAGTTTGTATTATAGTATATCTATTCTGAAATAATTCCATGACAACTTAAATCATAGTCCTATAACCAGGAGTAATAAGCCATTTTGCACATTAGATTGCAGTATAGGGCTTCTTTCCTGCTTTTACTTGTCCACAGAGCAAATTATACCCCAACGTTCACCCTCACATTGGTTATTAGAACACCACAACATACCACAATTCTTTATCCCCTGGCAGTTAACTGGATTGTTTGGTCAGCTCCCAGTCTCGGCTTGCTCCTAGCACATACTGAATCTATTCAGTCTCTTACCATTAGGGATAAGTTCAGGCATGTTTGGATCCTAATCCAAACCCACCTGAGTGATCCCACCAAAAAGATGTCACTGTCCTTGACCGATCAAAAGTGGTTGATGCATTCCCCACCCTGAAAACGCCCATTTACATGCCCCTAGTATACGTGTGGCTGCATGACAGGGAAAGCTTCAGATGCTTATGATTGGCACAATGCAAATGACAGCATCGCTCAGGTGGGTTCAGACCAAGATCCAAACATGCCTGAGCTTATCCCTACTCACTACTGCACTTTATTAATCAGGTGGGAGAGGGTGTGTTCAGCTATAACATGTTTGATCTTGTAACACGCTGACTACTTGGTGTGATTAATTTCAGATTTAAAAAAATAAATAAATTGTACAGCTGCTAAACATGGGATTTCTCACAGGCAAAAAATGGCTGAGACTTATTGCTTGTACCACAAGTACTGCATTTTGAAACTGAACTGCAAGCACAAGTATATAG
Organism: Pelophylax lessonae; assembly: GCF_965119305.1. NCBI lineage: Eukaryota > Metazoa > Chordata > Amphibia > Anura > Ranidae > Pelophylax > Pelophylax lessonae. Next base: position 224,123,874 of record NC_138770.1, on the reverse strand, counting down.
CAATATACATGCACTATGTATTATAAAATATTAGGTTATGTCCCCAGTGCTTCATTTTATTTGTACTAGTAAATGGCGGGGGCTAATGTCTTGGACATACTGTATGAGCATGCTGGGCTCTCTTTCACTGACTAATTTGTAAAAATATGATTCGTTTCTTCATTTCTGGGTGATTTGATAATGAAAATCCTGAACATATGCTGATTTAATTTTAGAACTAGAGCTATGGTTAATTAAATTGGCAACCAAACACCCACCATCCATTCTGTGTTGTTTTAAATGGCTAAATTTGGATGTCATATTTAACATCTGCTGTCAGATTGTAACTGTAACATGGATGTATTTATTTTATTTTGGGTTTCACATCCACCATGATTATGATAGATAAATTACATTAATATACTTTGCTAAGGATTAAAGGACAGCTTTGCTTCCTTTAAAGTTGAATTCTGGAATACAAAAATCTACTCCCACCCCCCTCTTAACACCAACCAAACTGTGGCCCAGGGCCAGATGCGGCCCTTTGCTTGCTTTTATCCAGCCCTTGGGGCATTATCACCCCCCCCCCCACTGCTAGTAACAGTGGGGCATAATTCCTGCCACTGACACCGACAATTTGGCACTATTCTTCTCATGGACAACAACTATGGCACACTATTCCTACCATTGATACCAATAATGGGGCACTAGTTCTTCCACTGATATCAACAATGGGTCACAATTCACCCCACTGACACTAACAATGGGACACTATTTCTCTCAGACACCAAGGATGGGGCACCATACCTCCCATACCTGACACTAACAAGAAAACATTATTCCTCCCATTGATACCATCAATGGGATACTATTACTCCCTAAAGTTTGAAAGAAAGTAAACTAGCCCTTTGTTTACAAAAGTTTGGAGACCCCTGACCTTTACAAACTATCCTGTGGAAGATTGATGCATATAGGCATATGCATTTCAGCCATTGTTGGAGCAGTGTCTCTTTTCCCTTCTAACGGGCACTGGCTCACACAGGGGGAACAAGTGACCAGACGAAAGTGGCCTTAGAATAGGTAAATATACCTGTATGCATATTTCTTCCACATGGTAATTAGTATAGGTGTTAGAAGGGGGGAAGGGAGCAGTTTTAAGATTAGGTAGGGATATCCTGGAATTCCACTTTATTGAGTTTTTAATAAAAATTGACCAGTGGTAATACAGTTTTGCATCAGCCTTAGTGAACTATTTCTATATGCTGGTCAAAGTGTTCCTATTGCTGTTTGAAGATAATTCGTGTGTTACTGCTAAAACTGCCAGAAATATGTTTTCTTTTTCAATCACTAATTAATCAGATCAGATGGTGCTGCTGTATGTAAGGCAAACTAATTGTAAAAAAAAAAAAATCTATTCCACAGTCAAAAATGCACTGCTAGTGCATGCTGTCACTGTGACTGTTGGTGAAAATTCTACTGTTCCTAAACACCTTGTGTAGCTTTAGGGCATTCTCCAAGCATGTTATTTAAAGGATTTGTGAGATTTTTATGTTATCCTCAAAGCTGCGTGAAAATCCTATAAGTTCTAACAGGCAAGATATTGTAAAAAAAAACAAAACATGGGAAGTTGGGCATTGCCATGGCATGTCCCAATCCTCGAGAAATCAAAAATGCTGTGCATTGAGGAGAGGGTCCTTTCAATGTGGGTCTAGATTTAAATGGAAAAAACATAAGTGCATCAAAGGATATCTAATCCCAAGAACATAAATGTAATATATTGCAGCTTACCAGTCCTTAGATGTGGCAGCTGTGTTATTTTTCATTTTTCAGGCTAGGAACATTTTTAGCAAGTACAAAGAATACCTGTTTATCTTGCTGTGTCCTTGTCAATTCCTGTGTGCTAAACTGAATGTGATCTTCCTTCTGTAAACTACTAATATACCCACCTCCAATTTATTACAAATTAAAGTGATTCTAAAGGCAGAAGGTTTTTATTTTTCTTAATGCATTCTATCCATTAAGATAAAAAAACCTTCAGTGTACAGCAGCCCCCCTCAGCCCCCTTAATACTTACCTGAACCCCATCTCGATTCAGTGATGTTGCACAAGTGCCTCGGCCATCCAGTGCCTCCTGATTGGCTGAGACACAGCAGCAGTGCCATTGGCTCCCGCTGCTGTCATTCAAAGCCAGTTAGCCAATGAGGAGAGAGAGGGGATGGGGCTGAACCATGGCCCTGTGTCTGAATAGACACACAGAGCTGTGGCTTAGCGGGGTGCCCCCATAGCAAACTGCTTGCTGTGGGGGCACTTGACAGGAGGGAGGGGCAAGGAGCACCAGCGAGGGACCCAAGAAGAGAAGCATCAGAGGCTGCCCAGTGCAAAAACCCCTGTACAGAGCAGGTACAGTGCCTTGAGAAAGTATTCGGCCCCCTTGAACTTTTCAAACTTTTGCCACATTTCAGGCTTCAAACATAAAGATATAAAACTGGAATTTTTTGTGAAGAATCAACAACAAGTGAGACACAATCATAAAGTGGAACGAAATTTATTGGATATTCCAAACTTTTTTAACAAATAAAAAACTGAAACATTGGGCGTGCAAAATTATTCAGCCCCCTTAAGTTAATACTTTGTAGCGTCACCTTTTGCTGCGATTACAGCTGTAAGTCGCTTGGGGTATGTCTCTATCAGTTTTGCACATCGAGAGACTGACATTTTTGCCCATTCCTCCTTGCAAAACAGCTCAAGCTCAGTGAGGTTGGATGGAGAGCGTTTGTGAACAGCAGTTTTCAGTTCTTTCCACAGATTCTCGATTGGATTCAGGTCTGGACTTTGACTTGACCATTCTAACACCTGGATATGTTTATTTGTGAACCATTCCATTGTAGATTTTGCTTTATGTTTTGGATCATTATCTTGTTGGAAGACAAATCTCCGTCCCAGTCTCAGGTCTTTTGCAGGGAGTCTGTTTTTTTTTCCAGAATGGTCCTGTATTTGGCTCCATCCATCTTCTTATCAATTTTAACCATCTTCCCTGTCCCTGCTGAAGAAAAGCAGGCCCAAACCATGATGCTGCCACCACCATGTTTGACAGTGGGGATGGTGTGTTCAGGGTGATGAGCTGTGTTGCTTTTATGCCAAACATAACGTTTTGCATTGTTGCCAAAAAGTTCGATTTTGGTTTCATCTGACCAGAGCACCTTATTCCACATGTTTGGTGTGTCACCCAGGTGGCTTGTGGCAAACTTTAAACCACACTTTTTATGGATATCTTTAAGAAATGGCTTTCTTCTTGCCACTCTTCCATAAAGGCCAGATTTGTGCAGTATAGGACTGATTGTTGTCCTATGGACAGAGTCTCCCACCTCAGCTGTAGATCTCTGTAGTTCATCCAGAGTGATCATGGGCCTCTTGGCTGCATCTCTGATCAGTCTTCTCCTTGTATGAGCTGAAAGTTTAGAGGGACGGCCAGGTCTTCGTAGATTTGCAGTGGTCTGATACACCTTCCATTTCAATATTATCGCTTGCACAGTGCTCCTTTGGATGTTTAAAGCTTGGGAAATCTTTTTGTATCCAAATCCGGCTTTAAACTTCTCCACAACAGTATCTCGGGCCTGCCTGGTGTGTTCCTTGTTCTTCATGATGCTCTCTGCGCTTTAAACGGACTTCTGAGACTATCACAGTGCAGGTGCTTTTTTACGGAGACTTGATTACACACAGGTGGATTCTATTTATCATCATTAGTCATTTAGGTCAACATTGGATCATTCAGAGATCCTTACTGAACTTCTGGAGAGAGTTTGCTGCACTGAAAGTAAAGGGGCTGAATAATTTTGCACGCCCAATTTTTCAGTTTTTTATTTGTTAACAAAGTTTGAAATATCCAATAAATTCCGTTCCACTTCATGATTGTGTCCCACTTGTTGTTGATTCTTCACAAAAAATTACAGTTTTATATCTTTATGTTTGAAGACTGAAATGTGGCAAAAGGTCGAAAAGTTCAAGGGGGCCGAATACTTTCGCAAGGCACTGTAAGTATAACATGTTTGGTTTTTTAAACAGAAAATAAATAAGACTTTAATATCACTTTAACCACTTTACCTCCGCTCACATGGAGGCTACTGCGGCAAAGTGCCGCGATCCCGTCCAGCGACGTAGACCTACGTCGCTGGACTCCGCTCCTTGTGGGTGGCGCTCGCGCGCCGCCGGAGGCTCGCTCCCGCCGTGTTCATTCACAGCGGGAGTCGGGCCAGCGGAGGAGCAGCGGCGATTGCCGCTGCTCTGCCCCGATCGTCGGGGATCGAGTCTGGAGATCCGCCCGCTGTGTGTAAACACAGCGGGCGGATCTCCATAGTAACAGGGACTGACAGATCGGAGTATTCAGCATAGCTGGACATCCGATCTGTCCTTCTGTCACTCAGTCACCTCCCCCCCACACGTCAGTAAGCACCAGGCATACATTAACCCCTCCCTCTCCAATAAAATTAACCCCTTCCCTGCCAGTGTCATTTTTACAGTAACAGTGCATATATATAGCACTGATTACTGTAGAAATGTCACTGGTACCCCCAAAAGTGTCAAAAATGTCAGTCAAGGGTCCGATCTGTCTGCCGCAATGTCGCAGTCCCGCAAACAAAATCGCAGATCACCGCCATTACGCGTTAAAAAAAAAACACCAAAAATGACAAAAATCTTTCCCTTAGTTAGAAAACGCAATAACTTTTGCGCAAACCAATCAAAATACGCTTATTGCGATTTTTTTTACTAAACATAGGTAGCAGAAAACAAATTGGCCAAAAATTTTAAAAAAATTTGATCTTTACATTTTTTTTTGGGGGGGGGGGGAATTTCATATAAAAAAATGTGAAAAATATTGTTATGTTTTCAAAATAAACGCTCTTTTTTTGTTTATAGCGCCAAAAGTAAAAATTGCACAGGTGATCAAATACCACCAAAAGAAAGCTCTGTTTGTGGGAAAAAAAGGACGTAAATTTCGTTTGGGTACGGCGTCGCACGACCGCGCAATTGTCAGTTAAAGTCGCACAGCGCCGAATCGCAAAAAGTGGCCTGGACGGAAGACAGCAAAATCCTCCGGTGGTAAAGTGGTTAAGAAACACTTGCTTGATGTCCAGCCTGGATGACTCATCTTGTTCACTCCATAGACAAAGCACAAAGCACCACATTTCATTTTTTTTTTTTGGTAGCTGTGTCCTTTTTACTTTTTATTATTGTTGTTGTTCCCCTGCACACTTTTTTTAAAATTGTCAGCCGCAGTTTTTCTCACTGTGACACTGGTGTTCCCCTTTTTCTTAATATATACATATATTTTATTTTTATTTTTCCAATTTGTGTCAGTGGCAGTGCTCAATTGTACAGTTTATAGTGCACCAAACACCACATTTCATTAAATAAAGTGCATCAAATCAACAATTTCTTATTATCTAATACATTTGTGTAATTAGCCCCCCCATCATGTCTGGGAGGTCAACAAGGAGAGGCAGATGTTTATGTTTATGTCTATGTGCATTAAATGTGGCCTCATTATACAGACTGGCTCCCCAAGCCGTTGTTTACAAAGAATGATTGCAGGAAAAATCAATTTAAATTACATTTATTATTTTTTATATATATATATATATATATATATATATATATATATATGTGTATATGCCAGTTTTTCTGCAGCAGATTCTATACACAAACAGATGGGTTACTTTACAGGCAGACTAAGGGGACCCCCTAGGCACTATATTTAAATATTTTTAGCACTGATTACCGTAGTAATGTCACGACCCTCTCAAAAGTGGCAAAAATGTCAGTTAGGTGTTTGATCTGTCCGCGGCAATGTCACGCAAAGTCCCGCTAAAAATCACTGATCACGACAATTACTAGTAAAAAAAATAAATAAATAAATAAAAATGGCATAAATCCTAGTTTGTAGACGCGATAACCAATCAATATACACTTATTGGGATTTTTTTTTACCAAAAATATGTAGCAGACTATGCATTGGCCTAAAATGATGAAAAATGTTGATATTTGCATTTTTATTAGGAATGTCATAGAGCAGAAAGTAAAAAAATATTGTTTTTTTTTTCAAAATTGTCGCTCTTTTTTTTTTTATAGCGCAAAAAATAAAAATTGCAGAAGGGATCAAATACCACCCAGAAAGCTATATATGTAGGGAAAAAAGGACATCAATATTATTTGGGTACAGCTTCACACAACCGCGCAATTGTCAGTTAAAATAACGTAGTGCCCAATTGCAAAAAATGGCCTGGTCCTTAAGGGGGTAAAACCTTCCAGTCCAGAAGTAGTTAAAACGTTTTTTTGAATTGATACATGTCCCCCAGGGCAGTACCCAGGCCCCTATACCCTTTTTATGGCCAAATACTTGCAAATAAGCCCTAAAAATGGGGACTTTTGATTTTTCAAGTTCTGTTCCCATAGACTTTAATAGGGTTCCAGGGTCTGGTCAGGACTTTTTCCCTGTTCTGGAATTCTGGTATAGAACAGAACTCGGGGGTGTTCTGTCCATCACTAGTCAGAGTGAGCTAAAATCAGTGGAGGGGGACTTCCTTGCTATACTGTGCTATTTGGTGCTTTATTGTGCTAATTTATTGTTGATTGGGTTTGGGTTTAGTGTTTTAGGGTTACATTTTTGGAGGTATATTTTTCTTTCTGACACTGGCTTTATTTTTTAATTTTGAGGCAAGCAACATACACTTGTTGCTGACACAGGCAAAGCTTCCTTATGTGTGCAGCATGTCAACATATACCATGTTTAACACCACATATGTATCCTCCTATCAGCATAGCCACCATTTAATTGAGGCAATACCATTTATTTAAAAAAATATCAGGCAGACTCAAAGGGAGAGACAGAAGTCTGGATGCAGAAGTAGTAGAAGGCTAGCAGCAAAGTGGTGGTCCAGCCACACCCTCTAGAGGCAGGGCATGTCTGCCTTATAAATCAAAAAGTGCCCATGCTATACAGCCACAGCAGGTGCAGGAGATAACTGGGTATCTGACAAAATCTTTCTCTTCTTCTTCCCCCAGGCCCAGAACAACTGGTTGTCTGCAAGTGCTGCTTTTGCAAGATCTTTCTCCTCTTCTTTTGCCTATACCATTATATCACTGCAAACTGACTGTAAGGATGAGGAGGAATATAATGCTGGAGAAGATGAGCAGGAATAAATGGGACAGGTTTAAAGGGAGAGGTTTCACCCCTCCCAAACCCTGGGTGTTGTATGTGGGTGGGTTGGGATTGTTGAGGAAAGGATTTCATGTAGAAACACAGAGTATTTGGCATACTTTGCAGTAAGCAATTTATAGTGAATGGGGCCACTATTGGTCCCGTCTTTTCAAAAAAATAATTTTAATTACTTAAACCAGGCCCCACTGAAGGCAACAATCACAGACAGTGCCTGAACCGCATGATTGCTGACTACACTGGGTTTAGGGCTGAATTGAGCACTGCGAGAAGTGAGGACCCCTTGGACTACTGGATATCCAGACTTTACCACTGGCTGGAGTTTGCACAATATTCACTAGACCTTCTGACTTGCTCTACAGCTAGTGTGCTGTCTGGGAGGGCCTTGTGGGCAGCAGGACGTTTTGTTACGATTATTTAATCTTCCATACCTCTAACAGTGTGGACCAGCTCGCTTTTATTTTTCTTTCAATAGATTTTTATTGAGGTTACAAATATAGTAATACGAACATTACTGGACATACCAGTGAAGAACTGATCTGTAGAATAGTGTTTGCTAAGAAATTACATGTTCGAAAGGTACAGAATTATACCGATATACAATCAAACAATATTATTAATGATCTACTGGACATGGCAGGCTACTGTTAAAGGAAAGCATAAGATAGCATAACTATTATTTACCGGATATATCGACAGTAGAAAGGAGTCAGCACCTGGTGGGCGTTTATTTTTGCCCAACACTTATCATTGCTACAGGGAAGTGTAACTAGAGGTTTGAGCATAGGGACTGCATATAGAAATCAGAGATATAGGGTTTGCCACTCAAGCCAGGGTTTTCATTTTTGAGAGATATACTCCGCTTTGCCTGAGCAAACTGCCATGGTATGCTCGTAAGAGCAGTAAAGTTGGGCCGCATCTAACACTTCAATTAGTGATGGAGGAATTGTTTTTTTTCCAGTGCCTTGTCATACTGAGATTGACAGCTAGAAGGATGTGCGTGAAGGTAAATTTTAGATCATTTGAGATCTTTTCTAGTTCTAGGGACAATACCGCCAGGCTTGCTGTTGAGGTAATTGATATTTAAGTTATATCTGATAGGAGGTCAAAGGTAGATTTCCAGTAAGATGTCAATTTAGAGCATCCCCAGAAAATATGCAGTAGATCCCTTTTTGACCACAATTTTTCTAGCATTTCTAGTTCTGGGCAGGTGCAAATCAGGATATTTTGTCTCAGCTCGCTTTTATTAAAATGAACCAATCTTTGACTACTCATGGCTATAAAACCCCTGCCACTGCTGAATTTTAGTTCATATTAATACTTATTTTAAGATAAAACCAGCTTTTTCACTTCTTTTTTAATTGTGGCCTAACCAAGCTACTTACATAAGCCACCAATAAATATATTTTTGTCTATTGTCTCTCAGATAATACACTCCAAATTTTATTTCAAGATAACACCTGCCCTGCCTTTCCCCCTTTATTTACTGTCTAGCCACTATAACATTTTTATATAGATACAGTATCTCACAAAAGTGAGTACACCCCTCACATTTTTGTAAATATTTTATTATATCTTTTCTTTTGACAACACTGAAGAAATTACACTTTACCACAATGTAAAGTAGTCAGTGTACAGCTTGGATAACAGTGTATATTAGCTGCCCCCTCAAAATAATTCAACACACAGCCATTCATGCCTAACTTAGTGGCAACAAAAGTGAGTAAACCCCTAAGTGAAAATGTCCAAATTGGGCCCGATTAGCCATTTTCCCTATCCCAGTGTCATGTGACTTGTTAGTGTTACAAGGTCTCAGGCCTGAATGGGGAGCAGGTGTGTTAAATTTGGTGTTATCACTTTCACTCTTTCACACTAATGACTGGAAGTTCAACATGGCACCTCATGGCAAAGAACTCTCTGAGGATCTGAAAAAAATAATTATTGCTCTACATAAAGATGGTCTAGGCTATAAGAAGATTGCCAAGACCCTTAAACTGAGCTGCAGCACGGTGGCCAAGACCATACAGCAGTATAACAGGACAGGTTTCACTTAGACCTCTCCATGGTCGACCAAAGAAGTAGAGTACACGTGCTCAGCGTCAAATCCAGAGGTTGTCTTTGAGAAACAGACATATAAGTGCTCCAAGTATTGCTGCAGAGGTTGAAGGGTTGAGGGTCAGCCTGTCAGTGCTTAGACCATACGCTGCACACTGCATCAAATTGGTCTGCATGACTGTCAACCCCGAAGGAAGCCTCTTCTAAAGATAATACACACGAAAGCCCATAAAAAAGTTTGCTGAAGACAAGCAGACTAAGGACATGGATTACTGGAACCATCTTCTGTGGTCTGATGAGACCAAGATAAACTTATTTGGTTCAGAGGATGTCAAGCGTGTGTGGCAGCAACCAGGTGAGGAGTACAAAGACAAGTGTATCTTGCCTACAGTCAAGCATGGTGGTGGGAATGTCATGGTCTGGGGCTGCATGAGTGCTGCCGGCACTTGGGAGCTACAATTCATTGAAGGAACAATGAATGCCAACATGTACTGTGACATACTGAAGCAAAGCATGATCTCCTCTCTTCAGAGACCGGGCTGCAGGGTATTGTTCCAACATAAAAACTACCCCAAACACACCTCCAAGATGCCCGCTGCCTTGCTAAAGAAGCTGAGGGTAAAGGTGATGGATTGGCCAAGCATGTCTCCAGACCTAAACCCTACTGAACATCTCTGGGGCGCCCTCAAACAGAAGGTGGAGGAGTGCAAGGTCTCTAACATCCACCAGCTCCGGGATGTCGTCATGGAGGAATGGAACAAGACTCCAACTTGTGAATCTCTGGTGAACTCCATGCCCAAGAGGGTTAGATCAGTGCTGGAAAATAATGGTGGCCACACCAAATATTGACACTTTGGGCCATATTTGGACATTTTGACTTAGGGGTGTACTCACTTTTGTTGCCAGCGGTTTAGACATGAATTGCTGTGTGTTGAGTTATTTTGAGGGGGCAGCAAATTTACACTGTTATACAAGCTGTACACTTACTGCTTTATATTGTAGCAAAGTGTCATTTCTTCAGTGTTGTCCCATGAAAAGATATAATTAAATATTTACAAAAATATGGGGGGTGTACTAACTTTTGGGAGATACTGCATATAGTTGATAAAAAAACACAGTTGAAAAAAAGACACATGATCATCCTATTTAAGGTGTGTGTGTGTGTGTGTGTGTGTGTGTGTGTGTGTGTGTGTGTGTGTGTGTGTGTGTGTGTGTGTGTGTGTGTGTGTGTGTGTGTGTGTGTGTGTGTGTGTGTGTGTGTGTGTGTGTGTGTGTGTGTGTGTGTGTGTGTGTGTGTGTGTGTGTGTGTGTGGGCTTTTGAGTATTTTAGGAATTTTCATACCCCCATAAATTTTGCTCACATTTGTGGCTTTTGTTTCTCAGATAATACACTCTAACATTTATTTCAAGATAAAACCAGCCTCTTCTCTTCCTCCTAAGTTGAGGCTTAACTTCCTAAATAATGTCCAGCCACTCTAAAATATTCTTAGCTATTTTCTCTCAGATAATACATTTTAAATGTCATGGTAAGATAAAACCTGCCATGTCTATTGCTGTTGCTGCCATTTCAAGTATTTACATACTGTCCTGATGCTGGCTAAGATCTACAAAAAGCATACCTGAAGTTTTAATATTTTGGGAATAAATGGAGAAATAGGAATGTGGAGTTGTAGGGAATGGGGAGTTGTGGTTGTCAAGTGCACCCTGTTTGATATTGTATTACATGTTTAAGACAAAGCTCACAAACTATACTGGTAAACTGTTGTGCCACTGGCCAATGTTTAACAAGTTAAGAGCTTAGGTTTATTTTATAAAGTGGACACTTTCCTATAGCTTTTAGATCTTTTGTGGCTGCCTTTTCCAAAACCTAATTCAGGTATATTACCACTTGATCAAAAAGCAGGTTTCACAACTAAGACAAAAATAAAAACCTTTCTTGTTTGAAATGTATCAGATTGGGGTGCTGCTGCTTTATTTTAGCCAGGCTAAAAGTAAAAGTAAAACAAAAATTAAATACAGTTTCAAAACATGTGTTACCAGAATATGCCGTCGCTGTGAGTAAAAATCACACTATTCCATTACATATAAATTGAAGTCATCCCTGAGCATTTATTTAAAGTGATATTAAACCTTTGTTTTTTTTAAATAACAAACATGTTATACTTACCTGTTTTGTGCAATGGTTTTCCATTTCTGTGGTTCCTTGCTGGCTCTTCTGGCTCCTCCTGCCTTCGAGTAACCCCATGATAAGCCGCTTACTAAGGGGTGTACTTGTGCTGATTCACTCTTGAGCGCTGCTCACTGCGTTCATTGTGTCCCCACTCCCTTGTCATAGGATTTGATTGACAGCAGCGAGAGCTATGTTCTCCAAACTCAAGACCTGGTTCGCTGAATCCTTAGAGAATCAAACTTGGGCAGATTTGTCTTTCAGTTCTTTATTTCTAGGTCAATAGCTCAGAAAGCAGTGATGCCAAAGAATGAGCATGGCAGCCAGGAAACTAACATTTCAAAAGCAGAAAAAAAATCGCAGTCAAAGTGATTCTTTCATCACAGTTTAAGTAATGACCTTAGCATTACAGAATAGTTAAGTTTGGTTTTCTTATTACATCTAATACTGCTAAGGCAAGCATATTCTAGTCAAATATGGATGAACCAAATGGAAAACTGCACTAAAGTATAAATGGAAAAAATGTCCACATTTAGGTATTTATTATAGTTAGGAATCACTGTGTCCAAAATGCCCTTGATTCATTTGCTTCAACATCTAGATGAATAACAGAATACACTGGTACATTAAGTAATAAGCTACAAGCATCAATAATTATTTATCATTGCTGCACTTGTAGCAACGTAGAATGCCAACAGGAGATTTAATAATTTGTAACAAAATCAATCTTCTGATTACACTCTACACCCAAAATTTGGGAATCTTGCTGAAGTAATTTTCCTCTCTGTAAAAATAATACATCTGTTGATGAGCTTGACATATAAATCATACTAATTAAAATGTTTCTGATTGTTCTCTTAGCAAAATATTGTGCTAATGCAGAGTAGGACAAAACCATTGATTATTACACAAAAATGATAGAAATTATGTTTAATGGAGTGTTTGGTAATTGCCTGGATCTGATAAATGTTTTCAACACTGTCGGGTAAGCTAAAAAGAAACAAAACATCAATAAACACCTTTAAAATACAAAAAGACAACTTTGTAATGCAAAACTTTTATCATTTTATATTGTAATTTTTTTTCTTTTCATTTTAAAACTACTGCATAATAACCTTTTTCCTAATTATCTCCAGAAAATGATATTCTTTGAAAAGACTTAATCTGTATAAAGTTAAAAAAAAAGAAAGAAAATAACATTCTCTTGTAAGCAGTCACGCACAGTATCTTACCTTGACACTAGCAAGGCATTAAAGCATAGAATATTAATAGCATCCTATGAACAAACAATATTGATAGAGAAGTCTGGGATAAAAAGTAGGTCATTTCTTTTATAGCTGAGTGCATCATTCTTGCTATTGTGTCTTTTGTAAGAAAGAGCCGTGAGGGGCATAATTCATCTTAGCATGCTGAAAAAAATGGCTACACTTAGTAAGCCTTTACAGGGTAGAGTCCAGTGCTAAGAAAAAAATATCATGATCTAGTCTGAGCCTCTTAGGGCATTTAACCATATTAGCGGACACAGACTATAACTGGAACATCATGTTATTGAAAGTATATTACTAACTATTATGTTCTAATTTAAAAAAAAAAAGAAAAAAAAAAGAGTAACCCTGCAAATAAAATAGGAAGACTAATGGCTCCCCTCATGTTTCTGTTGTCCTTCCCTTCCTTCCACTCCACTTGGCTCTCTTCCTCCATATATTTACTAGATCCAAGCTCTGTCTTTTCCACTATGTGAAGCTTTGTCCATGTTTATTTCTCAGTGCAGATATAGCAACTAGTGCTCAAGAAAACATTTTATTATTTAGCAAAATAGAAAGTAAATGAATAGAAGAGAAATCCAAATCAAATCAATCTTTGTTGTGACCACCCTTTGCCTTTAAAACAACATCAGTTTTTCGATTCCTCTCGGTACATTTGCCCACAGTTTTTCTTGGAGAACTAACCACAGGTCTTCTGTGAATGTTGGCTGCCTCAATCCCTTCTGTCTTTTCATGTAATCTCCAAAAGACTCAATGATGTTGAGATGAGGGGTCTGCGGGTGCCGAACCATCACTTCCAGGACTTCTTGTTCCTTTTTGCACTGAAGATTGTTCTTAATGATATTGATTACATGTTTGGGCTCATTGTCATGCTGCAGAATACATTTGGGGCCAATCACATGCCTCTCTGATGGTATGGCATGATGAATATGTATCTGCCTGTATTTTTCACCATTGATCCTGACAAAATATCCAACTCCATTTGCAGAAATGCAGAAATGCAGCCCCAAACTTGCAAGGAACCTCCACCATGCTTCACTGTTGCCTGCAGGCACTCATTATTGTACCATTCTCCAGCCCTTTTGCTACAGCCAAATATTTAAAATTTTGATTAATCAATCCAGAGCACCTGCTGCCATTTTTCTGCACCCCAGTTTCTATATTTTTGTGCATAGGACATGGAAACAAGGTTAAGCGACTTAAATATGCACTCATCTATGACTCAAACATAGGAACTGGGGTGCAGAAAAAGGTCAGCAGGTGCTTTGGGCTGATGAGTCAAAATTTGAAATATTTGGCTGTAGCAAAAGGTAGTTTAATAAGAAATATCTCCTCTTAAATTAAATAAGATTAATTCTACAAGTCTCTACAAGCGGAGAAGTTTGAATTGTTTGCTCTTACATGTGGCTACTCCTTTTTAGCCCCGTGTGATGCTGTGGAAGGTGCAGGGAATAAAACCAGTTTATGGGAATATGTGAATTTCTAGACAGACCTATCATAGTAAGGAAGGTGGATAACCACCATAAAATTAACCACTTGAAGACCTATTTTCCTGCCCAGGTCATTGTTTTCACTTTTTAATGCTCTCGTGCTTAGAATGACAAATACTTAGTCATGCAACACTATACCCAAGTGAGTTTTATATTATTTTTTTGAGACACACAGATCATTCTTTTGATGCCATTTAGCCAACAATCTTTATTTATTTTTTGCTATATAGAGGAAAAAAAAAACATCTTTTCATAGTTTCTGTTGTAAAACTTGGCAATAAACAATCTGTCTTTATTATTTTGGGCCAAAATGTATCCTGCCACACTTCTTTGAAAAAAAACATATATTATTAGTCTGTATATATATATATATATATATATATATATATATATATATATATATATATATTTGAAAAATGTACTGCCTATTTTATTGTTCTATTCTTGATGCCCTAAAATTCCAGGACAGTACAAATCCCCCAAAATGATCCCCTTTTGCAAAGTAGACAGTCTATGATATTTAGTAAGAGGCAGAGGGCACTTTTTGAAGTTATTATTATATTGCCACAATTCTTTGGATAATTATGAACTTTTTTCACAAAATTGTTATTTTAAGTTATTTCTCAAACACAGGCATACTTACAATTAAAATCCAAAATAAATTCTGCTACATGTGTGAGACTTGCTCGCAGTCTAGATGTATAGCGGGATCTAAAATCCAAAGAGCACCTTCTGGCTTTTTAGGGGCATACATTATGCATCTAATTTCATTATTACCTATCACATTTTTGTAGGCCCTGGAGCACTAGATAGTGGGAACAACCTAAAATGACCACATTCTGGCAATAAAACACCCTCATTTATTTTCTAAGAGGCATATTGAAGATGTCATTATTTTGCCACAGGTTTTTGGAAAATGAGAAAAGAAAATGAAAATGTATTTATTACACAAAGTTGTCAATTAATAAAATATTTATAATACACAACATAGGCATACAGTACATAGAATTATACCCCAAACACATTACACTAATTCTCCCAAGTAGAGGGCTACCACATGTATGAGACTTTTTCACAGCCCAACCACATAGAGGAGCCCATAATCCAAGGAGCACCTTAAGGCTTTCTAGGGGCATAAACGTTTGCATCTGATTTCCTGACTATATTTCACATTTTTGAAGGTTGTGGAGTGCCAGGGAAAGAGAAGTGCATTTTAGAGAGTAAGCACCCCAAGATATTATTAAGAGGCATAGTGTGTCTTTTGAATACTTATTTTTTTTGCAACAAGTTTTTGAAAATGTGGAAAGAAAATGAACATTTTGTTTTTTTACACAAATTTGTCAGTTTTATAAGATATTTTTCACACACAGCATGGACATACTTAGAGTTACACCCCAAAGCGCATTCTGCTACTCCTCTTAAGTATGGGATACCACATGTGTCAGACTTTTTCAGTGTTTAGACTGAATATGTACCAAACATTATATCTTGTGTATCACAAAAATCAACCAATTTTATAAAAAAAAAACTGTGTACTATATTGGCTGCCTTAGTATTAATGGTCAGGGAATATAGCTTAGTGTAGCATTACCAAAAGCAGTCCCTATTCCTTTAAGCCAAACAAGCCTAGTCTACTGGTATGTGGCGCGCCCCCAGGAATGCCATGTTCACTGGCCAGGAGGTACAGGAGGCTGAACAAATGGTAAACAAAAGAGTTCCTGTAGTGCAGTTGTCTGCAGGGGATGGCTGCGACTGGTGTCTCTTGAGAATATAGTCAGTGGGACATCAAGATAGGTTATTTCAGGAGGCAGATAGAGACATGGTCAATAAACATATATTTAAAAAGGACTATTGGTCCACAAGAGTTTAGCCAAGGAAGAAAAAACAGGTTTATCTAATTAATTGCAAAAAACTTTATTGAAAAAATACAAATACTAAAAATTCCTCCTCCACCAAAACCAATATTAAAAAATGACCATGTTGTCACCACAGATAGGCAGCTGAAACAGACGCGCTTCCATCCACACACATACACCTAAATGTAGGTAAGGAAGTGATGGACAGGGCAATTCGGTGTTTGGAGATGGAGTGTATTTCCTCTGTTCATTGAAGCAGATCTGCTGAGGAAATTACATTTAGGACCAAGCCAAAGGAGCCGAAGCTGAACACAATTGATGATGAAATAGGTGAATGGAGTATATGGAGTCCTGCTCTGATCCCATAGATGGTTAATGAAGGTAAATCAGACCCACGGTCAGATAATGCAAAGTTCCATGCTGTATATAGTGTAAGTCTTCCACTCAGTATATGACAGCCCACGGGTTGGAGCGGAACAGGTAAGTGGTGGATAACTGCAGTTACAGAGTGTGTGCAGGCATGGAGGTATAAATAGTACTGGATGGAGGTGGGGTGCAGGTAAATATGCAATGTGATACTAGTTCACTGTTGGGGATTGGTGAGACTACTTGTAGATGGATCCAATGGATTAGTCCAGGATCAGCCTCAGATGCGCCTTGATTGCTGTGTCCACACACCTTCAAGTATACCGGATTTTTTGGGGATGAAAAGCCAGTCTGTTGATTCCTGTCTGTGTCAAAGCATCATGGACATGATGATGTAATGCTTTTCAAAGCTTGTGTGACAAATGAAACCTGTTAGCATTACGTCATCACATCAGTGATGATTTGACACAGACAGGAATCAACAGACCGGCTTTTAATCCCCAACAAATCCGGTATACTTGAAGGTGTGTGGACACGGCAATAGGGGTGCATCTGAGGCTCATCCTGGACTTACCCGGTGGATCAATCTACACCGTTGGGGAATGGTGAGACTACTTGAACTAGTATTACGTTGCAAATTTACCTGCACCCCAACCTACATTTAGGTGGTATGTGGATAGATGCGTGTCTGTTGCAGCTGCCTGCCTGTGGTGACAACCTCTTCATTTTTTAATATTGGTTATGTTGAAGGTGGAATTTTTAGCATTTGTATTTAATAAAGTTTTTTTGCATTTATTTAGATATACCAGATTTTTCCTCCTTGACAAAACTCTTGTGGACCTATAGTCCTCTTTAAATATATGCTTGGACCAGTCTTGAGGATCACACTCTCTCCTTTTATTATTATTTAGTTACGGTTTACTTTTGGTTGGGGTCTACTTGGAATATTTATATTTTTCCCTAAACCTAATATCGAGGTGTAGCTTCAGCCTTTTACCCCTCTCTGTTATTATATATGGTCAATAAACAGGAAAAGGATTGATCCAGAGTCCAGACAGCAGGGAGAGGCACAGTCAATAAATAGGCCAGGGTCAGTACAGCTGGCACTGCACTGGTGTGGTGGTGATCAGGAACATTGTTGATGGCTGCACTGGCTCTGGTGACACTGTACTGATGTGACACAGATCATGGATATTGTTGATGGCTGTCCTGGCTCTGGTTACATGGTTACAGTGTCACTGGTGTGGCTAGTGAACAGGAACATTGTTGCTGGCTGCACCAGTCTGGTGACATTGTCACTGGTGTGGAGGAGATCAGAAACACTGTTGCTGGCTACACTGGTCTGGCAACACTGTGACTAGTGTGACTGGGGACAATGTGCCTGGCTGGTCACACTGTTTGAGTTCAGGGCTTTGCACTTGCACCTGCAGAGATGTCAGATTGAGGGCAGTGGCCTTGCAGCTGCTTCATCCCAATCGACATTGATGAGACTACCTGCATTAGGATGCACTGGTGTTCTGTGCATCCTTATGTGGTAAAACGTGGCCCTCGAGGGCCGTAGTTTGGGGATCCCTGCTCTAGAGGCATAGTAGTGAACTACTCTGGTGACACTGATACTTTTTTTTTTGTTTAGGGCTTTTTTTTACTTTGTAGTACAGTACTGGGCTCATTATAACCGGTTGTCGACCGCCGCAAGTACATATACTGCGGCGGTCAGCCCCGGCCAGGAAAAGTGACATATGGGTACGTCACTAGCCTGTAAGCCAATAGGGGGCTAGCGCGTGCCCCCGGAGGCGCGCTCCCGCCCCTTCTCATTCATGGACACCTCCGTGCATGTGACCGGCGGACCCGATGTCCGCTGGTCACTCACGATTAGTGTTGAGCGAACACGGACTGTATTATTCGTGTTCGTACCGAATAATTGGATTTTTTGTACCCGAACACGGACACGGACACTTTACTGTATGTTCGGGTAAAAATCCGTGTTCGGTCGTTTTATTTCCGGGTTTTGCATGCTTTGGCGCTCTTTTCATGGCGGGCTTTCAACAGCCAATCAACAATCGTTTAACTGGTGTGCCTTAAGCCATCCCAGCCATGCCTGCAAATGTCTCAGTAGCTGTGATTGGCCGTCTGAAGCATGTGACCAAGTCTTTATAAGTTCGAGGCAGCCGCAGCGGCGTCATTATGCTGCTTAGATTCAGGGACAGAGCACACATCAACGTGCTGGCTGCTGATTAGGGAAAGATAGGCAGGAAAAAACCATTTGTGTCCGGATAGAATTGAGGGACAGGTCGGAGTGTTTAGGCAGGGCGAGTTGTAGGCATTTTAGGGATAGAGTCTGCTGAATTATATAGGGTCAGTGTCTTCTACAAACTACAATCGATATTGCTGTGTGGGGGGTGGGGTCTGCACTCAATCCTGATCTACGATCTCTTCTCAATCCTGTTAGGGACAGAGTCTGCTGAATTTTAGGGAAACTGTGTTCTACAAACTACAATCGATATTGCTGTGTGGTGTGGGATTGGAGATAGGCAGGTGTCAGTGATCCACATCCATTTTTCTGTGTGTGAGCTGCAGTGAACACAATCTTTTTGGGCTGCAGTGAACACAATCTTTTTGGGCTGCAGTGAACACAATCTTTTTGGGCTGCAGTGAACACAATCTTTTTGGGCTGCAGTGAACACAATCTTTTTGGGGTGCAGTGAACAAAATCTTTTTGGGGTGCAGTGAACACAATCCTTTTTGGTGTGCAGTGAACACAATCTTTGTGGGGTGCAGTGAACAAAATCCTTTGTGGGGTGCAGTGAACACAATCTTTTTGGGGTGCAGTGAACAAAATCCTTTTTGGGGTGCAGTGAACAACATCCTTTTTGGGGTGCAGTGAACACAATCTTTTTGGGGTGCAGTGAACAAAATCCTTTGTGGGGTGCAGTGAACACAATCTTTTTGGGGTGCAGTGAACACAATCTTTTTGGGGTGGAGTGAACAACATCCTTTTTGGGGTGCAGTGAACAAAATCCTTTTTGGGGTGCAGTGAACAAAATCATTTTTGGGGTGCAGTGAACACAATCTTTTTGGGGTGCAGTGAACACAATCTTTGTGGGGTGCAGTGAACACAATCTTTTTGGGGTGGAGTGAACAACATCCTTTTTGGGGTGCAGTGAACAACATCCTTTTTGGGGTGCAGTGAACACAATCTTTTTGGGGTGCAGTGAACACAATCTTTGTGGGGTACAGTGAACAGAATCTTTGTGGGGTGCAGTGAACACAATCTTTGGGGGGTACAGTGAACACAATCTTTGTGAGGTGCAGTGAACACAATCTTTGTGGGGTGCAGTGAACACAATCATTGTGGGGTGCAGTGAACTCAATCTTTGTGGGGTACAGTGAACACAATCTCATACTGAAGGTTTGAGGGTGCTGCCTGTTCCATACTCCCCCTACTCCTCATCTAGCCTTTTAGGGGTACAAACAATAGTAATTGGGGCCTAGTGTGGTTGTGTACGTGTGATATACATACACTTTTTTGGGATCATATTTTCTATTCCGCTATTTAATCAAAAACCTTTGGGGATCAGTTAAATTGGGGGATAGTCTGTGTTGGTACGTGTGAGAGAGATCCACCTTTCCAAGTTGTTGGGGTTCATCTCATACTTCTGAAGGTTTGAGGGTGCTGCCTGTTCCATACTCCCCCTACTCCTAGCCTTTTAGGGGTACAAACAATAGTAATTGGGGCCTAGTGTGGTTGTGTACGTGTGATATACATACACTTTTTTGGGATCATATTTTCTATTCCGCTATTTAATCAAAAACCTTTGGGGATCAGTTAAATTGGGGGATAGTCTGTGTTGGTACGTGTGAGAGAGATCCACCTTTCCAAGTTGTTGAGGTTCATCTCATACTTCTGAAGGTTTGAGGGTGCTGCCTGTTCCATACTCCCCCTACTCCTAGCCTTTTAGGGGTACAAACAATAGTAATTGGGGCCTAGTGTGGTTGTGTACGTGTGATATACATACACTTTTTTGGGATCATATTTTCTATTCCGCTATTTAATCAAAAACCTCTGGGGATCAGTTAAATTGGGGGATAGTCTGTGTTGGTACGTGTGAGAGAGATCCACCTTTCCAAGTTGTTGGGGTTCATCTCATACTTCTGAAGGTTTGAGGGTGCTGCCTGTTCCATACTCCCCCTACTCCTAGCCTTTTAGGGGTACAAACAATAGTAATTGGGGCCTAGTGTGGTTGTGTACGTGTGATATACATACACTTTTTTGGGATCATATTTTCTATTCCGCTATTTAATCAAAAACCTTTGGGGATCAGTTAAATTGGGGGATAGTCTGTGTTGGTACGTGTGAGAGAGATCCACCTTTCCAAGTTGTTGGGGTTCATCTCATACTTCTGAAGGTTTGAGGGTGCTGCCTGTTCCATACTCCCCCTACTCCTAGCCTTTTAGGGGTACAAACAATAGTAATTGGGGCCTAGTGTGGTTGTGTACGTGTGATATACATACACTTTTTTTGGATCATATTTTCTATTCCGCTATTTAATCAAAAACCTTTGGGGATCAGTTAAATTGGGGGATAGTCTGTGTTGGTACGTGTGAGAGAGATCCACCTTTCCAAGTTGTTGGGGTTCATCTCATACTTCTGAAGGTTTGAGGGTGCTGCCTGTTCCATACTCCCCCTACTCCTAGCCTTTTAGGGGTACAAACAATAGTAATTGGGGCCTAGTGTGGTTGTGTACGTGTGATATACATACACTTTTTTGGGATCATATTTTCTATTCCGCTATTTAATCAAAAACCTTTGGGGATCAGTTAAATTGGGGGATAGTCTGTGTTGGTACGTGTGAGAGAGATCCACCTTTCCAAGTTGTTGGGGTTCATCTCATACTTCTGAAGGTTTGAGGGTGCTGCCTGTTCCATACTCCCCCTACTCCTCATCTAGCCTTTTAGGGGTACAAACAATAGTAATTGGGGCCCAGTGTGGTTGTGTACGTGTGATATACATACACTTTTTTGGGATCATATTTTCTATTCCGCTATTTAATCAAAAACCTTTGGGGATCAGTTAAATTGGGGGATAGTCTGTGTCGGTACGTGTGAGAGAGATCCACCTTTCCAAGTTGTTGGGGTTCATCTCATACTTCTGAAGGTTTGAGGGTGCTGCCTGTTCCATACCCCCCCTACTCCTCATCTAGCCTTTTAGGGGTACAAACAATAGTAATTGGGGCCTAGTGTGGTTGTGTACGTGCGAGATACATACACTTTTTTTGATCATATTTCCTACTCCGCTATTCAATAAAAACCTTTGAGGATCAATTGAATTGCGGGATAGTCTGTGTCGGTACGTGTGAGAGAGATCCACCTTTCCAAGTTGTTGGGGTTCATCTCATACTTCTTAAGGTTTGAGGGTGCTGCCTGTTCCATACTCCCCCTACTCCTCATCTAGCCTTTTAGGGGTACAAACAATAGTAATTGGGGCCCAGTGTGGTTGTGTACGTGTGATATACATACACTTTTTTGGGATCATATTTTCTATTCCGCTATTTAATCAAAAACCTTTGGGGATCAGTTAAATTGGGGGATAGTCTGTGTCGGTACGTGTGAGAGAGATCCACCTTTCCAAGTTGTTGGGGTTCATCTCATACTTCTGAAGGTTTGAGGGTGCTGCCTGTTCCATACCCCCCCTACTCCTCATCTAGCCTTTTAGGGGTACAAACAATAGTAATTGGGGCCTAGTGTGGTTGTGTACGTGCGAGATACATACACTTTTTTTGATCATATTTCCTATTCCGCTATTCAATAAAAACCTTTGAGGATCAATTGAATTGCGGGATAGTCTGTGTCGGTACGTGTGAGAGAGATCCACCTTTCCAAGTTGTTGGGGTTCATCTCATACTTCTGAAGGTTTGAGGGTGCTGCCTGTTCCATACTCCCCCTACTCCTAGCCTTTTAGGGGTACAAACAATAGTAATTGGGGCCTAGGCTTGTGACGGTATCAGATTTTCATGCTGCGATTAATTGATTAAGGTTTTGCCACGGTATACGGTATTATCACGGTATTCTATTATTAAATTTAAATTATTAAATTTCCACCTCACTTCAATTTCATTGCTGAATTTAGGGGCTTTGGTTCACTTATGCACATTATTATATAGTCAGTCAGTACAGACTCTGTGAACCAGGCCTAAAATAGGTCATCAAGCAGTGTCTGGCCTAACTGGTGATAACTGGTTCTGGCGCTCGGCTCCGATCCGATGGCCTGGTCATTAAGAGGGCAAATCCTTGTGGTCAAGAAGTGGTTAAACCTGAAGGAGGTGTTGTTTATAAATTACTTTACTATTGCTTTAGGCCTGGTTCACATGTATGCGGGTTGGTGGTTCACATTTGCACAGGCATAGCAGCCCATTGATTTGAATGGGCTGCTATGCCCTCATTTTCCGCAGAAAAAAGGTGCATGCAGCATTTTTTTAAAATTCAGTGGCCTTGAAATCCATCCTGCTTTTGCACCATGCGACTAACCTGCAGTTCCTGCTCTGGCAAGCTTTCTGCATTTTTTGTATACGTGGGCACGGCATTTAAAAATAAACAGTTTGCGTGTGCAGCAACGGCAGGTAAGTCGCATGGTGCAAAAGAAGGATGGATTTCATGGCCACTGCATTTTTTTAAATTCTGCATGCACCTTTTTTCAGCTGAAAACGCAGGCATAGCAGCTCAAGCCCATTCACATCAATGGGCTGCTATGCCTGTGCAAATGTGGGCCCCCAACCCGCATACATGTGAACCAGGCCTAAAGCAATAGTAAAGTCATTAATTGGTTAAACCTGCAGGAGGACCGGTGTTTTTATCTATTAATGACTTTACTATTGCTTTAGGCCTGGTTCACATGTATGCGGGTTGGGGGCCCACATTTGCACAGGCATAGCAGCCCATTGATGTGAATGGGCTTGAGCTGCTATGCCTGCGTTTTCAGCTGAAAAAAGGTGCATGCAGAATTTAAAAAAATGCAGTGGCCATGAAATCCATCCTTCTTTTGCACCATGCGACTTACCTGCCGTTGCTGCACACGCAAACTGTTTATTTTTAAATGCCGTGCCCACGTATACAAAAAATGCAGAAAGCTTGCCAGAGCAGGAACTGCAGGTTAGTCGCATGGTGCAAAAGCAGGATGGATTTCAAGGCCACTGAATTTAAAAAAAATGCTGCATGCACCTTTTTTCTGCGGAAAATGAGGGCATAGCAGCCCGTTCAAATCAATGGGCTGCTATGCCTGTGCAAATGTGGGCCGCCAACCCGCATACATGTGAACCGCCAACCCGCATACATGTGAACCACCAACCCGCATACATGTGAACCAGGCCTAAAGCAATAGTAAAGTCATTAATAGATAAAAACACCGGTCCTCCTGCAGGTTTAACCACTTCTGGATCGCAAGGATTTGCCCCTTTAAAGACCAGGCCATCGGATCAGAGCGCCAGGACCAGTCATCACCAGGTAGGCCAGACACTGCTTGATGGCTATATAATAATGTAATGTGGGCTGCTAGGCGTGTGTGTGTGTATATATATATTTATTAGAGCTGCACGATTCTGGCCAAAATGAGAATCACGATTTTTTAGCTTGGAATAAAGATCACGATTCTCTCACGATTCTCTGTGTAACAAAAAAAAAAAAAATTGGGATAACTTTACTGTTACGTTTTTTTTTTTTTTTTTATTCATTAAAGTCTAATCATTGCGTTTGAAAGACTGCTGCGCAAATACAGTGTGACATAAAATATTACAACAATCGCCATTTTATTCTGTAGGGTCTCTGCTAAAAAAATATATAAAATGTTTGGGGGTTCTAAGTACTTTTCTAGCAAAAAAAAAACTGATTTTAACTTGCAAACAGCAAGTGTCAGAAAAAGATCCAGTCTTTAAGAGGTTAAACTTCCTTTCTCCCTGGCAGAGGGAAGGAAAAGATACAAATGTAATCATTTTTGTTTATAGTTAGGAGACTTAATGCTGAAAGGTGTTAGCTGAGTGAGTGAATGAGTCATCCAGCTCACTGAAATGTATCAATTCACAAGTCAGGCAGACTTGACAGAGAAACTCGGTATTTTAAAAATGCCACAATAACAATACCGTGGCTATGCAATACCGCGATATATCGAATTACCGAAAACCGGCATATGTCTATTGGGGCCTAGTGTGGTTGTGTACGTGTGATATACATACACTTTTTTGGGATCATATTTTCTATTCCGCTATTTAATCAAAAACCTTTGGGGATCAGTTAAATTGGGGGATAGTCTGTGTCGGTACGTGTGAGAGAGATCCACCTTTCCAAGTTGTTGGGGTTCATCTCATACTTCTGAAGGTTTGAGGGTGCTACCTGTTCCATACCCCCCCTACTCCTCATCTAGCCTTTTAGGGGTACAAACAATAGTAATTGGGGCCTAGTGTGGTTGTGTACGTGCGAGATACATACACTTTTTTTGATCATATTTCCTATTCCGCTATTCAATAAAAACCTTTGAGGATCAATTGAATTGCGGGATAGTCTGTGTCGGTACGTGTGAGAGAGATCCACCTTTCCAAGTTGTTGGGGTTCATCTCATACTTCTGAAGGTTTGAGGGTGCTGCCTGTTCCATACTCCCCCTACTCCTCATCTAGCCTTTTAGGGGTACAAACAATAGTAATTGGGGCCTAGTGTGGTTGTGTACGTGTGATATACATACACTTTTTTTGGATCATATTTTCTATTCCGCTATTTAATCAAAAACCTTTGGGGATCAGTTAAATTGGGGGATAGTCTGTGTTGGTACGTGTGAGAGAGATCCACCTTTCCAAGTTGTTGGGGTTCATCTCATACTTCTGAAGGTTTGAGGGTGCTGCCTGTTCCATACTCCCCCTACTCCTCATCTAGCCTTTTAGGGGTACAAACAATAGTAATTGGGGCCCAGTGTGGTTGTGTACGTGTGATATACATACACTTTTTTGGGATCATATTTTCTATTCCGCTATTTAATCAAAAACCTTTGGGGATCAGTTAAATTGGGGGATAGTCTGTGTCGGTACGTGTGAGAGAGATCCACCTTTCCAAGTTGTTGGGGTTCATCTCATACTTCTGAAGGTTTGAGGGTGCTGCCTGTTCCATACCTCCCCTACTCCTCATCTAGCCTTTTAGGGGTACAAACAATAGTAATTGGGGCCTAGTGTGGTTGTGTACGTGTGATATACATACACTTTTTTTGGATCATATTTTCTATTCCGCTATTCAATAAAAACCTTTGAGGATCAATTGAATTGCGGGATAGTCTGTGTCGGTACGTGTGAGAGAGATCCACCTTTCCAAGTTGTTGGGGTTCATCTCATACTTCTGAAGGTTTGAGGGTGCTGCCTGTTCCATACCCCCCCTACTCCTCATCTAGCCTTTTAGGGGTACAAACAATAGTAATTGGGGCCTAGTGTGGTTGTGTACGTGTGATATACATACACTTTTTTTGGATCATATTTTCTATTCCGCTATTTAATCAAAAACCTTTGGGGATCAGTTAAATTGGGGGATAGTCTGTGTCGGTACGTGTGAGAGAGATCCACCTTTCCAAGTTGTTGGGGTTCATCTCATACTTCTGAAGGTTTGAGGGTGCTGCCTGTTCCATACCCCCCCTACTCCTCATCTAGCCTTTTAGGGGTACAAACAATAGTAATTGGGGCCTAGTGTGGTTGTGTACGTGCGAGATACATACACTTTTTTTGATCATATTTCCTATTCCGCTATTCAATAAAAACCTTTGAGGATCAATTGAATTGCGGGATAGTCTGTGTCGGTACGTGTGAGAGAGATCCACCTTTCCAAGTTGTTGGGGTTCATCTCATACTTCTGAAGGTTTGAGGGTGCTGCCTGTTCCATACCCCCCCTACTCCTCATCTAGCCTTTTAGGGGTACAAACAATAGTAATTGGGGCCTAGTGTGGTTGTGTACGTGTGATATACATACACTTTTTTTGGATCATATTTTCTATTCCGCTATTTAATCAAAAACCTTTGGGGATCAGTTAAATTGGGGGATAGTCTGTGTCGGTACGTGTGAGAGAGATCCACCTTTCCAAGTTGTTGGGGTTCATCTCATACTTCTGAAGGTTTGAGGGTGCTGCCTGTTCCATACCCCCCCTACTCCTCATCTAGCCTTTTAGGGGTACAAACAATAGTAATTGGGGCCTAGTGTGGTTGTGTACGTGCGAGATACATACACTTTTTTTGATCATATTTCCTATTCCGCTATTCAATAAAAACCTTTGAGGATCAATTGAATTGCGGGATAGTCTGTGTCGGTACGTGTGAGAGAGATCCACCTTTCCAAGTTGTTGGGGTTCATCTCATACTTCTGAAGGTTTGAGGGTGCTGCCTGTTCCATACTCCCCCTACTCCTCATCTAGCCTTTTAGGGGTACAAACAATAGTAATTGGGGCCCAGTGTGGTTGTGTACGTGTGATATACATACACTTTTTTTGGATCATATTTTCTATTCCGCTATTTAATTTAACTGGGCCTCCATGCGAGACCTGTGTGCCTTGTTGCGCTGTTTTGAGTACTCCACCAACATGGCCAGTGGCAATGACGCCGTTCTCAGCTTAACTATCCCACTTCCATGCCTCCTTGAAAAAACAATTCGGGCGATGATGGAAGAGGATGTGGCACAGGATGAGGAGGAGGAGGAGGATGAAGAGGTAACATTTCCAAGGCTTTCAGGGCAGTCATTCGCAAGGGGCTCCGAGGGTGGGTTCCTGCACACGCAAACGCCAGGGACGCAATTGTCCAGCAGGGGCACAGTTCTGGAGGATGAGGAGGATGAGGAGGAGGAGGAGCTGGAGGAGGAGATGGAACCATGTTCACAGCAGGGTGGCACCCAGGCCAGCTCATGGCCATCACTGGTGCGTGGCTGGGGGGATACAGAGGACACGGACGATACACCTCCCACAGAGGACAGCCTTTCGTTGCCTCTGGGCAGCCTGGCACACATGAGCGATTACATGCTGCAGTGTCTCCACAACGACCGCCGAGTTGCCCACATTCTAACTTGTGCTGATTACTGGGTGGCCACGCTGCTGGATCCCCGTTACAAGGACAACGTACCGTCCTTAATTCACTCACTGGAGCGCGATCGCAAGATGCGCGAGTACAAGCGCACGCTGGTAGACGCCATGCTGCTGGCATTCCCATCTGACAGCGGGGCCACAGTGGAAGCACAAGGCAGAGGAGGAGGAGGAGGAGGTCGCCAACGCAACCAGGGCACCGCCAGCACCTCAGAAGGCAGGGTTAGCATGGCCGAAATGTGGAAAAGCTTTGTCAGCACGCCACAACAAACAGCAGCACCAGCAGCTCAGATGGAACGTCTTAGCAGGAGGCAGCATTTTACCAACATGGTGGAGCAGTATGTGTGCACACGCCTACATGTAGTGAATGACGGGTCTGCCCCCTTCAACTTCTGGGTCTCCAAATTGGGCACATGGCTTGAGCTTGCCCTTTACGCCTTGGAGGTGCTGGCGTGCCCTGCAGCCAGTGTATTATCTGAACGGGTATTTAGCACGGCTGGGGGCGTTATAACAGACAAGCGCAGCCGCCTGTCCAGAGACAATGTGGACAAGCTCACGTTCATTAAAATGAACCAGGCATGGATCCCACGGGACTTTTCCGTACCTTATGCAGAATAGCAATGGATACCGACCTTACCCACCCATTGTTCCATTTTTGCTCTTTCTCACTCTTTTGGGGTGTACCCTCATTTAAAATTTTTGAAAAGAAGCAGTGTTGGCTACCTCGTCCTCCTCCTCAGGGCCAGATTAATGTAGGGGCTATTGGAGCTGCAGCTCCAGGCCCCTACCTTTTATATAGGCCCCGGGTTGGCCATATTCACTGTTACCGCTCTTCTGTCACTTGTAAACACAGAAGTCTGGCTTCTATGCTCGCTTCCCCAGGCAGCACCCTCAGAACCTCCCCACACAGCGTGAAGGCCGGACAAGGAGGGACAGTTGGCGATGCATGGATGTGTTTATGGGCTTCAGAGACAGCATCCCATGTTGAATTAGGCATGCATGGCTGCACCCTTCCTCCTCTGGGTGCATGGCAAGGCACGGCCCTTAAGGCCCTTCAAAATCCTCAGCACCAAGCCCATGATGCTGTTAATCCGGCCCTGGTCCTCCTCCACCGCCGCTTCCACCTACACCGCCCATAGGTGTGCGCAGCCTATTGCATTAAGGTGTGCACCCCAAAGTTGAAATACACATGCATGTGTTTGCCAGCAGGGAGAGTAATGTATCGGGGCCATGTACCTGTAGGCAAGGAGAAATAGAGCAGAGCAGGTCCCAGGGAGATCTTTCCCATCTCCTCACTGGCAATGCTATGTGCCCTAGGTGATTAGGGTGTGCCCAGGCACACCCAGCACACCCTGTGCGCACGCCTATGTCACCGCTAGGCTTGTGACGGTATCAGATTTTCATGCTGCGATTAATTGATTAAGGTTTTGCCACGGTATACGGTATTATCACGGTATTCTATTATTAAATTTAAATTATTAAATTTCCACCTCACTTCAATTTCATTGCTGAATTTAGGGGCTTTGGTTCACTTATGCACATTATTATATAGTCAGTCAGTACAGACTCTGTGAACCAGGCCTAAAATAGGTCATCAAGCAGTGTCTGGCCTAACTGGTGATAACTGGTTCTGGCGCTCGGCTCCGATCCGATGGCCTGGTCATTAAGAGGGCAAATCCTTGTGGTCAAGAAGTGGTTAAACCTGAAGGAGGTGTTGTTTATAAATTACTTTACTATTGCTTTAGGCCTGGTTCACATGTATGCGGGTTGGTGGTTCACATTTGCACAGGCATAGCAGCCCATTGATTTGAATGGGCTGCTATGCCCTCATTTTCCGCAGAAAAAAGGTGCATGCAGCATTTTTTTAAAATTCAGTGGCCTTGAAATCCATCCTGCTTTTGCACCATGCGACTAACCTGCAGTTCCTGCTCTGGCAAGCTTTCTGCATTTTTTGTATACGTGGGCACGGCATTTAAAAATAAACAGTTTGCGTGTGCAGCAACGGCAGGTAAGTCGCATGGTGCAAAAGAAGGATGGATTTCATGGCCACTGCATTTTTTTAAATTCTGCATGCACCTTTTTTCAGCTGAAAACGCAGGCATAGCAGCTCAAGCCCATTCACATCAATGGGCTGCTATGCCTGTGCAAATGTGGGCCCCCAACCCGCATACATGTGAACCAGGCCTAAAGCAATAGTAAAGTCATTAATTGGTTAAACCTGCAGGAGGACCGGTGTTTTTATCTATTAATGACTTTACTATTGCTTTAGGCCTGGTTCACATGTATGCGGGTTGGGGGCCCACATTTGCACAGGCATAGCAGCCCATTGATGTGAATGGGCTTGAGCTGCTATGCCTGCGTTTTCAGCTGAAAAAAGGTGCATGCAGAATTTAAAAAAATGCAGTGGCCATGAAATCCATCCTTCTTTTGCACCATGCGACTTACCTGCCGTTGCTGCACACGCAAACTGTTTATTTTTAAATGCCGTGCCCACGTATACAAAAAATGCAGAAAGCTTGCCAGAGCAGGAACTGCAGGTTAGTCGCATGGTGCAAAAGCAGGATGGATTTCAAGGCCACTGAATTTAAAAAAAATGCTGCATGCACCTTTTTTCTGCGGAAAATGAGGGCATAGCAGCCCGTTGAAATCAATGGGCTGCTATGCCTGTGCAAATGTGGGCCGCCAACCCGCATACATGTGAACCGCCAACCCGCATACATGTGAACCACCAACCCGCATACATGTGAACCAGGCCTAAAGCAATAGTAAAGTCATTAATAGATAAAAACACCGGTCCTCCTGCAGGTTTAACCACTTCTGGATCGCAAGGATTTGCCCCTTTAAAGACCAGGCCATCGGATCAGAGCGCCAGGACCAGTCATCACCAGGTAGGCCAGACACTGCTTGATGGCTATATAATAATGTAATGTGGGCTGCTAGGCGTGTGTGTGTGTATATATATATTTATTAGAGCTGCACGATTCTGGCCAAAATGAGAATCACGATTTTTTAGCTTGGAATAAAGATCACGATTCTCTCACGATTCTCTGTGTAACAAAAAAAAAAAAAATTGGGATAACTTTACTGTTACGTTTTTTTTTTTTTTTTTATTCATTAAAGTCTAATCATTGCGTTTGAAAGACTGCTGCGCAAATACAGTGTGACATAAAATATTACAACAATCGCCATTTTATTCTGTAGGGTCTCTGCTAAAAAAATATATAAAATGTTTGGGGGTTCTAAGTACTTTTCTAGCAAAAAAAAAACTGATTTTAACTTGCAAACAGCAAGTGTCAGAAAAAGATCCAGTCTTTAAGAGGTTAAACTTCCTTTCTCCCTGGCAGAGGGAAGGAAAAGATACAAATGTAATCATTTTTGTTTATAGTTAGGAGACTTAATGCTGAAAGGTGTTAGCTGAGTGAGTGAATGAGTCATCCAGCTCACTGAAATGTATCAATTCACAAGTCAGGCAGACTTGACAGAGAAACTCGGTATTTTAAAAATGCCACAATAACAATACCGTGGCTATGCAATACCGCGATATATCGAATTACCGAAAACCGGCATATGTCTAGTCACCGCCACATCCACCACCACCTCAACCTCCCTCCTACTCCATATGGGCCTCGTCCTTCAGAGATGAAGAAGAACATTGTTTTATTTTTCTGTTTTTTTTTGTTGTTTTAAGTTATTTCCCTATCCACATTTGTTTGCAGAGCACTTGCCATGCTCTTAATTACGTTTTGCTGCCATTTGCAGCACTCTAGCCCTTTCCTTTGGTGTTTTAGAGCCATTTTAGTGCCTTAAAGTTCGGGTCCCCATTGACTTCAATGGGGTTCGGTGTCCGGGAAAAGTTCGGTAAAAGTCCGGGACACGGACCCGGACTTTTTTTTAAAGTTCGGCCGAACCCGTCGAACACGGACATCTAGGTGTTCGCTCAACCCTACTCACGATCGTCCGCTGTGAAGGGAGAAAGGCAGGCGGCTAATGTAAACAAAGCCGCCTGTCATTCTTCCCTGTGTAACAGCACAGATCATAAGGTCCTGCTATGTAGGACAGTTGATCTGTGCTGTTACATGTAAAGCCACATCCCTGCACAGTTAGAAGCACGCCCCTAGGGACACACTTAACCCTCCTTCCCCAATAAAGTTAACCCCTTCCCTGCCAGTGTCATTTTTACAGTAACAGTGCATATCTATAGCACTGATTACTGTAGTAATGTCACTGGTAGCCCCAAAAGTGTAAAAAATGTCAGTCAAGGGTCCGATCTGTCCGCCGCAATGTCGCAGTCCCGCAAAAAAAATCACACATCGCTGCCATTACTCGTTAAAAAAAAAACAACAAAAATGACAAAAATCTTTCCCTTAGTTAGTAAACGCAATAACTTTTGCGCAAACCAATCAAAATATGCTTATTGTGATTTTTTTTTACCAAACATATGTAGCAGAAAACAAATTGGCCAAAAATGTTAAAAAATGTTGACTTTTACATTTTGTTTTGGGGAATTTCATATAAAAAAATGTGAAAAATATTGTTATTTTTGCAAAATTGTCGCTCTTTTTTTGTTTATAGCGCATGATCAAAAAATCGCACAGGTGATCAAATACCACCAAAAGAAAGCTCTGTTTGTGGGAAAAAAAGGACGTCAAATTCGTTTAGGTACAGCGTTGCACGACCACGCAATTTTCTGTTAAGGTCACGCAGTGCCGAATTGCAAAATAGGGCCTGGTCAGGAAGGGGGTAAAATCTTACGGGGCTTAAGTAGTTAACTACTTTATTAGAGCAGAACTACAACCTACATCACTTTTATAAGATGTAGGACCACATCTTTTTCCTCAATCACACTGCTCGTCCACAGATGGCACCTAATGCCCTTGGGATGAGCTCTTAATGTTGGCGATGTAATTTTCTATATTACCCAGGCAGAACTGCACAGTGAGCAACTCAGGGACTCCAGTAATGTCAGTAGTGGAACATTGCACAGACCCTAGAAAGGAACCAATATTGCAAGAATTAGAATAACAACAGTTTTTTCATTGACGACAAGGACAATTTTGTAAGTTATATAACTATATTTTTAGAAGCTTTGTTTCAGTGTTAAATGTTGGCTTTAGGGAAGCATTAGATAAAAAAAAAACAGATCTTTTTTTGATTTGTCTGTTTGCAGATTAGATAAGAAGTGGATCCTAAAGGTTATTTAAATTTCCAACTTTACATCTTCAATACAAATGCATTTTAAGCTCTATTTATATTGGATTGAAATCGAATTGTTGTTGTTTTATTCATGCGAAATATTGATTTGAACACATTTGGCTATTTATAAAGCTGCTCACAGCAATTTCTACATAGAACATCCACACAAAAAACACTGCTAATAAATCTGGAGAAATATACGTGCATCAGGAGAATAAGAATTTGCTATTTCTCATAACCTTTAGGCGTCACAGTATTCAGTAAAACTTAACATTTAAAAGAGCAGTTTGAATTATTATCCACACAACCAGGTTTGGTCAGATAACTGCACATCCTCAGGAACACAGCAGTATCCAATATGTGCATTAGCACCCTGTTGTGTGCTGTAAACCACATGATCATTTCCCAAGCAATATTACCAACACCCAGCCACACCACTTGTGAAAAGAAAAGCAGACCTTGCATGATCTTGTATCCAGATGCTTCCATCACACAGGAAATATATTGTTTAGACCATGGTATACCTAAACATGTGACAATCAGAGAACCATATTAATATTAGAAGGTTTGCAATGTAAAAAGTGGAAAAATATCATTCATATATGAAGAAGCCATGCTGTTAACTACTTTATACTATACTGTAAATATACCTAAAGTATAGGAGAAAGAAAAATAAATAAATGAAAGATGTGATAAAATGTGCACAAAATCTCTGCACATCACTAGATCTAGATCTAGAGTTCAGGTAAGTATTGGGTGGGGGGATGAATGCATGAAGGAAAAAAAACCTTGAGCCTTTAGAACCACTTTAATTGAACAAGCTGAAGTTAGAAGCTGATTGGCTACCACCAGATTCTGAGAGCACCAGTTTTAGTAAATTCACCCCTCTGTGTGAACTTTTTGTCACCTAAACAACTTCCACTGGAAACAAAAATGAAATTATGAAACCACCTATCCTAAAACAAATAGGTTGTATTAGAGGCTCAAGCTAATCAAAGCAAATGTAATTTTTTTTACCTATGCAAGTTAATATCCAGTTATATAGATTTTAAATTGATATTAAAGGATAAGTTCATCTTTTGTGACATTTTAGATGTTACCCCCATATACATGTTACAAATCCACCAGTTCCTGCACCCCCCCCCTCCCCATGGCACTTTTCATTGTGACAGGTAGTGGGGGATCTTCTGCCCCCACTCTCTGTCCCAACCTGCAAAGAACGTGGCTGTGCAGAGTTCCGCCCGCCCAGTCGCATCATTCATTCACAGAGTTCTGTGAATGGTAAATGTTGTGTTCTCAACTAACTACCACGGCGCTGTTGAACCCTGTGGTAGTTCACTGATGTTTCCTGTTAGTGTGTAACTGCTTTGTCGTACAATGTACAGCCAGACAGCTTACACACAGAGTCTGCAAGAGCCCCTTGACCATAGCACCTATGATCTGCTGACCAAACCAAATCCAGGTACATTAAGCTAATCCCTACTGACCACTGCACTCTGTATTATGCTGGGCTGTAAATAACATACTCCTGTCCATTCTACTGTCTAGTTACAGTCCCGCAGCAGCGCTTTGTTACTTAACAGACCTGACGGTTAAACAATATCTGGGGGATTGCTATCTATCAGCTTTTTGAGGACCTTGTAGGAGACTGGACCAAGTTTGCCTTATCAAGTATTGTTACAGATCAAGCCATGAGCTTTTATTCTATATATCCACAAGGTGAATACCCCCCGGCTATATTATAACCCCAACCAGGTCATGAGATAAGGAGTTTAGTAAACTACGCTCTTTTTTCCTGGTTGTAGAATAGGTGATGTACTGCCTTGAATTTACTTTATTTTGCTATAAAACAATACAATACTCACACCTGGAGGTCTGATAATACTGTGCCAGAGCATTTAGAAGGCTTTGAACTGTTACCTTTTCCTCATTTTTTTGTAATATCCCATTGAAACCGGGTTATTGTTTGAACTGAGGCAAACTATTCATTCTATATTGCACTTTAGACAATGAGGTCCAAAGGGATAGTTCACCAATGGTATGCAAGGTTGGATGCCTGGGGCCCATTTTACGTGTGTTGTTGTGAGTGACTGTGCATACTTTTTGTAACACTGAGTGTCACAGGGGTTTTTTTCTGCCCGCTGTATTTTTTAACGGCTGGAATACTTTTGTCAGCCTAGTTTTCAATAAAGTGTGTTTTGCATTAATTCCAGTGTTGAGCTTTAACTGCAGCTTTTCTTTAGGGGCTTTACTTTGTGGAACCCTGATCATTACTGTGACATACTGAAGCAGAGCATGATCCCCTCCCTTCGGAGACTGGGTCACAAGGCGATATTTCAACATGATAACGACCCCAAACACACCTCCAAGATGACCATTGCCTTGCTAAAGAAGCTGAGGGTAAAAGTGATGTCTCCAGACCTAAACCCTATTTAGCATCTGTGGGGCATCCTCAAATGGAAGGTGGAGGAGCGCAAGGTCTCTAACATCCACCAGCTCCACGATGTCGTCCTGTCATGAAGCTCTGGTGAACTACATGCCCAAAAGGGTTAATTCAGTGCTGTAAAATAATGGTGGCGACACAAAATATTGACACTTTTGGCCCAATTTGGCCATTTTTTCACTTAGGGGTGTGCTCACTTTAGTTGACAGAGGCTTAGACATCAATGGCTGCGTGTTGAGTTATTTTGAGGAGACAGAAATTTTACACTGTTATACAAGCTGTACACTTACAACTTTACATTGTAGCAAAGTATAATTTCTTCAGTATTATCACATGAAAAGATAAAATATTTACAAAAATGTGAGGGGTGTACTAACTTTTGTGAGATACTGTATTTATCTTTACTTGAATATTTCAGAAAAAAAGTCCTAGAGAAAAAGTCTTCCAAGTTTTCTTTTAATGAAAG
This sequence comes from Pelophylax lessonae, assembly GCF_965119305.1. Lineage (NCBI taxonomy): Eukaryota > Metazoa > Chordata > Amphibia > Anura > Ranidae > Pelophylax > Pelophylax lessonae. The sequence goes on along the minus strand of NC_138770.1, from coordinate 224,088,297 downwards.
AAAGCTCCAGAAGGAAAATCTTTAACCGCTTCCCGCCCACCCTATAGTCAAATGACGGCTGGGCGGAACATTCATCAAACCAGGTCGAAGGTCGTATGACGTCCTCCTGGATTGCACTTCTGTGGCTCAGTCTGTCACTGGCTGTGTCTATCAGACTGATCAGTGTACCACCCACTGCCAGTAACATGTAACCGCTGTAACCAATCACAGCAGGTCCCATTACAGTTGAAAACAATGAATGGCTTAGTTTCATGCAAAATTTTTGCAAAAAAAAATAAAAAAAAAACAGTGATGATTAAATAGCATCAAAAGAAATCTCTATTTGTGTGAAAAAAAAGATAAACATTTCATATGGGTACAGTGTTGAATGACCGTGCAATTTTCAATTGTCATATTGCCGATTGTGAAAATTGGCCTGGGCAGGAAGGGGATAAAAGTGCCCTGTATTGAGCTAGTTATAGGTAAATAAACCCTAGATGGATGTACTCATTCCAGTGTTAGCTACATATCAGTGCTGTGAACTGGATTCCCAGTAGTGATGATGGTAGACCATGTCTGCTCAATGCATGTCATCGTGGCCAATTGTAATCTCTACCAAGAACACATGTAAAAGAGTGACAATGCAGGAACACAATTGGAGAATGTTGACATCTCATAACAGAGAGCATCTGATCTTCATGGAAGAATCACCAGGTATAACAAAATGGTGCAGATTTAAAAAGGATCAAAACTAACCTTTGTAGTTAGAATAAATGTTAAAACTTATATGATAATAATGCTTCAGCTTAGGCCTCTTTAAAAATGCTTCATTGTTTTGCTGAGCTTTGCTTGTTTTGTTTGCCAATCTTTGTCTTTTACACTATACTTTAAAGGATAAGTTCACCTTTTTAAACATGTTACATGTTACACCCATATTTAGAGTGTGAAATGTAACATCTTCATCTGCCTGCTCCCCCTTATCCCCAACCCCCCCAACCCAATCCCCCAATGATAGTGGGCCTGGGAAATTCTCCCCGCACCCGCTGTCACAATTAAAAAAGAACCAAGCTCTGCAGGGCTCCAACCACACAGTCTCATCATTCATCCCTGTGAATCAATGAATTACTAGTACTGTAAGCCTTTGAGGCTGATGGCTTGTAGTTCTCAATTAACTAGCAGGATGCTGATCTAGGTAGTTTATTGAGCTTTCTGTCATTCGGTAACTGCCTTCCAGTATTGGAGGTATGCGCAGACAGCTACACAGTTTGCAGGAGCCTGGCATTACACTCCTGATATGCTGATCATGGGTGCAATGCTTTACAGGCGTTTGTAAAGCATTAATTATTATTCTTTTTTTTTAAAGGTGAACTTATCCTTTAACTTATCCTTTAAAGGTGAACTTATCCTTTTTTTTATATAGGGGAAAGTTTCCACGCTAATGGAGGAATTAAATAAATGACTGCAGCCTACCTCAAAAATATAGATAACTATATTTAGTGAATGTGGGGTAAAGGGAGGTAAAATGGCGCTGTCAGGCTAATAAATAGGAAATATAAATATGTCTTATAAGTGCACTGGTGATAAAAGTGAATAAAAAAATCCAGATTATGAAACTTAATGTGGTGAATCCTTAAAAAGTGTAAATATGTCTAAAAGAAATTAGTAAAAAATATATATATTATCGTGATAAGTGTGTAAATATGAATGTTAAGATGTAAATAATAAATTATTAAAAAAAAATTTTAAAATTCATTCAGTGTGTGATCCTAAAGGTATTAGAAATTAGAGATGTATATCAAAAAAGGCCAAGATCTAGGAATACTCACTGAGAAGGAAGCCAGGTACCTGCTACCAAAATCAGCAAAAACCCCAGTAATCTACCACCTTCCGAAAATACATAAAAGGGTGGATAAACCCCCAGGAAGACCTATTATTAACGGGATTGGATCTCTCTTCTCTAGACTAGGAGAATACCTAGATAAATTTCTGCAGCCCCTGGTATGCAAAGGTAAATCTTACCTGAAAGATAGCACGCAGCTATTAACAGAGTTACAGCAAGTAAAAATCGGGAAGTCATGTATTCTGGCAACAATTGATGCAAATTCATTATATACAAGTATAGACCAAAAGGATGGTCTGGACAGTGTTAGGAAGGCGCTACATGAAGAGACTGACCTTAAACATGTCCAAATAAATTATATTTTAGAAGGCCTACAACTAGCTATGGCAAAAAATTATTTCTGGTACGACAAAACCTTCTATGTACAGACAAAATGCGTTGCCATGGGGGCAAGATATGCCCCCAGTGTTGCTAACATCTTCATGAATATGTTAGAGGAAAGAATGATATATAAGAAGAACCCAGCAGAATTGTTATTCTACCGTCGCTACATTGATGACCTGATTATGGTATGGGATGGACCATTGGAGACTTTGGAATTGTTTATACACCAATTAAATAGCAACCCGTATGGAATTAATTTTACTGCAAATTTTAATACAGAAAAAAATGAATTTTTAGATCTGGAGATTTTTAAAGTTAGGGATGATGTACATACAAAAACTTTTTTTAAGCCAACGGATAAGAATGGATACATTCCCACGGCTAGCTGTCATCACCCAAAATGGATCCAGAATATACCGAAAGGGCAGTACATGAGGATCAGACGGAACTGCACAGAATTAGAAGATTACGACATACAAGCAGAGAAGCTCACTAAAAGATTTGAGGAAAAAGGATATAAAAAAACAGTATTAGAAGCAACTAAAAATAAGATCAGAGATTTACCAAGGGAGAATTTACTAAGAAAAAAGGACAAGAATAAAGATGAGGATTTTAATTGTGCTTTTATTACCGGTTTTAACAAACAATATAGGTCAGTGGAGAAGATTTTTAAGAAATATTGGCCCATTTTAAAATCTGACAAAGTTTTAACGAAGATTTTACCAAAAAAACCGAGGTTTATTTACCGAAAAGCACCTACTCTAAGAAATAAACTTGTACATAACGTAGTAGATCCACCTAAACAAGTTAGAATATTCCCTGAATTGAAGGGGTTTGTTCAGTGTCGGAAATGCCTAGCATGCAAAAATAACCCTGCACAAAAGAAAAAAACCACACATTTTAAGTCTACGGTAAACAGAAGAACTTTTCAAATAAGGGACCTAATCACGTGCCATACCACACACGTCACTTACGTGATTGAATGTCCGTGCAAACTGCAGTATGTGGGCAGAACCACAAGGCCTTTGCTAGTAAGAATCAGAGAACATATAGGAAACATAAATAGAGGTTTCCCGAAACATAGCTTATCAAGGCACTTCCGTGATGTACATGATAAAAACCCAAAGGGTCTTGTCTTTTATGCTATCGACTCCATCAAAGAACATTGGAGGGGAGAGAACAAAACTCGTAAGATCTCACAGAATGAGACACGCTGGATATACCAGCTTGAGTCCCTCCAGCCGGGGGGACTCAACTTGGATATAGACTTAAACTGCTTTATATCAGATACATAGCCTATAGTAAGACCCTTTCAATTTTTCGTATCCCACAGCTCCCTTGACCATATACATATGTTATATATGCACCTTCTATCCTCCCTCAAATTTAGAAAGCACATAATTTATTAATTCCATATTGTTTTTCCTAATAATTATGTTCATTACCCTACACGCCAATTAAAATACAAAATATTTATGTAAATTAGGACATTTAAAATTGGGAGGAAATTAAAGATAATACACATTATTGAAAATATCACATTTACTATTTATGTAAAGGTTGTAGTACAATAATTAATTTTTGTAGTTGGTCCAGATTTATATATAAAATGTAGTTCCCACTTTATAGATACGATATAAATGTGCCTCCTCTAAAATAATTTTAAAGCATACTATTTATGGTATCTTACAAAATGGTTTTCCTATAAAATATTCTTCCCGTTAATTTTTAAACTTAAATTTAATAATTTTAATAAATTTTGTTTTATTACCTTAAAATTGTACGGATGCACCTTTAATGGACTCCAGTCCAATTATATTTATTTCTAGTATCCATTAACTTATCGTTAAGAGATCTCCAATCAGTAATTAAAAATGAATTTGTTTTTATATTAATTTTTTATATAAATTTTAGCTTTTATCCACCGTTTATATTTCATCATGCCTTTTAAATATATAACAGTTCTGTTAGTATTTACACATCGTAGCCTCTTTCACTATTGCTAAACATCTCAATTCCACTTAGTAACAGATGATGCTTTACATTTTAACCAATAGAATTTATGTCCGTTTTATCTTTTCTAAATGTTAGATATGTCCTTGCACGGCAACTCATGACGCGCCGAAAAGGTTTTTTCCTATTGGCGGCCATGGAGTTCACAATTAACGTTGCCCGGCAACCAGGAAGTATAACACTGGGCGGACCTGACGTGACCATACGCTGCTCCTGATGACGTCATTGATGACGAAACGCGTAGAGCGTGGTTACGTCAGTTCCGCTTCCCGTTGACTGAGACGCACATCCGGCCGGTGGAACGCACCGCGTCCCGGAACTACCGCTACATGAGGGTGTTGTGGTCCCTAGGACATACGTGCACCTTTTCTCTTTTAATGAATGTGAGTATTGTAATTTTATGTGAATAAAGCACCTTTTCATTGCAATACTTCACTATTGGAGCCCCTTTTTTTCCTTTCCTCATCCGGATCTCTCAAACCTATATTGGAGTACTTAAAGAGGAGGTATTTCCCATCAATTTTCCCCTGGAGAAAAATACAGTATATGAAGTCGGGATTAAGTGGATTACTAGCCAGCCTTCGGAGGGACCTCTGAGAGTCACCCCAAACGCTGATTACCCCTGTGGGGGTACCACCATCTGGTGAGTGTGGGAGTAATAGGAGGGGAGCACTTATTCCTGTATTGAGCACCCCCATCATTTTGGAACTCCTGGAATCCATTTTTCCTGTTAAATCTCTGCTTCGTTTTACATCTTGGGACTTAATTATATTTGTAGCACCAGTTAATTTTGGCTATTTATATGGACAATTTTTCTATATATTCTTTTTACATTTATTTATTTATTTATGTTATTTAAATTGCTGGGACACTATTTATGAATTGATTTTGTGTACAAATTTATACATAGCTATATATTGCTTGGCTCACTAGCACAATTTATATTTGATTAATTAGCACTTTAATTACTTATTGAGGTTATTTAATATATCACTTTATTTATTGATTTAATGTATTTTGTATGAAATCATATTTATACCTTTAGGATCACACACTGAATGAATTAAAAAAAAAAATTTAATAATTTATTATTTACATCTTAACATTCATATTTACACACTTATCACGATAATATATATATTTTTTACTAATTTCTTTTAGACATATTTACACTTTTTAAGGATTCACCACATTAAGTTTCATAATCTGGATTTTTTTATTCACTTTTATCACCAGTGCACTTATAAGACATATTTATATTTCCTATTTATTAGCCTGACAGCGCCATTTTACCTCCCTTTACCCCACTTATCCTTTTTTTAAAGGTGAACTTATCCTTTAAAGGCAAAATTTTATTTTTCATTTTGGATAGAGTTGGAATGAAATGTTGCTGATTTATTTGCCATCTATGTCCCATTGGAAAGATTTTCTTTCATCTCCTGCCCCAGAACCAAACAGGAAGTAATAGGAGATTCCCAAAGTGAGGGAATTCTTGTAATCAGTAAAAAAAGACTAATAGAGAAAGTGATACTCCCAGGTGGGGGCACAGACAAACAGTAAGGACCAGAATGGCATTCTTTTTTTCATTTAAAATGTATTTGATTTCCATATATAAAATGTTTAACCACTTCAACACTTTCACCCCCTTCCTGCCCAGGCCAATTTTCCCCTTTTAGCGCTGTTGTATTTTGAATGACAATTGCGCGGTCATGCAACACTGTACCTAGACCAAATTTATGTCATTTTCCCCCCACAAATAGAGCTTTCTGGTGGTATTTGATCACCTCTGGGTTTTTTCCTTTTTGCTAAACAAATAAAAAAAGACCGAAAAGTTTGAAAAAAAAAAAGTTTTTTTGTTTATGTTATACAATTTTGTAAATAAATACGTTTTTTCCTGCACTGATGAGCACTGATGAGACTGCACTGACAGGCACTGATAGGGTGGCACTGATGGGGTGGCACTGATGGGGTGGCACTGATAGGCGGCACTGATAGGCGGCACTGATAGGCAATGATATGTGGCACTGATAATTAGCACTGATATGCATCATTGGTGGGTACTGATAGGCGGCACTGCTGGGTACTGATAGGTGGCATTGATGGGCACTGATAGGTGGCACTGATGGGCACTGATGGGCACTAATGGGCACTGATAGGCGGCACTGGTGGGCACTGATAGGCGGCACTGATCAGCACTGACAGGCGGCACTAATGGGCACTGATAGGCGGCACTGGTGGGCAATAATGGGCACTGGTGAGCGACACTGATAGGTGGCAATGATGGGCACTGGTGGGCAGCACTGATAGGGAGGGCACTGTAGGACACAAGCCTACATTGATTCCTTTCTCATCTCTTTTCCTTCTCCTAACTCGTTCATATATGAGCACAGGTTTAGTACAAATTGCTCTTCAAACTTTTTGTAATAGCGTATTGTAAGCCCATTTGGTCCAGGGCTCTTCCCTATCGCTGTATTTTTAAGCTAATCTAATCTCCTCTTGTGTTATTGGTTCTTCTAGGACTTGCAATCTTTCTAGTGATACCTTAGGTAGGTTTGCTTCCTTTAAATATTCTTCTATTTTTTTGTGTTCTTTTTAACTCGGTGTCCTGTGACCCCTTTTGTCTCACTGAATATAGGGCACTATAGTAGCTTTGAAATACTCAGGCAATTTCTGTTGTTGAATAGTCTCCTCTTTGGTTTTTCTTTTCATTTTACCTATGAAATTTATCGATTTCATTTTTTTTTTTTAGTATTCGCGCTAAATATTTTCCTGGTTTATTCCCCCACTTGTATCTATCCTTGGCCATTCTATTAAAAACCTGTCTTGCCTTTTGTTCCATTAAATCTTTTAATCTATCTCTTTTCTTACTAATGCATGCTATACCTTTATATCTACTCTCTTTTTATGTAATTGTTCCAAATCGTATATTTCTCTTGCCACTCCTTTTTCTCTTTTGGCTGTAGAATCCCCATAGTACCATATCAGGTGGTGTTTTGAGTACAATTTTACATCGTTTTGCTGGAATATTTAATCCTTTTACATTATTGGATAGAAAGTTTAGTGTTGTCATATTGTCTTTCCATCTCTTCTCTGGCCCTGCTCTCTACCTCTCCCCTCCTCTGTCCCCGCCATAATGCAGACGCAGATGTTAGGGGAATTCTTTGGGCCTGGGGAGGGGGGGGGGTCGAACCGGAGACGAGAAGGAGTGACAAAAAAAGAAGGAGACCTCCAACCATCACTGTGCATTGCGATATAATTTTTTAAAGAGTTTTCTAGTTTTGCAAATATTTCCACCATTTCTGATTTTGTAGGCAATTGGGCTTTTAGGGTTTGTTCTTTCATATCTCCTGTTTGTTCTTCCATATATCCTGTTTCAGTTTCACTTTCATTCTCTAAATCTAATCTCGACTGACTTAGCATACATATGCCCACCGAAAACCTATTTTGCCCTCTTTGATTATTTCTTGTCGCCTGTTTCACACGGGTTCCCAGCTGTCTTTCTGCTGTAGACTTATCATTACTCCCCTCTTGGGACATGTATTTTGTTATTGTCCCTGGACTTGCACTTATTTTGGGTAATTTTACAGATCCACTTTCTTTTACTGATTTCCCCTTTATTATTCTTATTTATGCCCTTTAAATGGATAGCCCACAATTTGGTCAGTCCTTGTCCCTTTTGTTTTGGTGTGATTTTGTTTTTCTCCTCTTCTCCAGCCGTCCCCCTCCCTTTCTTCCACTTTATCTTGTGCCTTAAACTTTTACCTTCTTTGCCTCTTGACCCCAGTAAAGCTTTATAGCCCCAATGTCATCTCCCATGCAGTTACCTTAGGTGGTTTTCCTACTCTGTTAGAGTCCCCTCACCTTATGTGAGTGAGGCCTCTCTTCAAATGTTTTATAGAGTCACTAGTAAATGCTTGTTTGAAATGAAAGGAAAACACCAGTTCACAGTTTGTATATAACAGCAAAGCACTAGAAATAAATCACTCACTGCTCCTGATGAATACAGATCAAGTGAGGTTCTTTCTGTTTGTCCGAGGGGGTTCCCTTTATTTATTTTATCCTTTGGGTCCTTCTATTTTTGATGTTTGTGATGGATCTTGCAGTCTGGGGTCTTACCAACCCTCCATATATGACTGTTTGCTCTGACCATGGACCCCACTGAGCTCTGCTGGGTCCCCTATCTCTCTGCCTATGGCGATGGCTCTTCTGCTGGGATGCTCCTGCTCCACTGGCTCCACAACCGATCACCTCCATATCCATCAGCCTGGGGCAACCTGTTGCTGCCCAGGTAATTTACGAGGTACTCGGCTTCTGTATCCCTCTGGTACCCAGAGATTCCGCCAGGTCCCGCCTACTCCACTGAACCCAACAAAGCTCCGCCAAGATCCTCCAAGTTTCTGGCCGAGTCCTGGCCAAGCATCAACTCTACATCCAGGTCCCCCCTGATCCCTCTAAGGGCCAAACCAGGCGTTAATTGCTCCAGGCAGGGGCATGCCACCATTCAGCAGCGTCCTCTCTTCTCTGCCTCCTAAACTGGCTTCCACCATGAGAACCCCCCGGGGCGCTGGTGGTAGGCAAACACCTATCTGCTTCCAGGTAGACAGGGGATATTGTGGGGATAGCAAGGGTAGTTTACTTACTCTACATGGGCTGGATGGAGTTTCCTGGAGCTCCTAGCGCGAGCTCCCTGTCAGAGCCATGTTCAGGCTCCTCCCTGAAAGGTTCTAATCCTACTCCACTCTATCTAAAACTAAAAAAAAAATGCCTTTAGCTATACTTTAAGATAACATCTGCCCATGTCAGTTTCTAACTTTGTGAAATGTGGATTAGTTGTACGCCAAAATATAAGGCAATAGGCATTCTAAAGAATATCAGCGATATAAACAGGACAATAAGCTGCAGAAACTGTTGGAACATTATTTGATGCTTTCTGCACAAGCAAGTTGCTGTTTGAAATTTTAGAGAAATTAAACACTGATAGAAGACTGTAACAGAGGTATCCATTCCCTTATTCAGGCAATGCATACTGGTTGTGGTGGAGGTGAGCGAATGCTAGTCACTTGCTTAAAAAGAGTTGGGAAACCAAGGCTTTTATTCTGATCCTCATTACACATCTTTTTTGTGAGAGGCCCTCTTTATAATCCATACAATTTCTATTTCTATTAAAACTCACCAATCAAATGGTATACAGGAATTGTCAGGTTAATATTTGTATTGTTGTACAAGACCGCACTGAAGCAAGTAGGCTGTTATCAGACCATACTGTATACAAAAAACTCTCCAGAGATCCTATCACTGAATTCTCAATAGAGGCTGATAGGCTTATTAAGTGAGCACTAGAAGATGGTATCAATATTAAGACTGAGGCAAATTTTCTTTGTAGAGATTTTTGCTCTACTCCGTATATTTACCATCTACCAGAATTCCACAAAAGCCTTGATAATCCTACAGGTAGACTGATAGTGGCGGCGATGGAGAGCATAACCTCTGGTTTTAGTCAGTATATAGACCAGTATTTGCAACCTCTGGTACATCAGCTACACTCCTACATCAGAGACAGTCAACATCCTTTTGAACTACTGGCCCCATACACTTGGGAGACCTCGTTTGTTTGGCTCTCCCTAGAGGTAAACTCCTTATATACTTCCATCCCCCATGCTTTTGGTTTAAGGGCCCTAGAGTCTTTCTAGCTCAAGATCTATTATCCAACGCCAGACAGGCTGCTTTTATTCTAGAGGCTACTGAGTTTTGCCTTACCCATAATTACTTTCAATTTAATGAAGAATTCTACCTTCAACTCTAAGGCATTGCGATGGGCACAAATTTTGCACCCTCCTATGCCAATTTAGCTATGGGCTATTGGGAAAATCATATATGGCAAAATAACCCCTTCTCTGCTAATATAGCCTTTTTTGGAAGGTATATAGATGATTTAATCATCATATGGGATGGACCTATCAGCCTTATTGATGGTTTTGTGCTACACTGCAATAATAACCCCTATAAGCTCTTGTTTACCTCTGTGTTGGGCATTGACTCTCTGGCCTTTCTTGATTTAGAATTAAGCAACATTGGAGGAAAGATTTTTGCTAAGAATTATACTAAACCTATGGCTGGGAATTCATTTCTACATTATGACTAGCTGTCATTTCTCCAAATGGATTAACGACATTCCCAAAGGTCAATTTTGTAGGTTGAAACAAAATTGCACTTTGGAGTCAGATTACATAGAACAAGGCAACATTATGAAAAGGAAATTCCTAAATAAGGCATATCCCGAACCACTGGTAAATCAAGCCTTTGAACGATACAGAGAAAAAAAGCCCCCTGAAAAAAAGTTTTCCCCCATCAGATCATACTACTAGATTTACTACTACCTATCATTTTCAACACAGAAAAATGGAAAAAATCCTGGCTAAACATTTTGATATACTATTGGAAGACCCCCACTTAAAAACCATAATACATGATCAGCCAAGAGTCACATACCATAAGGCCCCCAACTTGAAAAACAAAATTGCCCCCAGTAAATTAAAATCTGCCACTCCAGTTACTACATTACCCATTCTTATTCCTCTTAAAGGGATGTTCCAGAGTCGCAAAACATTATGTAAAATGTGCTCCTTTGTTAAACATGGTCAAACCTCCTTTCTTATGAAACACAAGACTTTTCAGTTAGACAATTTTCATAACTGCTCATCTGATTTTGTAGTTTATGGTTTATCCTGCCCATGTGGGTTAATCTATCTGTGTCGCACCATCCGTACGATTAGACAATGGTTTGGTGAACATAGAAGTTCTATTGAACAAAGGAAAGATAAACACAGTGTCCCACGACATTTCACTGAGTTTCACCAAGGATAAACGACAGGCCTAACAGTTTGGGTAATAGAACAGATGTCTAAAGCTCTCACTGGGGCTGAACGTTTCAAGAGACTGTGTGCGAGAGAAACATGCTGGATCTATTCCCTTGATTCTCTCTCACCTGGAGGCCTCAATGAAGGCATTGAAATCGCTACCATATTGTAACCATCATTTTTTATTTAATTTCATATATATATATTTATTTTCTATAATTTCATATTCTTACATGTATCTTGCATTTTGTAATATTGTCATTTTTGTTATTATTATACATTTTTTTTATCTTTATATTTATTTTTATTTTTCATTTTCATATCACCCTTTTTATCCTTTTTTTTATATTTTTATTTATATTTATTTTTATTTTATTTTTATTATTTTTTTATTTTTTATTTTTATTTTATTTACCTCCCTTCTTAATTATTTTTTTTTATTTTATCTTCCTCATTCATTCGTGATTTTTATCCATTATTAATCTTATTTGATATTTGCGTAAGACTCTGTGTCTGATCAGCATATTTATATTTATTGTATCTCTATATGCATATACAATCTAGTGGATAGCGCATTGTACCATGATGATGAGATGTTTTTATAATAATACCTTCTGGTTTTTATAATAACTCCCAGTTCCATCCTCTCCCTCCACTCCCCTTCCACTTGGTATATTATTGGTTCCTGTATTACTTTTGCTATTGCAATGAAGAAGGAGAACGGCCGCCTATCCATTGGCAGCAGACACGCTCAGAAACACATTGCAGTTTTGTGACGTCATCTTTTCACAACGCCGAAGTTTCCAGCTCTCCAAGCCTTGGTTTCGTTTGGTTTGCCTTCCAAGTCTCGTTCCCACTCCTGCATCATCCTCCGCTATTTCCGGCTTATACCGTGAAGAGGGGACATTTTTGGGGCCTGGAATGGGTGACACTTACTTCTTTATCCTGTGAATGCCTAATTTTTCAGAGTGGAATTGAAAATCGATGGGTCTGTAAACGTTCCGCCACTTTGTGGAATGGATGCGGACCCATTTTGCAGATGTGTGAATGGACCCTATATGTATTTGACATGTATTTACCAGCTTCTGTCAGTTCAGGCTGATTTATAAAAAAAATATATATTTTTATGCTGAAAAAAAAAAATATTTTTACGGCAACTTTTTCAATAGCAATACTTCTGTTATGACAGTGCTTATTTTGTGGGACTATTTGTGCACAGATAGTTAGTATTTTGTGGCTGCAAATATGACCTAAAGGTTTTTAAAGTTCGCCTGCCATTAAAGTCAATAGGGCCCGCCGTGAACTTGCGGTTCGCAAAAGTTTGGGACAGTTTACAGATAACGTTCGCGAACCGCCCTGCCGATGTTCGTCCATCACTACCTGAGAGACTGCTTCTCCCAGGGAGCTTTGTATCTTATCTAACTTATTCCCAAAAACAGAAAGCTAGAGAGTTCCTGTTAAGGAATAGAGAGAAATGTATAGAGTTACCTGGTATGACTTCAGCGGTTCAGCATGATATTGTTACTGAACCTGAGGTCCGTGTCAAGCTGAAACTGTCCTGGATTCCTGAAGCTAGAAGATAGGACATTAGTGATGAAGTTAAAAAGATGCTGGAGCTAGATGTCATTGAGGAATCCAATAGTGACTGGTCTAGCCCCATCGTATTAGTCCAAAAACCTGATGGTACTTGGAGGAGGTTTTGTAACAACTTCAGAAAGCTTAATGCAGTGACTAGGGATGAGCTTCGAGTTCGAGTCGAACGTAAGTTCAACTCAAACATTGGCTGTTCACTTGTTCGTGGGCTTCTTAACAGGAAATTTGAGTTCCCACATTATCATGGACTCTGACTTCTGATTCCAATAAATCACCTGCTGGCCAGCCATCTATGCCACCGTTAAGCCTGCTTAAGCTGAGCACACTCTCCCTAAATTTTATCTCATTCACTGTGTGTAGGGTGAGATATGAGTTGGTTAGTTAGGCAGGGAGAGTGTGTTCAGCCTAAGCGTGCTTGACGGTGGCGTAGCTGATAGAATACCAGGCTTGCAGTTGCGAGGTTGTGGGTTCCCCTTGGGTCTGGTATGGACTTTAAGGGAAACCCTGTGCAAAAAAAATGCGTGCGGCTCCTCCTTAAAAGAGCCCACAGCCTGGCTGGCCAGAATGGGGGTGGGGGCAAGCAAGCTCCCCCCTCCTGAACCATACCAGGCAGGCCACATGCCCTTGACATGGAGGGTGGGTGCTTTGGGGCAGGGGGGCACAATATTTAAAGGAATTTTTCATTTTTATTGTTTCACTTTAAGCATTATTAAAATCACTGATCCTTTTTAAAAATATTTTTGCATTGATTCATGCTCCCCAGAGCAGGCCCAGGTCCCCATGCATGTTTTGGGCCAATAACTTTGCATTTAAGCCTTTAACCACTTTACCACCGGAGGATTTTGCTGTGTTACGTCCAGGCAACTTTTAGCAATTCGGCACTGTGCGACTTTAACTGAGAATTGCGCGGTCATGCAAAGCTGTACCCAAACGAAATTTACGTCCTTTTTGTCCCACAAACAGAGCTTTCTTTTGGTGGTATTTGATCACCTGTGCGATTTTCATTTTTTGCGATATTAATAAAAAAAAGCGACAATTTTGAAAAAATAACAATATTTTTCTACTTTGACAGTTAAAAAATATCCAATATATTCAATTTTTGTCATATATTTAGGCCAAAATGTATTTAGCTACATGTCTTTGACAAAAAAATTCTCAATGAGCGTATTTTGTAACCGCTTTATGACCGGAAGGTTTTACCCCATTCCTGACCAGGCCATATTTTGCGATTCGGCACTGAATTTATTTAACGGATAATTGCGCAGCCATGCAAAGCTGTAGCCAAATTAAATTTATGTCCTTTTTTTCCCCACAAATAGAGCTTTCTTTTGGTGGTATTTTATCACCTGTGCGATTTTTACTTTTTGCGCTATAAACAAAAAAAGAGCAACAATTTTGAAAAAATAACAATATTTTTCACATTTTTTTATATGAAATTCCCCCCCCCAAAAATGTAAAAATCTAAATTTTTTATCATTTTAGGCCAATTTGTTTTCTGCTACATATGTTTGGTAAAAAAAATCGCAATAAGCGTATTTTGATTGGTTTGCGCAAACGTTATCGCAGCTACTAACTACGGGAAATTTATATAATTTTTATTGTTTTTTTTTTAACTAGTAATGGTGGCGATCTGCGATTTTATTTGCGGGACTGCGACATTGCGGCGGACAGATCAGACCCTTGACTGACATTTTTGACACTTTTGGGGGTACCAGGGACATTACTACAGTAATCAGTGCTATACATATGCACTGTTACTGTAAAAATGACACTGGCAGGGAAGGGGTTGACTTTTATTTGTGATAAAGGGGTTAATGTATGCCTGGTGCTTACTAAAGTGTGTGGGGGGAGGGGACTGAGTGACACAGGGACAGATCGCAGGTTCACCTATGCTGAACCCTGCAATCTGACCCTGCCTGTCACTTAGGAGATCCGCCCGCTTTGTTTACACAAGCGGGCGGATTTCCACACTCGATCCCCGACGATCGGGGAAGAGCAGCGGTGATCACCGCCGCTCCTCCCCTGGCCCGACTCCCGCTGTAACTAAATACAGCGGGAGCGAGCCTCATGGGGAGGAGTCCAGCGATGTAGGTCTACGTCACTGGACGGGAACGAGCCACTCTGCCGCAGTACAGTCAACGTGACTGGTTGGCAAGTGGTTAAAATTAGGACTTTTGACCTTTCATGTTAATGTCCCATAGACTTTAATGGAGTTAGCATGTTCGCTAGAACATTTCCCCTGTTCGAGATGTTCTGGTGCAAACCGAACAGGGGGGTTTTCGGCTCATCCCTAGCAGTGACAAAGTTTGACACGTACCCAATGCCCAGGGTAGACGAATTTGTAGACCGACTTGGCAGGGCCCGCTATCTGACCATTTTGGACTTAACCAAAGGATATTGGCAAATCCCTTTGACTGATAGCGCCAAAGAAAAGATTGCGTTCGTGACCCCTGAGGGTTCACTTCAGTACAAAAGAGCCATGGACTGACTGGGAGTCTCACTTGCCCCGGGTCCAGGCGGTCTTGGATTCCCTTTTCAAGGAAGGTTTTACTGCGAATCCAAAAAAATGCACAATCAGTTTAGGAAGCCAGTTATTTGGGCTACACTATTGGTCAAGGAGTCATAAAACCCCATTTTAAGTAGAAGCCATCCAAGAGTGGCTACGTCCAGTAAACAAGAAGCAGGTCAGAGCCTTTCTTGGGATTGCAGGCTACTATAGAAGGTTTATCCCGAATTTTGCACCTCTAGCTACCCCACTAATTGACCTTATGCAAGGGAAAGATTTATTAATGGTGAGATGGTCCCCAGTAGCAGAGGAGTCTTTGTGCACAGCCAGTGCTTTACTCCCCCAATTTCTCCAAGGGTTTTTTGGTGCAGACGGATGCATCTGATGTAGGTATTGGGGCAGTATTGTCACAGGTACACAATGTGGAAGAACACCCTGTGGTGTACATGAGCAGAAAGCACAATGAACATGAGAAAAAGTATGCATTTATTGAAAAGGAATGTTTAACCATAAAGTAGGTCTTGGACGTGCCCAGGTATTATTTGTTAAGGCAGCAGTTTGATGTAATAACTGACCATGCTCTCCTGAAATGGATGGCCCAAAAGAAGGAGACTAATAGACGGATGAACCGGTGGTTTTTGGGTCTACAAGATTACTCATACATGCTCATACACATTGAGGGATCTCTGATCAACAATCCAGGGAAAGGTATTGGTCCTCTCCCCCAGGCCAATTTAGGCTCACCTAAGACAGATAGCCAGTACTCTCATCCTGGGAAATCAGACACTTTCAGTGAGGTCATTAAAATAAGAAAGGGTTAGAGAGATAGGGGCAACATTTGCTACAGCTAGGGTGAAGGATTGTTAATATAGACAGTCTACCATGAGTAGAAAATGAGAGAAGGTGTGTGGCGCTGCCAATTTCTATTTTCACTATATATCTTCGGAATATAGTTTTAAAGGTGGGCTGCAGCCATTACCAGTAGAGAATCTAAAGATATCCTAAGCGCGGATTTCTCTATATATAGTCTACCATGAGTGTCTGGGTCTTCGGAGAGTACTTCACAGGGTAAGTTTTTGTTGATAAGCACAAGGACACCTGTCTTTGCTTAACCGCAGCTGAACAAAGACTTGTCCCACCCATAGCTTTCTCATGCGATGGAAATCAGAGGCTGCCAGGTGTGTTTCCTGAAGCAGTGCAGTGTCAGCCTACAGTCTTTTTAAGTGAAGGAGAATGGCCATTCTCTTATTGGGGGATCTCAGCCCCTTAACGTTCCACGAGATTTCATGTTATAGAGGGGCAGAGGAGGATAGGAGTAATAGCAGGAGTTCTATAGTGAGTGAGTGTGGTTGGGGAGAAGACATCCTGTGCGGTAAAGGACAAAAGCCCTCAAGCAGCATGTGAGGGGACAAGGCAAATCTAAAATAAGGGATGGTATTGTCAAGGAGAGGGGAAGGGGAACCTAACCTAATACTACAACAAAATGAAAGACAAAATAAACGTGAAAAACACATACCAACGTCATCCTGGACTTCTCTTTTTTCCCGATGAGTACCATCCTACCCAGGCGGCGTTACCGGAAAGGCTGCTATGGGCACTCCTGGGACGGCGGGATATGTCACCAGGCTGAATTGTAGCACTTCCCTGCTCGGAATGAGAAAAGATGGTCTCTCTGTGAAGATATGCCTGGCATGTAATGTGGCTCCACCAGATCACATACCAGGAGGAGCCAGTCAAACAATGCTCCGGTAAGGCTGTGTGGGTCTGTAAAAAAAAAAAGAAAACAAAACAAATTTTGAGGCCTATACCGGCAATGTTCACATAGAAGAAGAGCAAGTAAAAAAACAATAATACATAACATGGGTTCATACATAATACTGTGACCAAACATAGTCATGGGGGCAAAGGTGCGGTTGGACCCCAAACCTAAAGATTAGAAACTGTTATGAGATCAGAGGTGGAGGGAGTGGTATTGACATAAAAGGTGACTCTGAAGAATATACCAAGAGTATCTATGTCCTTGATATTATTTTTCGGACTTGCGAGAGTAACAAGCTCTTTTGGGGGATTCTTTCTTCGGGCTGTTGAGGCTTCTGATTCCCAGGGATCTTGCAGGTGATGGGGATACCTGGGTCTCCATTGGGATCTGCATATACACTTGCAAGTAGTTTGCTGCTTCTTCCGGGTGTGAAAACGATTTCGTTTCACCCGCCGCATTAGTGAAACACAGGATTGCAGGATAAGCTAGTGTAAACTTTATGCTTTTTTGGAATAGCGCGGTACAAGTTGCGTGAAAAGCTTTGCGTCATCTTGCAACTTCTTGTGAATAGTCCGCAAACAGAAGAATCTTTTAGCCATTCAGTTGTAGCAATTTAGCATTGTAGAAGGATTTTAGAATAGCAACCCTATCAGCGTAATTAAAAAAGCAGGCTATAAACGGTCTTGGTGAGCGCCATTCGTTGGAAGGAGGGCCCAGGCGGTAAGCTTTCTCCACTGTGCATGGAGTGGTAATCCCCAGGGCTTGGGTGAACCTAATGGAGCAGACTTCATCCAGGGCTGCATTATTGTATGATTTAGGCACACCAATGAGGCAGAGATTGTTCAAACGGGAACGGTTCTCCAAGTCTTCCAGTTTTTCCAGTAGATATTGCTGGGTCTGGGAGTACCTCTGGTCATTAGCCATATTGGCTTGTATTTCATCCTCCACATCAGAGAGACGATGTTCCAGCTCTGAGATCCTCTTGGATTGCTCCTCTATCTCCTTACAGAGCTGAGAAATGCCTGCTGTGACTGCTTTACAAACAGCTGAAGTGATAGTGGGGGGGAGCAAAGCAGCCACAGAGTGAGCAATGCGGGCATATTGCTCTTCCTTCTGTGGGTTGGCTGGTGTGAAGTGTCCTGGCAGCGCTGATACCTGTAGTCCCGCAGCGTGGCCTAGTATAGCAGTGACCATATTGGCTGCATTACTGGTGGCAGTGTCAGCGTCTATGCTGGGATCTCCGGGCAGGGGCGGTTCCCGTGGATTACAAACGGATCCACGCTGTGGGAAGCCAGGGAGTGAAGGGAGGCTGGTCCGCTATGTTCCACCATCCGGGGAGGCTGTAGTGCATATTAAATCAGCAGGTATGTACCGGAGCCGCCGCAGCCGCGTCTAACTCATCAGGCGCCGGAACCGGAAGTTAGACACTTTCTGTCTGTGAGAGTGAAAGGTTGGTGGGGGGGGGGTCTTGGGGTTATGATACTGATCTTCCCTGCATTATATATGCTACTAAACTTTTTAATTAAATTCTCGAGGGTGTGTTTATAATTTATTTTTAGATTTTTACCTTTTTTTGATATTTTAATTTTTGATTACACCCTCCTCGCACTA
The DNA here is from genome assembly GCF_965119305.1 of Pelophylax lessonae. Lineage (NCBI taxonomy): Eukaryota > Metazoa > Chordata > Amphibia > Anura > Ranidae > Pelophylax > Pelophylax lessonae. The sequence continues at coordinate 224,069,755 of NC_138770.1, read as the reverse complement.
TAGGGGAGTACCTCTCTTTTTTGTTTGATTGTGCAGGGTTCCCAGGACCATCCTCTTTTTTGTAACACTTAAAAGGGGTATTCTCAAGGAGGTTGATGTGGAGGGTGGAGGGAAAAGTCAGAATTATCAGGTAGTAAGATGGATTAATGTAGCAAGGGGGGAGGGGAGAGTAGGGGGGTAGGGACTCACAGAAAAGGAAGACCAGTCCTGTCTTTGAACACCAAAACAAGTTTGCCTAGTAGAGTGAAGATGTTGCTAAGCTGTGAAAAAGTATCACACATGTGGTATTGTCATACTCAGGAGGAGTAGCAGAATGTATTTTAGGGTGTAATTCTAAGTATGCCTATGCTGTTTGTCAGAAATATCCAATTGATTGTCAAAAAATACAGTTTAATTGTCTTTCCTGCATTTTCCAAAAACCTGTGGCAAAAAAATGACACTTTCAAAAGAATTACTATGCTTTTCAGAAAATCCACTGAGGTTCATGTTTTCCAAAATGTGGTCATTCTGTGGGTATTTCCAATGTTCTGTTGCTCTAGGGCCTCCAAAATTGTGATGATAAGGAAATTACAGTAGATGTGTAATGTATGCCCCTAGAAAGTCTGAAGGTGCTCTTTAGATTCTGGGTGCCTCCATGTCTCACACACATGGTATCACCATATTTGGAAGGAGTAGCAAAATATGTGTTGGGGTGTAATTGTCTATGCCCTGTGTGAGAAATACCTTGTTAAAATGACAATTTTATGAAAACAATGTATTTACTTTTAACATTTTCCAAAGAATTGTGGAAAAAAAATTACAACTTCAAAAAATTCAGCTTGCTTCTTACTAAATACTCTGTGAGTAAATTTGGGGGGTATTTGTACTGTCCTGGCATTTTAGGGCCTCAAGAAATTAGGTTGGTCAATTTTTCAATTATATATACTATAGTTTGTAAACTCTATAACTTTCACATAGACTATATAATGCACACTTTTTTTTTCACCAAAGAAATGTAGAAAAACTCATTGATTATTTGCAAAGTGTTATAACTGAAACTAAGAAAATGTTATTGTTTTCAAAATTAATATTCCTTTTTCCTTTATATAGCAAAAATAAAAAATGTAATGACTAATGCTGTGCCAGCTGAAACGCATCAACACTGTTTATACCATGGTGTTTTAATCGCAGTTTTTTATTAAAGAATAATTTACAGTCTGTGACGAGTGCTGGCTTTTGCATTCAGATTATATAATGGGCATTCAGAAACCTTAGCTGCCACACTATAACTTGCATACAGATCAGATATCTGGCTTGAGCACGATGAGATTGATTTTTTAGTCAAAAAATAAAAAACCCAGTGGTGATTATGTATCTCCAAAAGAAAGCTCTAATAAAAATGAAAGTTATATTAAAGTTATATTAAAGTCTTTTTTTTTTTTTAATTAAAAATAACAAACATGTTGTACTTACCTGCTCTGTGCAGTGGTTTTGCACAGAGCATTCTAATCTTCCTCTTCTCGGCTCCCTCGCTGGAGTTTCTGGCCCCCCCAACTGACGAGTAACCCCACAGCAAGTAGCTTGCTATGGGGGCACCTGAGCCCAGCCGATACTCTGTTTGTCTATTCAGACACAGAGCCAAGGCTCAGCCCAGCCCCCTCTCTCTCCTCATTTGGCTCACTGACTTTCATTGAAAGAAGCAGGAGTCAAAGGCACCTGACGCTGTCTCAGCCAATGAGGAGAGAGAGTCCCAGACAGCCGAGGCTCTCGTACAACATCGCTGGATTAAGATGGGTCTCAGGTAAGTCTTAGGGGGGCTGAGGGGAGCTGCTGCACACAGAAGGTTTTTTTTTAGAATGCATTAAGATAAAAGACCCTCTACCTTTAGAACCACTTTAATAAATTCTCTCTATTGTGCTTCTGTGGTCTGACATTTTGTATACCATTCCAGAGAAAGTACATTGATTCATATACTCTACCTTACTCTTTGCACTGAATATTCCTACATATACTATATTGGTTGATATGCAGCTCGTCCCTAAATAACTAAATCAGCGGCTCTTTCCAGTCTTCCTCCTCATAGTAGGCCATGACAATAAAAAAGCTGGAATACTTTTCCACACAGGATGGACAAATGAGGTCTGGATTGAAGTTTATATAAATTATAGCTAATTTTGAAAATCGTTTTTGTATAAACTTCTCTGTTTACATTTCTTAGGAACTGGATTAAAAAGAATTGTTTTTTTGTATTCAATTTTTTTTTCTCATGAAGATTATGATGTCTTCTTTGACGACAATAAGCCTTTTTCTTTGCACACAAAAGAGCTTTGGTTCCCCAGAGGCAGCCAGCAATACATACAGAACTGTATATCAGCTTTAGTGAATAGAGCAGTTTATAGCTTCATATAAGATCAGAAGAAAAACCAGATAAATCAAAAACCTATTCATCTATCTCACTGAGCAGTATGAGATTATATTGTAGTATTATTTACGAGGAACATATTATTTGCTCCACAAGATTTAGTTGCAAAGCTACAGATGACAGATCAGCAGTTATTTTACCAGTTAAAAACTGTATAATCCATTCTCCGAACTCTGGGATAGAATGTGCTCTTTAATGTTTGTTTGCATTGTGTGTATTAGAGGAAATTAAATGATGTGTATCACTTGCATAGCAATCTAAAATGACTTGTGTTTAAAGCACACAAAGTGTGAAAAAACATACTTTAGTTTATATAACATTGTTTAAAAAGGCAAGTTGAAAAAATTAAATCAGCGATAAATAGATGTTAAATGGTTTTATTTGACATAAGTCATGTTGCTCATACTCTAAAAAGTATTTTTTTTGTTGCCTTACAAAGAAAAATAAAACACTCATCCTAAATCCACTCTTGTGGCCTAAAACCTTGGCTTACGACCAAGTGATCTTTAGGTGTCAGGAGCATTGTAAATGTCTGGCATCTTTAACCACTTAAGCCCCGGAGGATTTGGCTGCTAAACGACCAGGGGGTATTTTGCGATTCGGCACTGTGTGACTTTAACGGACAATTGCGTGGTCGTGCAACGCTGTACCTAAACAAATTTGACGTCCTTTTTTTCCCACAAACAGAGCTTTCTTTTGGTGGTATTTTATCACCTGTGCCCTTTTTACTTTTTGCGCTATAAACAAAAAAAGAGCGTAAATTTTGCAAAAATAACAATATTTTTCACATTTTTTTATATGAAATTCCCCGAAAAAAAATGTAAAAATCAAAATTTTTTAACATTTTCAGCCAATTTGTTTTATGCTACATATGTTTGGTAAAAAAAATCGCAAAAAGCGTATTTTTATTGGTTTGCGCAAAAGTTATCGCGTTTACTAACAAGGGGAAAGATTTTTGTCATTTTTGTTGTTTTTTTTTTAACGCGTAATGGCGGCGATCTGCAATTTTTTTTGCGGTACTGTGACATTGGGGCGGACAGATCGGACCCTTGACTGACATTTTTGACACTTTTGGGGTTACCAGTGACATTTCTACAGTAATCAGTGCTATAAATATGCACTGTTACGGTAAAAATACACTGGTAGCGAAGGGGTTAACTTTATTTGAGAGGGAGGGGCTGTGTGTGTCCCTAGGGGCGTGATTCTTACTGTGATTGGCTGTCACTTGAGGTGTAAGGACACTGATCAACGGTTCTACATAGTAGAACCGTGTGATCAGTGTTTTTACACCGAGGAGAATGACAGGTGGCTTGTTTACACAAGCCACCTGACTTTCTCCCTCTCCCCCGACGATCGCCGAGTGACCGGCGGACATCGGGTCCGCCGGTCACACACGCGGGGGGGTCCGTGACCGCGCGGGAGCGCGCCTCCGGCGGTGCGCGCTCGCTCCCCAGACCCTCCCAGGCTAGTGACGTTAATTAATGTCACTTTGCCTGTGAGGGGCTGACTGCCGCAGTAAATATACTGTGAGCAGTCGGCAAGCGGTTAAAGAGTGTTTTTTTTTTTTTTTTTATTCACATAGACCCTGTCTGCTCATGTTTTAGCAAGATAAAGCAGAGTACTCACAAAGAGCAAGTATGTCTGCCCCCTATATACATATATAATTATAAGCTATAAATAGATAAAAATGTATTAAAATAATAAAACCCAAATGAACATTCAGTTTTACTGATTTACACACTTTCCAGTTGCATCAACACAGTGTGAAAAGTTCTACATGTGGTTTTCTTTTTTAAGAAGCCACAGCTAAGTAAAAAAGCCTGTCCCTGGGCAGCATAATGCAGAGAAGGACCCTTGCTCTCTGTGGAAGCAGCGATGTCTCTGCTGACACATCCCTTGCTGGGCCATAGCACTCAACAGAGGTCATGCTCTCTGATGACTATAAATCTCTAGTTCTAAGCAGGGGATATATTAAGCTTCTGTAGAAAATTGGGCAATCTTTTTAAGTGAAATGTTTTTAACAGGTTAGTTCACCTTTCCTGCACTTTACCCACAAAACCTCCTATATATTCCAGGATCCCCAGCACATTACTCTACATATTGGGGTTGATTTACTAAAAGTGGAGCACTAAGGATCTGGTGCAGCTGTGCATAGTAGCCAATCAACTTCCGCTTGTTCAATTAAGCTTTGACAATAAAACATGGAGGCTGATTGGTTTCTTTGCAGAGCTACACCAGATTTTGCACTATCCAGTCTTAGGCTGGCCATACACTATACAATTTTCTTATTCAATTTCCTTTAGATTTACCTTAAACTATGTAGTGCAAGGGCCTGCCTGACTGCATACAAAGTGAAAGTGTTTAGGTTTGACCCTATATTACATGGTTTTGGTAAATCTAAAGGAAAGTTGAACAAGAAAATTGTATAGTGTATGGCCAGCCTTAGTCAACCAACCCCTATGTTTCCAATGGAAAATTAAGCTAAAAGGAATCAAATAATAGAAGTTCATTGTTAGAGTTTACATACACTTTAAAGCAGAACTCCATCCAGAAATATAAAAAGATAATAATAGAGCCCATTAAAAAAAAAAAACAGTTTTAGTAAATTTCTTCCACTATGTCGAAAGTCTGGCCAGAGCAACAAGGGATTTTCTGGACAAGCCACACATGGCTTGCACATCTGGGGGGGAAATGGAGCAATTTTTACTGGCTGATGTGTGGTATGCACTGTTCTGAGAATCTTGGATTGCATAGGGGTGTTATGGGAAAAATTGAAGAAAGCTAAACTAGCCATTTAATATTAATGAAGTGCAATATTTTACTATTATTAAATGTTCCTAGGCTTTAAAAAAATGCACATTTTGATTCCAAAATAATTGCTAGCCTTTTTATTTTATACACAAACTTTTACTGTTTGATGTCTGAAGTTTTACTTTACTTCACAGTACCCATTTAAAAAGCATAATAAACACCCCATGTAACCACACAATATTTAATCTTTAGATTGGCCACAGATCTCTACACATATCATCAGTTCTGAGCCCCCTAATATTGTAAATGATCACGCTTCTTAGCATTAGCTGCTTAAATTGAGCATCTCCTGCTTGCTTTGTTTTCTGCCATTTACAAGCTTGCCCAGTCATATCATGTTTGAGAAGGTCACAGATTTTTGCTGTCAGAAATGTGTAGCGGCGAATTGATAAATGATGAGTTTTTAAGTGACAGACGCTCTGAAAGATATTGTATATTTATTGTCTAATCATGTAGACAGCAGGGAAGATAGGAACATTGCGCATAAAAACTCAGATATAGCTTTGCTGGCAAGAGAACAGCTCCAAGGCTTTTCTTTCTATTGAGGAAATACGTTTGAAAGATATGACAAGCCCAACATATGCATGCCGGGAGGCAGAGCTGATTTCTTCATATATGTGGGAAGAAAAGTTAGGAAAGATCTATGCTGGATAAAGTTACCAAGATTACCCTGCATTTGTTTTTTTTGTTTTTTGTTTTTTAAAAAAGGGGGATAATGAAAACATGAAAGTATTTTCAAAGAAGCTAACATCATTTTTTGTCTTTTTTGTCATATTTGTCAGAAATAGTAAACTTCCAAAATATTTTTTCTTTTTTCTAAGAAACAAGAAAAAAAAGATTCTATACTTTTCTGAAATAAAATAACTTAAGAGGTAAAGACAATGTGCTGACTCAATTTCTGCAACTTCGGATATTGAAAGTTATATTCTTTTGCTCTTTTTAATTCAGGGGAAAAAAATGACAATGCTAAAAAGTATTCAGAATTGTCTCTTAAAATCGACTGCACTTGTTAGTAAGATTTCCCTATGATGTTTGTCTATTTGAAAATGCTGTCATTGTGACAGGAAGTAAAGGGAAACCTCCAACAGAGTCACATTTGGCAAAAAAGAAGCTTACAGAGCTTCTAACCTTTCTCCATTCTTCTATTAAAACATTTTTTTTTCTTGTTATGTCTCAGATAAACAGATTTTCCTAATTTCCTGTCCTGGTGACAATGTTTTTCCTTTAGCATAGCATGGCATTCTACCCAAACCTAATTTTGGGCACTATTTGTGGATTCCCATATAGATATGTGACAACTGGACCATAACATACACATAAATGATCATTACAGACAAAAATTGTATATAGTTTTATTGGGAATTTCCTACTGTTCGACACATTTCTCTAAAACACAAACAAACTAGTATATTAGGAACTACAGTATAACAAACGGTTTGTGCCCACAGCATGTGCTGTAATTGTTTTATTAAGAATTTCCAGCATTAAATAAGTATGGTGGATGCTGTTGAAGTTTCCCCATGCCCACTCTATCTGTTCCTTTTAAACTGCAGGCATTAGAAATGTAACAAATGCTCATTCTCTATCATGTTTTTAAATTATCCTCTTATGAAAGCGGACCGCAAGCTCAAGTCAAGAAATCCATAACCTACCTATTGAGGCAAGCTGCTTTTTTTTCTTTTCTTCTATCGCTGTGCAAATGAATATAGATCACTTGTTGAATGATTTGCAAATGAAAGGCATCCTTAATTATTTCCAGAGCTTTGACTACTATGACACTGAATCATGATTTCTGACTTCTACTTTTAAAAGTCAAGGCAGTTATATTCTGAAAACATGACATTGAAATGAGTGACTGCAAAGTCTACATAACTTTACTTAGGTGTTCTCTGAGTTCAAACAAAAAAGAGAACATGCTAATTGACTGGGCTGAACGTTCACAAAAATGCATTTATGTTTTGAAAATCATTCACTGCTGTACTTATACAACACCTCAGAAATCCCAGAAGAGAGCTGGTTAACCTAGAACATTGTGCAATTTTCTGCCTGAACATGGCAGTGGCTATATCGAGCGGGAGCATTGTTATTCTGGGAGGATATCATATGAAGTCTTCCCACTCGCACGCCTCGGGTGTGCTCAGCGTAAATATCTGTCATTGACTGATCATTGTACTGGACTGGCCCCAGTAGCATGTGATAACTGTGACCAATCAAAGAGCTCACATGTCAATAGTACACGACGGCTTGCCATTCAAAGCCATTCATGCATACTACTGTAATCTCTGTGATTGGTCACAGTGATCATATGGTAAAGGGGTCAATCACAGCGAACTTGCACCATGTGATAGCTGTAGCCAATCACAGCTATCATAATAGTACAAAATGCTACACAATGGCACATGAATGGATGCTATTCACAAAATGATTGCTTATAACAGTGATCAGATCATCATTGTAATAAGCAATCATAGTGGAAAAAATCCTGATTTTCTCCTCAGAGCAGTTCTTGTCAGTATTATTAAAGTGCTCTGGTAACAGTATGTAAAAAAAAAAATAAAAAAAAAAATAAAGTAGGAATAACAAATTTTAACCACTTGCCGGCCATCCGCCGCAGATTTACTGCGGCAGGCTGGCTCGGCTGCGCGACACGACATAGGGGTACGTCGGTCGCGATAGTGGTGCTGGGGACGAGTGCGTGCCAGCAGCGTGCTCCCGCCCCCACTAGGCAGCAGGGATGCTGATCCACCGGACCTTCGGCTGCAATTGCCCCTGGGCACCCGCGATTCTTCCCCGCTGAGAGAAAAGGACGGTCAGCTGTTGTAAACACAGCTGACCGTTGTTCTCTCTGAAATGATCACAGAGCGCCTGTGATCCTCCTATATAGGATCACAGGTCTCTATGATCATTTCACAAGTCCCTCCCCCACAGTTAGAAAACACTCCCCTAGGGTCACAATTAACCCTTTGATCACCCCTAGCTTATCCCCTCCCCTGCCAGTTTCATTATTACAGTAACAGTGAATATTTTTAGCACTCATTACTGTAGTAATACCACTGGTCCCCCCAAAAGTGTCAAAAATTGTCAGTTAGGGGTCCAATCTGTCTGTAGCAATGTTGCAGTTCCGCTAAAAAGTGCAGATTGCCGCCATTACTAGTAAAAAAAGAAAATAAATAAAAACGACATAAATCTTTCACCTAGTTTGTAGACGCGATAACTTTTGCGCAAACCAAACAAAATACGCTTATTGCAATTTTTTTTTTACCAAAAATATGTAGCAGAATACACATTGACCTACAAGGATGAAAAATTTTGATTTTACAATTTTTTTGGGGGGGAATGTTATATAGCAGAACGTGAAAAATATTGTTTTTTTTTTTTTTTTTCAGAATTGTCGCTTTTTTTTGTTTATAGTGCAAAAAATAAAAATCGCATAGGTGATCAAATACCGCCAAAAAAAAGCTCTATTTGTGGGAAAAAAAGGACATACATTTTATTTTGGTACAGTGTGGCACGACCACACAATTTACCCTTAAAATAACGCAGTGCCGAATCAAAAAATGGCATGGTTATTAAGGGGGCAAATCCTTCTGGTCCAGAACTGGTTAAACCACTAAAAAACAACTTACATATTTTTTCAGTACTGTCACCAGTCAGTATCCCTGATCACTGCCATGTCATATGATGACACTGTACTGCTCTGGTGACAGCATGTGAAGAAAAATTTTAAAAATAAATCAGATTTTATTCAACTCAACTTAATTTTCCAAATAACTGCGACAAAAAAAAGTAAACTTCATAAAACTCTCAATGCTTCTTACTAAATACCTTGGACTGTCTACTTTCCGAAAAGGGTCATGAAATGAGGCTGTCACCACATTAGGATTGATCAATATTCAATATTAAATATTAGGTGGGTTGAAGTGGGATATTTTTACCAAAAAAATGTAGCAGAATACATTTGGCATAAACTCATAAATAAAGATTATTTATTGCAAAATTTTATAACAGAAACAAAGAAAAACATGTTTTTTTATTTTGCTATTTTTTTTAGTTTATATTACAAAAAAAAGAAAGCAAAAATGAATTTGGATACAGTGTTGCATTATTGAGTATTTGGCATTCAAACCGTGACAGAGCTGAAAGCTGAAAATTGGCCTGGGCAGGGAGGCAGTGAAAGTGTTTGGTATTGAAGTGGTTTAACATTGGTGGTAAGTAGGTTTTTATGGTGGAAGAGACCCTTTATGTCTCTATGTCTATTCCACCATAAAATGTCTTTCTCTGTCTGCAAACAATGGTTTTCTACTTGCACACTGACCACAAAATATTGAATGTATGATGGCAGAAATGCCATCAAGACTACCGAAACTCAGCAGCCTGCATTGATGTCCGCAGGTGTAGCCCCTTGTTGAGATTGATGGAACCTGAGAGTGAGACCCAAGACTGCCTTTTTCTGTAACTTGTCTTCTGTTATTACTTAAATAAATGTTTTTTTTCATTCTTTTTAATTGTATGTGAGTGATTTCACTGGTACTGTAGATTTGAGAGATCTGAAACATGTAAATAATAATTTTCCTTGGGGTCATTGCAAATTAATTTAACCACCTCAATACCAGACACTTTTACCCCCTTCCTGTCAAAGGACAATTTTCAGCTTTCAATGCTGTCGCACTTTGAATGATAATTGCGCGGTCATGCAACACTGCACCCATATGACATTTGTAGACAGATAGAGCTTTATTTTGGTGGTACTGATGGGAACTGATGAGGCTGCACTGATGAGGCGGCACTGATGGCCACTAATGGCCACTGATGGGCACTGATGCAAAGGCACTGATGAGGCTGCGCTGAAAAGGCGGCACTGATGGGCACCAATGAAAAGCACTGAGATGCAGCATTGATGGGCACTGATATGCTGCACTGATGGACACTGACTGGCACTGATGGAGCTGCATTGATAATCCCATGACAGGGATATTTACACTGATAATCAGGGCACTTTAATTATAGTATTAAATATTACTATAATAAAATATTATTGATATATTACATATTATATTGTCCTGTTGACTGAAAGCTCATTTTGCTATGCTATGACAATGAGTTGTCAGCCAATGGAAAACAAATACAAATTCTTGCCAACTGGGAAAAAAAGGGAATGATGTAATTTAATCCAAACTAATTGTTTGCACACAAGCACACTCTGCAGCTCTGCAAATACAACTTCTGAAGGTGAAGTACATTTTTACACACAGTTTCACAGCTGCTATATAAGGGTTTCTCGAGAGCCATGATACGAAAGAGGGTGCAATAAAGAACTTTGCCGTGGGATCACCCTTATGGTGATTTGTCACAGCAGTTTAAAACATACCACCCAGCTGTGGAACTTAAAGTGGTTGTAAGCCCAGAAGGCTTTTTACCTTACTGCATTTTATGGGGGGAGGGGAGGAGACAGAAGTGCTGACGGGGGACCAGAAAAGAGGTGGAATGGGGCTGCTCTGCGCAAAAACTATTGCACAGGTGAGTGCAACATGTTTGTTATTTTAAAACAAAACAAAAAATTAAACTTTAATATTATTTTAGGAATGAGGGACATCTAAGGAGAGAGAAGACTTGTCACATGGAGAGAGCCTAACATTGCTAAATTAAAGTTGTTTAAATAGAATCTGAACCTACATACTGTATACATGGTACACAATCTGCAGTCCTTGTACCCACAACATAAAGTATTCCATTGTTACGCTGCATCAGTGAGGGTCTTTTTTTTCATAAAGCTAAAGGATCTAAGAAAAATAAAATAAATAAATAAATAGCACATATACACTGAGCTAACATTTTGTCTGAGTCTACTTCTAAATTAAAAGTTGCAAACTACAGAGCTGCAAGCAACTGATGAGAAAATAATATTTGGTCAGGCCTATGTAATACACAAGACAGTGTATTATAGGAACATAAATGGGCAGCGTGTGGTGGAGGAGAATAGCAATGCCCAGGTAGATGGGGAGAGCAATAATGGCTGGTGGGGTTTGGCAGGAATAATAACGCCCACCAGGGGTTCAGGGAGATCAATAGTTCTCAGCAGCTGGGGGGGGGGGGTGGAGCAAGAATGATAATTCTCAGTGGTGGGGTGGGGGGGTAGAGGGATAATAGTGCCCAGTGGAAGTGTGGGGCAAATATTGGTGTCAGTGCCTTGCATTACAATCTGTGCTCTATGCTGCTCTCTCCTTCCTTCTCCTTTAACTCCTCCCTCCAAAATCACAAACAGGCAGAACAGAGAGCTCCATGCTGCCTGTAACACACAAATCTGCCCAGTGCAGTGGAGGGCATTTAGATGACAGGAACCTTCAGTTGTGATTGGACCAGTGTTTCTCAACTCTGGTCCTCAGGACACATTATCAGGCCAGGTTTGCAAGAAAATTTAAATACATCACAGGTGATATCATTTGCTGCTCAGGGATTGCAGTATTCTAGTCTGCATCTCCCCAAGGTAATAGCTAAAATCTGGCCTGTTAGTGTGACCTGAGGACCAGAGTTGAGAAACACTGGATTGGACAGTAAAGCAGGATGATGGGGGACACAGGTCCTGTACATAGGACCATAGGTCAGTCCTGCACAATCTGGGACTGTTAGGAGGTATATTTTGGAATAATAAAGTTCTTAAAGCAATAGCTTTATTGAATTTTTATTACAGATATGTTTCCTATACTGCCCATCTGCACAGGTTACTCCACAAGCCCAGGAGAGGGGGGGGGGCAGTATTCCTCTCAGTGTTAAAGTAACCAGGTCTTTTTACAGAAGATGATGTGCTGTTCAATCCAAATACTTCTATGGTAATGCATATGCTAAACTTGCTTAGTTTTCTTTTTTGGGCATACTTTTCTGTGTGAACTTTTTCTTTATTGAAATCAATAAATATATATTTTTTAACAGGTATTTCTATTTAAAACTTAATATACTTGGCCACTGCGAGTTTTAGGTATTTTTTGAGAATTATTATACACTTCTGTTTTTCCGTTCTGTGATACATCTAACACTTCAAAAGGACAAACTTGATTTTGCTTATCTCCAGGAAGCTATGATGCTAATTTATCAAGTAAAGATTTATATGCTTACTCAAGTCCGCTTTAATTCGATGCACTTTGTAAGTGCTGTCCTGAGATGTCCTTCTTCTTGCTTAGAGATAAGCTGATAAAATAGTTCTAAATATGCCACTGCTTGAGAAGGCACTTTGAGCAGATTAAAATAAGAAGACTGAGCAGCATTTAAGAGTTATAAAGAACACTTCTTTCTTTAGGCCTCTATTTTATGTGTGATGACCCAAGACACCTGCTTCAAACTTTTGTTAGCTGAGAATTTGCTGTGGTAATCTTTCAGGACAACACAATGTCCTTCACAGAGAAAAGCGTTACAAACATTTTATTTTTCTATTTCTCATCAGTTTATCTAACGTCCTGTTGATAATATAATATAACCATTTGCATTGAAAGTTTTATCTGAGCTTTAATTTAATTGTAAGATAAATTCATGCTACATACTTTTATCTCTATAAGCAAAAAAAAGTGACCCGTTCAGATTCGGAGTCTGCTGAAGTCAAGCCAACTAAGTCTGGAGATACATATGATATTTCCTTGTGAGATATGCAAACCCTAATTAGCAATTTCTTAAGTTGTAAAGGTAATTCCTTTAAAATTTTTTAATTTAGCCCCAGCTTACACTTACGTTGCATAAAGAGGTATCTGAATATACCTTCAGCAGCAAATGAAGTGCTGTGTTAACACACCTGAATGCTGGGCCATTCTGGCTGGACAAAGCTCTGGTACTTCCTGGTAGCATTGAAATTTGCCCACCCCATTCTGCTACATGCACATTCTTGGTATCCAGTAAGGCTGCCCATCATAATAGGACGGCAACAGTAGTGTGTCGGAGTCTGGATATTTAGATTTTCACCATGCTACTCTCTAAGTGAGATGAAAGAAAAATAAAAAGCTAATGAATTCACAAACTAAAGTATAAAAATCCACTTACTGGCTGCTGCTGAACACTGTTATGTGTTCCCACACCTAAATGAAATACTCTAATTGAAAAGTGCAGCACTACCCTTATATCCCACAAAATGTTTTTTTTCATCGCTTGCGAATAATGGCGGAACCCTCCTCCACCAAATATTAATGCTTTTTCCAATACTCCTACTTAGTTGTTACTAAGTGCAAATATTAAAAGCAAATAATACCAGAACAACAACTTATTGATTGTCGAACCCCCTCAGGTGAAATATCTAATCACTTGATATCTAAATATCAAGTGATTTTTATTAAGAGACTTTATTTTCAAGTCTTGCACTATTGTACACATATATATATATATATATATATATATATATATATATATATATATATATATATCATACTGCATGTGGTTTTTACACCTGCACCTATTATAACATGTGTCTTTGTAATTACTGTTATTCAATATTGTCAGTTTAATTTGTATCACTAATATTTTTAGTCTTTGATTTAAGCTTATATGGCTGTGGATATATGGCAATTTTATGTTGGTGTTTATACATATGTATTGATCAGATATTTCACCTGAGGGGGTTCCACCATCATTCGTAAGTTGTTTTTCTGGTATTTATTTGCTTTTACATAACAACTAAGAAGGAGGCAATGAGGAGTCAGTGGAATTATTTTATCACATGATCACTAGCTTACTGCAGGGAGATTATTCTGGTCATGCACAGACAGTCTTCCTTTCAGATATTAGGAATAAGGACAATGGCACCATGACCAGGCAGAGAGCAGCAAGGTGTTACAATATAACCTATTTGAAAAGTGGGCTCCAGTGTGTCTGGAGGGGATAAATTATGAAGTGGCAGACCATCCATGGTTGTGACTAATTGGAGAAAAGAAAAATTCTGAGGGAAAGGCAGAACAGCAGCAAGGGAGGATTTTTTCCAGGGGCAGTTTGCAGAGGATCAGAGGGAGCAGCTGCCCTCATCCATCTGGCAATACTGCCCCACAGGTAAAGGCCACTGCTGCCCCCGCAGCTGGTCCACTGCAGCGTGAGCCTTTTTTAGGATATCTACTGCTGACAGCCATGTTGTGGTCGGCAGCCTTTGCCTGCAGCACATGGTAAAAATACCAGACATTTGGTTATCACATATACAGGGAGTGCAGAATTATTAGGCAAATTAGTATTTTGACCACATCATCCTCTTTATGCATGTTGTCTTATTCCAAGCTGTATAGGCTCGAAAGCCTACTACCAATTAAGCATATTAGGTGATGTGCATCTCTGTAATGAGAAGGGGTGTGGTCTAATGACATCAACACCCTATATCAGGTGTGCATAATTATTAGGCAACTTCCTTTCCTTGGGCAAAATGGGTCAAAAGAAGGACTTGACAGGCTCAGAAAAGTCAAAAATAGTGAGATATCTTGCAGAGGGATGCAGCACTCTTAAAATTGCAAAGCTTCTGAAGCATGATCATCGAACAATCAAGCATTTCATTCAAAATAGTCAACAGGGTCGCAAGAAGCGTGTGGAAAAACCAAGGCGCAAAATAACAGCCCATGAACTGAGAAAAGTCAAGCGTGCAGCTGCCAAGATGCCACTTGCCACCAGTTTGGCCATATTTCAGAGCTGCAACATCACTGGAGTGCCCAAAAGCACAAGGTGTGCAATACTCAGAGACATGGCCAAGGTAAGAAAGGCTGAAAGACGACCACCACTGAACAAGACACACAAGCTGAAACGTCAAGACTGGGCCAAGAAATATCTCAAGACTGATTTTTCAAAGGTTTTATGGACTGATGAAATGAGAGTGAGTCTTGATGGGCCAGATGGATGGGCCCGTGGCTGGATTGGTAAAGGGAAGAGAGCTCCATTTCGACTCAGACGCCAGCAAGGTGGAGGTGGAGTACTGGTTTGGGCTGGTATCATCAAAGATGAGCTTGTGGGGCCTTTTCGGGTTGAGGATGGAGTCAAGCTCAACTCCCAGTCCTACTGCCAGTTTCTGGAAGACACCTTCTTCAAGCAGTGGTACAGGAAGAAGTCTGCATCCTTCAAGAAAAACATGATTTTCATGCAGGACAATGCTCCATCACACGCGTCCAAGTACTCCACAGCGTGGCTGGCAAGAAAGGGTATAAAAGAAGAAAAGCTAATGACATGGCCTCCTTGTTCACCTGATCTGAACCCCATTGAGAACCTGTGGTCCATCATCAAATGTGAGATTTACAAGGAGGGAAAACAGTACACCTCTCTGAACAGTGTCTGGGAGGCTGTGGTTGCTGCTGCACGTAATTTTGATGGTGAACAGATCAAACACTGACAGAATCCATGGATGGCAGGCTTTTGAGTGTCCTTGCAAAGAAAGGTGGCTATATTGGTCACTGATTTGTTTTTGTTTTGTTTTTGAATGTCAGAAATGTATATTTGTGAATGTTGAGATGTTATATTGGTTTCACTGGTAAAAATAAATAATTGAAATGGGTATACTGTATCTTTGATTTTTGTTAAGTTGCCTAATAATTCTGCACAGTAATAGTCACCTGCACACACAGATATCCCCCTAAAATAGCTAAAACTAAAAACAAACTAAAAACTAGTTCCAAAAATAGTCAGCTTTGATATTAATGAGTTTTTTGGGTTCATTGAGAACATGGTTGTTGTTCAATAATAAAATTAATCCTCAAAAATACTCATTTGCCTAATAATTCTGCACTCCCTGTACAGTATGAGGAAACAGAAGACTCTGCACCCGAAAGCTTGGTGACAGCAGCACCTCAATGAGAAAAATTGACAGCCAATGGCAGATAATTCTCCTCCTATTTCTTAATTGTCTGACACTCCTCTCTACACATCATTTTCATGCTGCATCCACTGTGCCATCTGAGGCCTTTAGGGACAGGAAGGAAAGTCTCACAAGGGGTTTTAGAGGCTTAGGGCATACCATGTTAAGCTGGGAAGAGGGTTGTGGGGGAAGCCTAAATTTGTGCAGAATGCTCCCACACCCACCCTGCCATCATAGCAGCATCTTTACAAAGGCAGGTATCTCTTACGCATCTGCTTAACCATAAGTTTTCCAGCACACTGGGCATTTTAAAGACCGCTTCTAGCGGCGACTTGCATTTTTTTTTCTGCCTCTAAGCGCCCATCCTTTTTACCCTATGTGCTCATGCACACATAGGTGTTTGCAAGCATTTCGAGGCAGGGATGTTTAGAGGCAGAAAAAAACCACTCTGCTAGCATATTCAGGAGCAGCAGCAGGCAAAAAAAAAATACCTGATGCACCTAAATATGCGTAAACATGCTTAAGCTCTAGGCGTGTCAAGTGCTTGGGTGTTCACTCATTTTACTGGCCAGAATAAATTAATATTCTGGCCAATTAAATGAATAAATGCCCAAGCACTTAACCTGCTTGGGCATTTGAAAAATGTTTGACTCTGCTCTTCTCCTGCCAAGAGAAAGATGTTTCTCTGGTCACGTCAGTTCCGCTTCCTGTTGACTGAGACGCACATCCGGCCGGTGGAACGCACCGCGTCCCGGAACAACCGCTACACGAGGGTGTTGCGGTCCCTAGGACATACATGCACATTTTCTCTTATGCTGAATGTGAGTATTGTAATTTATGATTTAATAAAGCACTTTTGTATTACAATACTTTACTATTGGAGCCTTTTTTTCTTCCTTTCATCCGGATATCTCCCACATATATCGGAGTGCTTATGAGGAGTTATCACCTACTAATTTCCCTGGAGAAGAGTACACTATAAGAGGTCGGGATTAAGTGGATAATTAACCAGCCTTCGGAGGGACCCCTGAGAGTCACCCCAAACGCTGTTTACCCCTGTAGGGGTATCACTATCTGGTGAGTGCGGGATCAATAGGAGGGGAGCACTTATTTCCTTATTGAGCACCCCCACCATTTTGGAACCTCTGGAATCCACTTTCTCCTGATAATCTCTTCTCCCTCTATATTTTGGGACTTATCTACATCTGATTGTATATTTGTGGTACCAGTTACCTTTATGGACATTTTATGCAATTTGCTGGGACACTGTTTATGATTTGATTTTTTCACATTTTTTTCTACCTAATTCATACATCGCTATATAGTTTTTGGATCACTAGCGTATTGATGCACTTGAATAAGAGCACCTTAATTGTTTAATAGTTATTTATTTATGCTACTTTATTTATGCAATATTATATCACCTTATGTATTGATTCTATTAGCGTGGTTTATAAGTGGATCAGATTTTTACTCTTTATTGTTACACACGGAATTTATTTATTTTTGTGTCACTTATATCTGAATAATTTTACACATATTTGTTTCTATTTCCCACCATTTACACACGGTGATTTTTTAGATTTTTTACATTTTTATATTTATAAGGATTCACTGCATATCACGCTCTAATTTGTGGATTTTATAATCTGACACATTTTACCTTATTTATTTCACATCATAATTGTACCCACTGTTATATTTATATTCCCTAATTTATACGTCTGACAGCGCCATTTACCTCCATTCCCCCCACATCTGCTCTTCTCCTGCCAAGAGAAAGGTGTTTAAAAGGGATGGGCAAATGCCCAATGTGCACGAGGCATTAGAATAAATGTCTCCCACGCCAAGCGTCTTAACAACAGCTTGGGGAAAACTGCTGGCTTTGCAGCTGTTCCCATGCTTGCTTGTGGAATCAGACCCCTTCTGTGATCTACACCACAATAGCTGCTACCCAGCCACAGTAGCTGCTCAAAAGGCTATCATTGACCTCCACCAACATGTATAATGTAATGTAATGTACCCTTGTTAGTGGACTACGCTATCAGAGGCAAGGTACACATAATTATGGACACTTAGTCCAATAAGCATTAGCAGGTATGCTTCATATCCTTCATGACACAGTGGGTCAATCTTCTAGCAGCTGGGAAGAATGCAGTATGAGGCACACCACTGGATCTTGTGGTGCTGCCATATGTTTTGTTCAGTGTTAGGCTCCATGTACACGGGACGCTGGAAATGGCCGTTTAGGAGCAGTTGGGCGTTTTTTTCAGAAGCTCCTGAACCCATCTACATTTTATCTTATCTGTCCATGTACACCAGGTCGTTTACAGTCATTTGCAGGCAGTTGCGTTCAGGGACTGTTTTTAGAACGCAATTATTTGCGTTCGAACGTGTGTTTCCCGGCGTTTCAAACGCACAAACGCGTCCGAACGCGTCTGAACGCGATGACCCGCGTTTAGCGTTCGCGTTTTTCCATTTTAAAGGGGAATAATTTTTATGACCTCTAGGAACGCTTCTAAACGCAAACGCCCGCAAACGCTGCTAAACGCCCACTAAACGCGGGTACAAACGCGACTGAACGGACGTTTCAAACGTCCTAAAAATTCCAGCATTCAAAGGGACTTTTAACAACGTCCCGTGTACATGGAGCCTTAAAAGTGCAGTCACTTTTACCCCTCCTCCTCACTGGCTTCATCCTCTGACTCCTCAGAACCAGCATCCACCCCAAGTGCACCAGAACATATGCAATGTCCTAGACTAAACACTGCCATGCTTCCACCGTTACTGACTTCTGCTCCCTATGCTAACCCACCAATCACAGAAGGAACAGGCCAAACAGGGAACTCCTTAAGTGAGTGAAATTCCTCACTGGATTTTAGGCAGGGTCAGCCAGCAATGTTTTGCACTTACTCAAATATAATAAACACTTCTAAGGGTATTTTTTACAGACTAAAATTGAACATATAAAAAAAAAACTTTTTATTGGCCGCAATTTACATACATGTTTTGCTTAGCCTGGGGTTTTTTGATCAGGCGTAAATACTTTGTGGGCAAACATTTGCCATGCATAACTTATACCTTGAGATTTAACATGTTGTTAACCTGTACAATGACTCAGCTATCAAAGTATTTCACATCTTTTTATTAGAATCTGTGAATCTGCAAAGTTGGTGCACATCTTGCTATTTTATTACACACATATTTTATTATATACACAAGGAAAGTGATTTTTCATACTGTACCTAAATCTTCTTCCTCCCTACAGTGTGACATTACCAGAAAAGTTCATGAACTGTTGATATCATTCATCTTCTTTTGGAATGACTGAGAGATAAATTTGTCATACAGGTCAGGAATGGGCAGAATAATGGCCAGGGAAGAAATTAGAGCTTTGCTCATTCTTTTATTTATAATACTCTTATCTAAATCACTGGTACTTGAGGTTGTTGACACATATTTGTAAGCTTCAAAATGTGCCATACTGTCCTGACCTAATTTATACATAGGTAGACTTATAGTGTTTTTGTAATTTAATTATTAGATCACAATTTTAGAGCACTTCACAACTAAGAATACTTATGTAGCACCCCCTGATCCCTAGAGCTAGAGGCATGGTGGTACCCCCATAAATGGGTGTGCTGATATTTCGCCTCAAGGGCCAGGGAGAGAGGAGTAGTGTTTGGAACACCAGTTTCTGGCCTGCAGACTCAATAGAACAACAATATACTCCAGTACAAGAAAAGGGCCCTTAAGCTGAATCCAGCAACCTGTACCTTTTTAGCATCAGCTATCTCCATTAGTACCCATATCTTTTCTAGCAGCAATAGCAGCAGCAGCCTGGATAAGCCCATCTTGCTGCTTTTCTAGCCTCTCCATGAGTTCCTCCTCCATAGGCCTTCAAGCAGTAGAGCCACCTCTGGTACTTCTTCTAAGAAATCATGTTTTCCTCTCCGGTCCTCTGTGTTGCTCCTTGAGCTCAGGGCCTTAAGCAACCAGACACATTGGATAAGCAGGCTCCTTCTGCCCATGCAGAGGTCTCTAAAGCGTAGGCCTAATCACTCAGCTGCTCCTCACACACCCTCCCAGGCTTCAGCCAAAGGAGCAAGAGAGAGGTAACCTCCCTAAATATTTAAGCTCTTCCCAGCAAGCATCAGTGGCAATAACTCTCCTATCGGTTGGCTAGGGAAAACATAAATATTCAAAACTCAGTTTTGCTGTAGCTTTTCATACTATTGCCCAAGGCACCAGTGACACCTACTGGCAGCAGTGAAAAACAAAACATCACTGAGGGAAATCAAATGAGTAAATAGACTATAATCATTCTGGGCTGACTACTGCCTAGCTTGACTAAATTTGGATAATAGTCTTGGACTTCTGTCTTTTTTCAGCCAGACTAACTATGTAACTACTGTATGAGACTATATCCCTGTTTAGGTTAACAATTTAGGCACATTTTAAATGAGTTGAAGATGTGGGTCACTATTTAACAAGGCTTAAAAGAATCACTAAACATAACTAAATGAGTGTTTCTTCACCAAACATGCTACTTTTGGACCATTTAGTAGTACAGAATTTTACATGCATTGTTGGGTAAATACAGCTGTATTAGGATTTACGTTTGACTGCATACAAGCATATTAAACAGGGTTATTGTTACCTGTATTATTGAAATATAGACTCGTCTCTTTGCAAATCTGCTTTTTGTGACCTTCTAAATTTAACAAAGCCATAGAAAGTATTAGTAATCGACTGATTATCGGCAAAGCCGATATATCAAGGGCCGATATGCACTTTGTCCGATATATAGGAATCGACCTTTTGATTTACAGATAATGCCGATATTTCGGGAAAGTGCTTGTGCCGGGGTGATGCCTGCAGCTAGAGGCATCACCCCGGTACCGGTGTCCATAGCTGACGGTCGGCTGTCTAGTAATGACAACCAATGCTGCTGAGAAGCCGGTCGGCTGTCATTCCAAGGAGTGGGAGGGGACGTCCCCCCTCCCGCCGCCTTCCGCGGCTCGCCCAGGTCTCCTGTCCCCCTGGGAGACCCTGGCATCCTACCTTCACCGCCGCCATCTGACCGGGTCTCCATCTGCACCGCCGCCGTCTGACCGGGTTTCCATTTCTTTGAATTCAGCGCTGCCGAGTACCCGGAAGTGATGTCATGATGACATCACTTCCGGGTACTGGCGGCGCCGAATTAAAAAAAACGTACAGCATTCAAAACAGCCAAACTTGCCATTTTGAATGCTTTTAAGTGCAGAGTACCTGTAGACATTAAAAAAAAAAAAAAATATCGGCCAATATTGGCTGATACCAATATCCGATGACCAAAATATCGGTATCGGCGGTAAAAAAGCGATATCAGTCGATTAATATAAAGTATAGTACTGGTTTATTATAGACCTACAATTTGACAACAAATGATAAAAGAAGAGAAAGATGGATGTCTTTTAAAGCAAACTATGTAGGAGGGGGACACACTCCTGCCACATCCACAGGAACATGGATCACAAAGAATTCATATCCCCAATAATGCATTTTTACAATAACATATACAGCAATTTAAAGGTTTTTAAAAAAGGTTGAGAGTAGTATAACACTTTTGGCAGTTGAATAGTTACCTATTTTTAATAAAAGTCTATACAATTGCAAAGAAAAACAACTGAGGGGAAAGGAGAGACAAAGGGATTTAGTTCCTAAAGAGGAGCTGTCCCTCAAATGACCCATGAGCTATGTATCTGTTTCTGTTGTCAAAGATCACAGAAAGTCATAACCTCATTTCTCTGAAAGTCCATAATCCATCACATGCCAAGTCCTAGCTACCCACTTACCACTGTGAACACATACTGAGCAGGGGATGGGTACATATTAGTGCTTACAGGAAAACCATCATTTGGAAAAAAAATGCATCCCTATATACATAGGTGTAACTATAACCTTCAGGGGGCCCTCCCTATGTGCCCAGGGCCCTTCCCTTTGAGCCTAGTGGCAAAACAGAAGTGCAACCTTGCGATCCTCGTAGTTCTGCCACTTGTGTCAGCAGTTTTTTTTGTTATATATACCCCTTTATGTTATTACATTTTTTCTACAATTTTATTTTTTATTATTTTTTACATTTTTTTTAGGAGCCCTGATGGGGTGTTTTGGTGAAATATCAGGGATTTAAACAGATCAATGATGTTTCACCTTTGAGACAGAGAAAGGAGATTGAAGACACAGCCCTCACTATATATCTCTGCAACCTCAGCAGCGTACAATTAATGAACAAATATAGCTCTGTTCAGTGATTCCTGTTTAGTCACAAACTGAAGCATTGTAAATAGTGTTGGGTGAATGGTTTGGCCAGAGCATGAGTTCAGGCAGAACATTGGCTGTTTGGCCCCGTTCGCCCAACACCTGAATTTGCAGGGTGAGCCTCCTCTACTCAAAAGCACCCCCCCCATCTGTTGAGGGCATGTGGCCTGGTATGGTTCAGGAGGAGGGGGGGCGCTCACTCATACCCCCCTTTCCTGTCCTGCCAGGCTTCATGCCTGGATAAGGGTCTGTTGTTTTCTTTATTTCTTTTCTAAAGCCAGCAATTGCAACCGCGATTCGATTTAAATTTGGTTGGACTCGTTTTTTTGTCATCCAGTGTGTTTGTTGGAGGCTGCCACATTGGATTTATTTTGATTGGCGTCACAGGAACCTGGGATAAGCTCTTCCTTCTTCTGACTCTTGTATGATCTAGACCTTGCTGTTGTGGACCTTTGATACTTTATATTATATATCTGGAGCTCTCCTTGGATGTCAGTCCTCGCGGTTGCCTTCACTTATTTGTTGTGTTGGTTTAACCCTTTGGTTATCTTTATATGAGGGGTGGTGGCTATCTAAAGGTTCCTCTTCATTTGATTTTAAAAGACATTTATATATCTGTGAATACATACGTTCCGGTTGAAATTATGGCTTTATAAGGCAGACAATGGATCATACTTTTGATTATATATATTTGAGCTTATTAAAACTATATAGGTGGAAGAAGCCCTCGATTCAGGTGAAACGTGTTGATACAGATCCATATGTATGTATCCACGCATTTTTATACATGGGATGATCATGATACTCGTCTGTTATAGTGCTTTCAACATATTGAAAATATACATGTTTTTAAGTGTTTTTTGTACTAATAAATTAGATTATGATTTTAGTGATTTATGTATCAGTATAGTAATTTTCAATTGTTTTATATTTTGTAGGGCACCTAAAAATTCCCTTTTTCCTATTATCTCTTCTGCTTGAAGAGAGGTGGGGGCTCTTTGCTTAATATATCTATCTACTTGGGGATAGTGCCGTGATATTTTTGATTAAAGAGTCCCCCCCTATCTATTCATCAAATTGGTTTAGAACTACTATAAGTTGAGAGATAGTTGGAGGTATGGTGGATTCCCCATGCTGAGCAAGGGAAAGCCTGGCAGCTATAAAAATGTGAGTGACAATTGAATGGAGGCCAGTTCTCTAACCCTATCCCCAGCAAGGTCAACTGTGGAGTAAGGTTAGGAGATAGTCCCATGATAGATTTGAGCATTCCATGTACATCTTTTACGAACACGGAAACTACTGGACAAGTCCACCATATGTGCAAGGAAGTTCCTACAATTCCACAATTCCTCCAGCAAGTGGGGGGAAGAGATGGAAATAGTTTAGATAGTTTTTCTGGAGTGTAGTACCAGAAGTGTAGTAGTTTTTGGACTGATTCCCAATGAGTAAGGCACTTGCAGAACCACAGAGTAGCACGACTGCTTGGTGCCAGATTTTGGGAGAGGTCGAGAAGTTGAAAGATCATTCGCATTTGCATTTGCAAATCACAGGGAGTTTCCGATCCGATGAGGGAAAGTTTAGGACCGTATAAAGATGTGAGGTCCTTTTTGCAAAGGACTAGATTTCTGACCAATGTATATCTCTGAGTGCATGATGTATTTGAAGATATTTGTAAAAGTCTTGATGACAAATATTGTACTTGGATTGCAGTTCTCGGAATGAGTATAGGATTCTGTCATTATAGAGGTCTCCTATGTAGCGGATTCCTGCTGACAACCAGGAGAGCGAAAGGTTTGAGCAAATAAGTTTGAAGGCTGTAATTGGAATGAGTTTTTGGGCTTGATATGATAGACCTTTGGATTGTTGGAGCGTAGCTTCCCATGATTTAATAGTAGCATTGACTGTACTGAGGAAGGAGCGTTGTGGACGGTGTTGCAAGGGAAGTGCAGCCAGAAGTTTAGCGCTCGGAGATCGAAGTATTGTTTCTTCAATATGCACCCAGGTTCATGTAGGCACAGATGTCCACCTTTGCTTAGCTTGATTGAGAAG
Source organism: Pelophylax lessonae (assembly GCF_965119305.1). NCBI lineage: Eukaryota > Metazoa > Chordata > Amphibia > Anura > Ranidae > Pelophylax > Pelophylax lessonae. The sequence continues at coordinate 224,045,402 of NC_138770.1, read as the reverse complement.
CATGGCTTTATAGTAAGTGCAAACATCTGGTGCTCCCATTCCTGCATGAGTTGTAGGAGTGCAGAGGGTAGAAGATCTTACTCTTGGTTGTTTACTGTCCAATATAAAATTGTTGAGGATACCTTGAATTGAGACGAGTTTTGATCATAGAAAAGTGATTCGAAGAGTCCGGAAAAGATATAAAATGTGTGTTGGTAAGAGCAATCTCGCCAGCCCAGGAGGTTCACGCTTTGCTTAGTTTGGTGCAGATGTTATTTAGTTTCTTAAGTAAACATTCATAGTTGAGATGGAGTATACAAGTGGTGAGAAATTATAGGTTTTATGCCCAAGTAGGTAATTATTGCGGCTGGGGCCCATGGGAAGGGGGACAAACGTGAGGGGGATTGTTTGAAAGAACTATCTAGGCATACACCAAGTATATTAGATTTAGTGCCATTGATTTTATATAGTGATACTTGTCCAAACAGCAGGAATAGGTCATAGAGGATCGGGAGAGATTGTTCAAGATTAGTCATAATAACTATGATTTCATCAGCATATAACCCTATTTTATGGGTTATATCACCCACTTGGAGGCCAGTGATCAATGGATTACTTCTAATCACTTCTGCTAGAGGTTCCATTACTAGATCGAATATAAGGGGCGATAGGGGGCAGCCCTGTCTCATTCCGTTTGACATCTGAAAGGTTTTAGAGACCATACCTGAGGTCCAGACTCTAGCAGATGGCGAAGAGTAAAGGGCAAGAATAGATGTGGATATATGTCCTGTTAAACCAAATGTATGTAGGACTGCTTTCAGATAGGTCCAATGCACCCTGCCGAATGCCTTCTCTGCGTCCAAAGATAGGAGCAGAGAAGGCGTTCGGTGGTGCTGAGCCCATTGTATTAAGTCAATGATCCTTCTTGTTCCATCGGCTGCTTGTCTGTGAGGGACAAACCCTACCTGATCGGGATTAATTAAGGAGGGGATGTAATAGGAGATATGGGAGGCTAAGATTTTTGCATACAATTTGATATTCGTGTTTAACAAGGAAATAGGTCTATAATTTGTCGATTTATCTAATGGTTTATCTGGTTTGGGGATTGTAATGATTAGTGCTTCTAGGAATTCTTCAGGTATCTTTCTAGACAATTTGAAATGTAAGGTTAGCGATCAGATGGCTTTAAGGATTTCATTGTCAGAGATTGGATGGTTAAGTAAATATAATTGGTCTGGAGTAAGAGTTGGGAGATGTGTTGATTTCAAAAATTGGTCTATTTGGGCCGGATCTGGAGTGGGTTCTGAATTAGAGGAGTGTAAGTTGTATAGTTTGGAGTAGAAGCTGCTAAAGCAGCCTGCAATATCTTGGAGGTTGCTAACTCTATGTCCCTGTGATGTGTGCATATAAGGGATTTTAGAGAGTGCTGCTTTTTTTTAACCTGTTTAGTCAAAAGAGCTCCAGGTTTGCTGCAATATGCATACCAACTTAGACGTAGTTTTTTTATATGAAAGTCGAAGGAGGAATGTAAATATTTACAAAGGTCTTCCCTGAGAGTACAAAGTGCTCAGTGTTACGGATTTGTTCTATAAGGTAGTTAATTTTTTCTGCTCGCTTTTTCTTCTCATGGGCACCCAGCTTAATCAAAATCCTTCTAACAGCCACTTTGTGGGCGTTCCATAGTATCGGTGCATCGGTTACAGAGCTGTTGTTAAGTTTGAAAAAGGACTCCAACTCTATCTTGATTTGTTTGTGATACATCGGTGTTAAAGTAAGGAGGTGTTCATACGCCAGGATGTGCACCTCGGATTCTTTGGGTTAATAGAGTTTGTTAAGGTTGTCGGAGCATGGTCTGACCAAGTAATCAGACCTATGGTGGCTTGGGATACCATCTGAAGGGTAAATTTGTGTAGCAGGAAAAAAATCAATTCTAGAATAGGACTCCTGTGCAGCTGAATAAAAGTAGTCTCTCTCCGAGCAATGCAATCACCATCACGGACAAAAAGCATAAAATAGTGAAAAACTGTTGGGGTCTTTCTGTAAGGAGAAGAGGTGTCTAGAGTCGCATCTGCAATATCATTGAAGTCGCCACAAAGTACTACAGTATGCTATCTTTAGGACAATGTGAAATTTTGTTTCGGATCATATGTTAAAATCGCTTTTGATTTGTATTTTTAGGGCATATAGATTGACGATCACATAGGGAACATTATCAAAAAGGGTGGACAGAATGAGATATTGGCCCAAAGGTTTACTTTCTATATGCTGGGGCTGAAAAGCTACAGATTCGCATACAGCGATCCGTGACCCCTCTCATTATCTTGTTGTTATTAGCAAAGAATTGGTGGGGAAATAAGCCATGATGGCAGGAGGGGGCTTTCCCCTGTTCAAAATGAGTCTCCTGCTCACATAAAATAACTGTTTTTAGGGACAAGCCTTTCTCCACAGGCTTGATCGTTTAAACAGACTGTTAAGTCCTCTAGCATTGATAGTGGTTATAGGAAGCGTCATTGTGATACTAAACCAGCGGTGTTTGTTAGGCGGGAGAAAAAAAGGGTTCAAGTAAAAGGGGTGGAGAATAGCAAGTCAAAATTTACAGACTTAATGTTAATTGAGGTATAGATACAAAATTCAACACATTGTAGATAATAACCGTGTTAAGAAATGGAGACAAAGGAGAGCAGAAAAGAGAAAAAAAAAAGCAAAAAAAAAAAAAAATGGTGTGCTTAGTACACAACGTATCGGGGTATGTGCAAAATATAACAAGTGTATTAATAACAATATAACATAGTTACTACACTACAAGGGTAATGTCTAGTAAGTTGCTTAGGCATATATAAGGCCTACTGCCAGTAAAAATATATTGGCTATTTGTCATAACATGAGTACCGAACACCTGTAAGCCAATTGCCTTAGGCCTCTTTAAGAACGGTTATTTCCTGCTGCCATGTGGGGGGCTCAATTGGTTATACCCCAATTTTGCTGCTGTTTGTAGCCATCTTATGGGGAGGTGATGACCAACTTTTGAGATTGGTAGGTAATCAAAAGCTATGTCAGAAACCTCCATCCATAAACAAAATTACGCTCCCTTAAAATTGCAGTTAATGGTGCAAACTCCTTTCTCCTTTGAGAAGTCACAGCTGAAAGATCTTGGTAGAGTGCAATGTTGGCATACGAGGGGGATAGCGATCGGTTTTATCTGGCTGTGCATAGCAAATGCTCTTTGATGTGCTATAAATGAACTCTAACCAACACATCCCTAGGAACCGTATCTAGAAGATGGGTAGATTTGGGGACTCTGTGTGCTGTGTACAGCAGCATATCTCTTGGTGTTAGGTCTAGGATGAGTTTGAGGAATAGCTGATGTAGATATGCAAAATTATTTTGCTTCACCGCCTTAGGGATGTTGTTTCGGCAGGAACAATCCTTAAGATCTGCTAACTTCAGTTGGAGCTATGGATCAGTTCAATTTCTTCAAAATGTGTGTCCACTAGTTCACCATGGTCTTTGGCTACTTATCCTAATTGGGATTCTAGCATGTCAGCGCAATCTTCAATGGAGTTGATGCGATTGGTCAGATGAGAGATAGAAGAGCGTAGCTCCTGTTGCAATCCAGTTTCCAAGGATAGCAGAATAGCTTTCAGTGAAGATTCTGAAGCTGGCGCATCAGAGGCAGGGAGTGCAGCTAATTGTGATGTGTGTTCTACAGCTATGTCAGCTTGTGGGCGTGGGGAGGTTGCACAGTGATGTTTTTTTGTTTGGGGGGGGTTTTGGGGAGGGTGCACTGGAGACAGGGCCATTCTCTTACCTCTGTCAGAAGAGGAGAGTGTGGAGGCATCCTGAGCTGTTTCCTTCTTCGTTTCTAGAGCCTCCTGTACAGACTGCACTGGAGAGTGTGTGTGTGAGAGGATGAACGGCCGCTCTCCTCGGTGCCATCTTTGCTCCGTTCCCCTGCTTGCAGCATGAAGTAATGTATGAGTCAGCGCTGCGCTGTAGTCCAGTTTTTCTTTCGGTACATAGCCTGTCAGATCCCCGCTGTCTTTCCCTCCTAAACAGAGGTATTGTCGGCAGATTTAGTTGCTTCTGGTCGCTGCTATCACCCATGCATCATGCATCACTGAGTTTGTTCGCAGTAATTATCACATCTTTGAACCAGGTATCAGTAACCTCCTCCCATCCTTCTTCTGTAAGGTCAGGTATGAAGCAAAGTCACTTCCGGTGAGAAGGCTCAAATGGGTTAGCCCTTTTAGCTTGCAAGCATTTGCAGTGTGATGTAGCTGGAGGTATATAGATAATATTCCAGGGGAGGAGAGGCTAACCCTTTTTTTAGAGCACGGAATTGCGCTCTGAAACATGACACAAAAATACTGTGGGTATCAAAAGAAAAATGTATGGCAAATTTTGGTTTCCTCCTAGATTGCCTCAAAGATTAGAAAGGTGCGATTATCAATCAATTATGAAATATACATTTTGTGTTCACTGAACCACCAGGTGGAGTCCAGGCGGAAGTAGTGGTAGAGTTTTTTAAGTCTATGATTTATCAAAGAGCTGTCTGAGGTGTTACATAAGGCTTGGTTAAGGGGAATATGTGTTCAGCTTTAAGCCAGGCTAGAAGACAAATATCTACAAGAGATTGCTATCACAATGGGAAACTGTAGATCAAAGAACATCATCTAGAAGGACCTGTGGAGATTTTTAAGTGCTGGCATGAAAATAGATTATGGGTAAATAGATTAGTACTAACCAGTCCACCCATTTTGTGTCTAGCCTGTAGAGAAGATCAAGTCATTCTCAGTGGAGAATAATTTAAAATAGCCAAATCAATGAGGTGATGATGTTGTCCATACTGTGAAACAGTTTCTGGAATAGGAAAACTGGAGAAACTTTAAAGACAAAAAGGGATTTGAGGAGGTACGGTATCTAATTTTTAACGAATGTATACGTTCAATGAAGTTAAGAGGCAGGAAGCTCCAGGTATGTAGCCTGGACTCCATTTTAATGATTATAGAGTTTATATTAGGGGTCTCATATATTTTAAAGTCAGGATGAATATTAATCCTCAAGTACTTGAACCAGTGCTCCTTACCATTAAGACCAGTTATAGGTGGAGGCGGTGACCACTTTTTTGCATTATGCTTGATATCTATATTGAGCCAGGCAACGCACTGACACCTTTGCCGCCATTGTTCGATATGCTGGGTGTTCAGTGTGACCCTGTGCCTTTAATGGGCCATACACACTATTAGATTTTCTGAAGACTTTTTCCTTTAGATTTACCAAAACCATATAATATGAGGTCAAACCTAAACACTTTCAATTTGTATGCAATCTGGCAGGCCCTTGCACTTCATAGAAAAGGTAAATCTGAAGGAAAAAGTCTTCATAAAATCTTATAGTGTGTATGGCCCTTAAGGAGAGGTGGGCTCCCTCTAGTCACCTGTCCTCCATCTATCCCATTAGATGCATGTGCTCTCATTGCAGAGACTCTTTAAATTGTAGAGTTAAGGACTGCAGATCACAGGGTGCCTTGCCGGGACCTACAGCTTACGCATGTACTGTATTTTCAAATGTGTGCAGCCAAACCCCTGTTTTTAACGCATACTTTTAGACAGTTCAATTCGGTTGGTCACTGGCTGGTTGGTAAGTTGTGACTGGCAATCTCTTTGTTTTTTTGATCTGTGATCTGTGTCCACCCTTCCAGTGCTCCTTACCATTAAGACCAGTTATAGGTGGAGGCCGTGACCACTTTTTTGCATTATCATTGATACCTATATTGAGCCAGGCAACGCACTGACACCTTTGCCGCCATTGTGCGATGTGCCTTTAAGGAGGGGTGGGCTCCATCTAGTCACCTGTCCTCCATCTATCCCATTAGATGCATGTGCTCTCATTGCAGATACTCTTTAAATTGTAGAGTTAGGGACTGCAGATCACAGGGTGCCTTGCCGCGGCCTGTAACTTACGCATGTATTTGCAAATGTGTGCAACCAAACCCCTGTTTTTAACGCATACTATTAGACAGTTCAATTCGGTTGGTCGCTGGCTGGTTGGTTGGTTTTTTTGATCAAGTAGTTGAACTGACCTGCTATTTGTAATTTGGATTCAGCTAAGTAGCAAAAGGATTTTTATCCAAAAAGTCTACTGCACTTGGTGTTTCACTGAAATGCAGTACCAAGTATATCCAGATAAAGGAAAAATAAAACTAGTTTTCAAAAAGTACACAATCCCAAAAAAGGCCCAAAAAGGTGTGACCACTATTGTCCATTTATAAGATAATACATATATTGTGTACCTCAATCTATATATTAATACACCTTGATAAAATAGTGTAGAATCCAACCAAATAGAGTATCTCACAAAAGTGAGTACACTCCCTCACATTTTTGAAAATATTTTATTATATCTTTTCATGTGACAACACTGAAGAAATTACCCTTTGCTAAAGTAGTGAGTTTTACAGCTTGTATAACAGTGTAAATGGGCTTTCCCCTCAAAATAACTCAACACACAGCCATTAATGTCTAAACCGCTGGCAACAAAAGTGAGTACACCACTAATTTAAAATGTCCAAATTGGCCCAAAGTGTCAATATTTTGTGTGGCCACCATTATTTTCCAGCACTGCCTTAACCCTCTTGGGCATGGAGTTCACCAGAGCTTCACGACATGATGACATTGCAGAGCTGGTGGATGTTAGAGACCTTGTGCTCCTCCACCTTCTAATTGAGGATGCCCCACAGATGCTCAATAGAGTTTAGGTCTGGAGACATGCTTGGCCAGTCCATCACCTTTACCCTCAGCTTCTTTAGCAAGGTAGTGGCCTTCTTGGAGGTGTGTTGAGGGTCGTTATCATGTTGGAATACTGCCCTGCTGCCCAGTCTCTGAAGGGAGGGGATCATGCTCTGCTTCAGTATGTCATAGTACATGTTGGCGTCCATGGTTCCCTTAACTTCTTCCCATCCGCGCTACAGCCTATATACGGCTGCAGCGCGGACTCACATTTTCAGGAGGTCGTCTTTATGCGGCCTCCCAGTAACACGCTCCCTGCGCGCTCCCGCGGGCGCGCATCGGGGAAAATCTGTGTCGGCCGTGTCCCTTGGACGCAGCCGATCACAGATCATGGTGAATGGCCAATCACAGCGGCCATTCACCACGTGATCGGACCGTCCAATGAGAGATGATCTCATATGTAAACATATGAGATCATCTCTCATCGCCAGCTCTCCTTCCTCACACAGAGACTGCAGTGTGAGGAAGGAGGAGAGCCGTCAGCCGCCGGGGACACAGAATGTAATCAGGGCACCGATCACCAGTGCCCTGATTACTAGAGGTAAAAAAACATACACAAAGTGCCCACAGTGCCCGCCATCAGTGCCCCCCAATAATGCCCACAACCAGTGCCCATAGTGCTGCCAGTCAGTGCCCATCAGTGCCTGCTCATCTAGGCACTGATGAGCACTGACTGGCAGCACTATGGGCACTGAGTGTGGGCACTGATGGTGCTGCCCATCAGTGCTCATCAGTGCCGCCCATCAGTGCTCATCAGTGCCACCCGTCAGTGTCCATCAGTGCCATCCACCAGTGCCCATCAGTGCCGCCTATCAGTGCCCATCAGTGCCGCCCGTCAGTGCTGCCTCTCAGTGCCACCTCTCAGTGCCCAGCAGTGCCACCTCTCAGTGCCCAGCAGTGCCGCCTATCAGTGCTCATCAGTGCCGCCTATCAGTGCTCATCAGTGCTGCCTATCAGTGCCGCCTATCAGTGCTCATCAGTGCGGGATATTAGTACCTCCTCATCAGTGCCCATAAGTGCCACCTCATCAGTGCCCATAAGTGCAGCCTATCAGTGCCCATCAGTGCCGCCTCATCAGCGCACATCAGTGAAGGAGAAAAATTTATTTTCAAAATTTACTCACAGAAAAAAAAATAAAAAAAACAGAGATGATTAAATACCACCAAAAAAAGCTCTATTTGTGTGAAAAAAATGATAAAAATTTCATATGGGTACAGTGCAGCATGACCACGCAATTGTCATTCAAAGTGTGAGAGCGCTGAAAGCTGAAAATTGGCCTGGATGGGAAGGGGGTTTAAGTGCACAGTAGGCAAGTGGTTAATGAACTGTAGCTCCCCAGTGCCAGCAGCATTGATGCAGCCCCAGACTATTACACTCCCACCACCATGCTTGACTGTAGGCAGCACACACTCGTACTCCTGTCCTGGGTGCCGCCACACATGCTTGACACAATCTGAACCAAATAAGTTTATTTTGGTCTTATTAGACCACAGGACATGGTTCCAGGTCCTTAGTCTGCTTGTCTTCAGCAAACTATTTGTGGGCTTTCTTGTGCATCATCTTTACAAGAGTCTTCTTTCTGTAATGACAGCCATGCAGACCAATTTGATGCAGTGTGCGGTGTATGGTCTAAGCACCGACAGGCTGACCCCACCCCTTCAACCTCTGCAGCAATGCTGGATGCACTCATACGTCTATTTCCAAAAGATAACCTCAGGAAATGACGCTGAACACGTGCACTCAACTTCTTTGGTCGACCTTAGTAAAGCCTGTTCTGAGAGGAACCTGTCTTGTTAAACCCCTGTATGGTCTTGATCACGTGCTGAAGCTCAGTTTCAGGGTCTTGGCAATCTTCTTATAGCCTAGGCCATCTTTATCTAGAACAACAATTTTTTTTCTCAGATCCTCAGAGAGCTCTTTGCCATGAGGTGCCATGTTGAACTTCAGGTGTGACCAGTATGAGAGAGTGAGAGCGATAACACCAAATTTAACACACCTGCTCCCTGTTGACACCTGAGACCTTGTAACACTAATGAGTCACATGACACGGGGGAGGGAAAATAGCTAATTGGGCCCAATTTAGACATTTTAACTTTGGCGTGTACTCACTTTTGTTGTCAGAGGTTTAGACAATAATGGCTGTGTGTTGAGTTATTTCGAGGGGACAGCAAATTTACACTGCTATACAGGCTGTACACTCACTATTTTACATAGCAGTCATTTCTTCAGTGTGGTCACATGAAAAGATATAATAAAATATTTACAAAAATGTGAGGGTTTGTACTCACTTTTGTGAGATACTGTAACTTATTAGCACATTCAAAATATATAAAAGGGAAGAAACAAAGAATATACAAAAAAAAAGAAAATAAAAATTGAAAATTGAAGTCTACACTCAGTGTCCGATTAAAGCCCAAAGGGCAACTGATATAAAACTTGTGTGCAAAAATAAACATGCAGTGCTCCCAAATCTTAAGACAGCCAAAGAGGGGTTAAACCCCACTAGACACCATGTAAAACATTACTGAATATTGTATATCCAGGACTCTCAATTTTTGCTTAGCTTGCTGAAATTGTACCCAACATTTGCAGATGTATGTAGAGTATTTGGGCTTTATGAAACCAAACTCCACAAAGAGTTCTGGTGTAAAGGATGGAGAATCATACTGTGTGTTGGAGTAGTGGTAATCTTAAAAGGAGTTAGTTTTGGGTTTTGTGAGGTCTGGAGGCTGCATCTTATGTTGGGCCGCCCTGTACCATAGAAACCTCAAGGTGAAGCCTGGAGTGGGGAAAAGGGGTCCTAGGGCAGTCCAAAAGAGTGAAGCTGGAGTAGGCACAGGTCAGGATGAGGCAGGATTGTGAAATAGTGTAATGGATATGTACAGGGATGCATTCACAATTACCATGTGCTAGAACACACCCCATTTAGCATTATTTACTTTGCCTGTGTCTGAACCTTCTTTTTGGGGTCAAAAGTCACCTCAAAGTGACACAATAATTCTCACCTCAAAGTGACAAAATGTTTCTCACTTTAAAAAAAATATAAATTCACTTATGGAATTGTCACTGTTACTGACCTGCATATGCATTAATTGTGCACACGTTTTGAAGCGGACAATGGCAGAACAACCAATGAAGCACCAAACAACCGATTGAGGTGGATGATGTTTCTATTTGGTTGTGAGTTGCTTATTGCTAGTATGCCACGTTTAGATAAATTACTCTGCATATCAGGAGCCAATAAGCCCCTACTGGACATTAGGCATTTTGGGAAGTTAGTAGAAGTTAGTAAACAGCACCCTTACTAACATTACAAAAGATTTATATGTCAGTTACCAGCTGTAATTGTTAAAGCTGTGTTGATTACTGGGCTTGTCGGTTTTTGTTATAAACAAAACCTCTCTCTGCTTGATAAGATCTCTATTTTTATAACTGTTCAAATTAAATAGGTTTTTAAAATATCTAAAAGAGCATAGAATATAGCAGCTTCAATCAGGAAACAATATTCAACATAGGCATCAGTGAAACGAATAGGTAAGGAGAAGGTAAAAAAGAGGAACTCTGTGCAGGAAATGTCACTAAGTAAACTGCTAATTAGGAAGTGTGCCTCAGATCACACGTGTGTGGTAAGGATGTAAACCAAAACTCTGGTCATAAAGGTCATCATGGCATCATCGTTATAGTGGCTGTACAGGGATTAGGTGCAAGGCCTATGGTGCACACCTTGCTGTATTCAGGCTTGATTCTCAAGTGAGATCTGTAGTATGATTACCAGATTGCCAGTCTACGCTATGATTGGCCCTCTGGACAATGCTACCAGGGAAACAGTGATTCTATTCTTAAAATCTACTCAGTTTATCTTAAATCTATGTTTTATACAAACGAATAAAGCCAGATTTAGTAGGATTACCATCTTGTGTCTTATTGGACTTCAGATTTTTTATTTCACAGGATTCATATTTTTCATCCTCAACCTCATAGTCCACTGTGTGGACAAGGTGAAACAACCAGGCCATACACTGCCGACACATTTTTCTGGCCGACCAGGAGCAGCAAATGGATGCCAGGATTAAAACTAAATGTCATGGGATATAAGTAAAAACGTAATGCTGGCAACAAAAGTAAGTACACCCCTAGGTGCAATGTCCAAATTGGGCCAAATTAGGCATTTTCCCTCGCCGGTGTCATGTGACTCTTTAGTGTTACAAGGTCTCAGGTGTGAATGGGGAACAGGTGTGTTAAATTTGGTGTTAACGCTCTCATTCTCTCATACTGGTCATTGAAAGGTCAACATGGCACCTCATGGCAAAGAACTCCCTGAGGATCTGAAAAAAAGAATTGTTGCTCTACATAATGATGGCCTAGGCTATAATATATATACAACATATATATTAGTTTCCATGTACTTTATTATTCCTCTCCAATTCCAACAAACAAAAAACAAAAAGGGGGGGGGCTAGAGTCCCATTTATGTGCTACAGCCTAAAAACCTATCACCAACCAATCAACCCTGGAATCTCTAACCATTTTCCCCAGAGTTTTATAAATTTATCTGGGCATCCCCTATTTTGAACCATATGTTCTATTTGCAAAACTTCATTTACTGATTTTATCCACAAAGAGTAAGTTGGGGGAGCCATAGAGATCCATTTCTGCGCTATCAACAATCACATCACATCGTTGACATAAATGAGTATCCCTCTTATGCCACTGAGGGGGTATAATATGCACGATAAAAATAAGTTGAGTAAGTCTCTGAAATGCAGAAAGAGATACTTGTCCTACAATATTAATAACATCAGACCACTCCTCATCAGTAAGGAGGCCAATGTCCATTGGCCAATATGTCCTACACCTCAGAGAATTAGAATTTGACATTTTCTGTAACAATGCACTTTAAAGCTTTCTTATTTGTCTCCACTTAGAAATTGCTACTAAGTTTTGGTTAATAATTGTGGGCGTAATATAAACCCAAGAGGTTAATATGGACTGTATTTGAATAGCATGGCAGAGCTGTAAATATTGCCAAATTCGGCCTGTAAAGTGTGAAAATCTTTAAACAATTGACTATCATATAATTGTAGGATGTACACTAAACCTCGCTCTGACCAATAATTAAATCCCTGCAATTTTAATAGCTCAGGATAATTAAAATTCTGAAAAACTTGGGCGTAATCAGTATACCCATTATAATGACAGTGATCTTTAATCCTGTTCCATATCTTATCTATCATGACTAATGTGGGGTTCTGTCTAGCTTTTCTAAATTCACCTGCCTCTAAACCAATGGTTCACAACTCCCGTCCTCAGGACCCACTAACAGGCCAGATTTTAAGTATCACCTTGGGGAGATGCAGACTAGAATACTGCAATCACTGAGCAGCAAAATATATCACCTATGTATTTCAGTTATCTTGAAAACCTGGCCTGTTAGTGGGTCCCAAGGCCCGGAGTTGAGAACCACTGCTCTAAACAGTCTATCAGCTTTTTATCTAAAAATCTTGTAGATAATATTTTCCTAATTGGATCGGTACTTAGATCCTCATTTCACCTTGTTAGGATGCTGGAGCTGTGCTGACAGATAGTACAAAAATGGGTTGGGAACAGCCAGTCCACCTTGCTCCTTAGCTTCCGGCAATGTTTCTAACTTAATATGCGAGTTACGCTTTTTACAAATAAGCATACAAAATAGAATATCCAATAATTTAAAAAGTACATAGGAAGCCACACCAGGGCATTATGTAAAATGTATATCAGCTGTGGCACCCATATAATTTTAATGAGGTTTACCCTCCCCTCTATTGAAAGTGAAAGTTTACACCAACTTGTGGCTTTCTGTTAATATTTAAAAGCATATTTAACTCTATATACTTAGAGATATCATGATGTATAGTAATCCCCAAATACCCATTTTCTTACCACCTTTATTTGAGAAGCAATTGGCAGCAAGGTGTCCCCGAGAGGTTCAACAGGCAGTAGTGTAGACTTATTGTAGTTTATGTTAAAACCTGAATATAGTCCAAAGGCATTGATAATAGAGACACACGTTCAATAAATGGAGTAGTATCACCCAAAAATACCAATGCGTCATCTGTGTACAATGCCTATTTTTCCTCCGTCTCACCTCTCCGGAATCCCACTATCTGAGGATACCCCCTTATAGCTGCCGCCAAAAGCTCTAAAGCCAAGGCAAATAAAAGAAGAGAAAGTGGGCATCCCTACCTGGTACCTCTACTCAACATAAATGGTGCATATAAAGTATTATTATTTCAAAGATGGGCTTTTGGGGCTTGTTATAAACAGCTTAACCCATGTATAAAAAATTACCCTCATTTAAACTTCTCCAGAATCCACCAAAGGTAACCCCATTGCATACTATCAAATGCCTTACTGACATCTAAAAACAGGATAGCTCTATTGCCAACATTACCTGGTGGGATTTGGAGATTAAGATATAAACTAAGGTTAATAGCAATAGACCTATCAGGAATATATCCCCATTAATCTGGATGCACAAGTTTAACTATAATTTTAGATAGGCGGGTAGACAACACTTTAGCCAGTATTTTAAGATCAGTCATTAACAGGGATATTGATCTTTAAGAATCTGTTGTAATCTGATCCTTCCCTGCTTTATCAACACCCAAATAATTGCTTCATATATAGGTTGAGGGAGTCGGCCCTGTCTTTTAACATCTATTATTGTGGCAAGTAGCTCCGGTAGGAGTATATCACCAAAGGCTTTCACTGTATGTTAATGGAATATCTAACTTAAGATAACTGGAGACAAGAGTTTTGTTTTTTAAACTGTATGTCTGTGTTCTGTAAAAAGGAAAAAATAAAAATGTAATAAAGATTATTTGAAAAAAAAAAATCTTTGTTTAGAGAGCTCCAAGCCCTGAACTCTTTGCTACCAAGCACAAGTATTTATTCATTCAAATAAAGATGCAGCTGGTTCTGTCATCTGGGCTCAATTGTCACATATTTTAGCACCGGATTTTGTAAGTGGTGACAGATTCATGATCCAACAGTACACATCCTAACTGTAAATGTGTTATTCCATAGGAACTACGCTATAAGTAGACAAAGGTACATGGACAATGTTCTATTAAAATGGTAATGAGTATCCTTGGAATGAATCTTTTTACTGATGCACATTATGTGCTGGGAGCTCTTGTGAGCTTCAGGTGCTTGAAGAGAAAGCATTGCTTCTTTAAGTGTGCTGCAGCTTTCCTCTCTACATATTGAGTAGATGTGCACAGTATCTATCTTCCTGACAGTCTTTACCAAACACACTATTAATGTGCAGTAAAATGGTTTGAAATAGACAGTACAAGACTCAGTAATATGTTACTTTGGATGAAATAAAAATTGAAATGTGAGTTGCCAATTGTCCAGTGAAAGTAACATTCAATCTTCAAGATCTTCCAATAACCTCATTTATGGGTGTTGTAAATATACCTAAGACAGGTGCAATGTCCAAGTAAAGAAAGAATGAATACGTAGCTCAGTAAACTACTATTTGGCAGAAGAGTGGACATTTCATAATATTTATTTAATGCCTTGTTTGTTATGATCCTATTTATCCTCATTAATACCTTGGAAAGCTATTACTTCTTGCAGTACAGTGAGATGATATCTTTACATTGGGCAATGTACTTCCTCTTTTTCCTTTCACTCTGTAGTTATACAAATGGATATACTTCTTGATTCTTCTACTACTTCATTTACGAACACTATATGCATTTGCTTTTATTATTTTGATAATTGGGGTAAAAAACAGATTGCATTATCTGGATGGCAATAGGTGTAGCCTTGTTATTTGTGTGCCGTGTAGACATTTATTGTGTTTTGTGGACTTGGACATCTACCTAGCCAACTACCAATTATGTGTGACTTTGAAGGTACTGTATATTTACTTCATATTGATTATTTTTAAAGTGGCAAGGTCTCCTATAATTATGTAAATGTAGAAGTAGCAATCAAGGGTAAATGATAAAGATACATAAAAATCCTGATATGACCTTGTGAAAATCCAAAGAATGACAATTAGAGCAAAAATCATCATACTATTGCACTGAGAGCCCTGCTCATACCATATTGCAGTCTAGATAAAGAAGAGGCAGATAACCAAATGTGCAAGTTGTATATATGCCCAAACATCTGTGCTTGGGAAGAGAAAGTAAGCACTGCTAGATTATTGACTGAAAAAAAAAACTGTTTTGGACAAACTATATGCCTGCCTGAAGAGATTCATTTTGAGCCCACATTCACATTGATCTGATTTGACATGCGATTTGACATGTCAAATCGCATGTCAAATCAGAGGCAATTTCCAACAATGGCACTATCGGAATCGGTGTACTACTTTTTGGCAATTTGGGGGGAGGGGGGATTCCCATAGACATCTGTGCAGGAACCCGCACTGATGTCTGTGAAATCACCCCGAAGTTGGACTGAAATGCTGGCTTGAAATTGTGCAAATTCAGCTGAACTCAGACGATTTCAAAACAGCCCCAGTTTGAACCAGTATTAAAGCCCAATTGAAACGTCACTATAAAGGAGCTAACATACTTTCCGGGTGCATCAAAGCAAAAGGTGTGCAAAGAATTACAGTTAATTGTCCTTAATCAAACAGCCACAGCTTGAGTAGAACCGCCTGTCCCTTGCCAGCCTACTGTAGAGAAGAACCCTGTGTAAAGCCCTGTACACACGTACTGATTGTCGGCCGAATGATCGGCTGTCTTTTGTCCGGTGCTGTCCTGTCGGCTGAAAAGTGCTAAAGACTGCACACGAATTTTGTCGGCCAACAACTGCCGACTGCAGAAGTGATGTCATGTGATGGATAACTTTCCGTGTGTTTTTTCTTTTCTGAGCATGCCCAGTCTTGCTAATCTGCTCTTTGTCGGCCGAATTCTGTACTGACTGGCAAACAATCGGCCGTTCTGGTGACGGCCAACAAATATTTTAAAGTCTGCACGACAGATTCTGTTCGACCGAAAATGCGCTGTCGGCTGTCGGAAGCATCATACTAACAAGCCGACAATCGGCCGATCGTTCGGTGGCCGAATATTTACTGCCGACAATCGCTATGTGTGTATGGGCCTTAAAAGAAGTGGTCATTCTACAGAGATCTGATTTGCTCTGTGCTAAGTTAGAGCTAGAGCTACCCAGCCAGCAGGGAGCAAGAATTTTGTTGATTGCAGACCTACCAATCTAAATCAGCAAGAGGGGAGGTCTATTTTTATATAGTTTCTAAGTTTATATACTGTATTTTTTTTGATATTTTTTTAGTTCTGTTTGTAAATTTCACCTTGATATCTATAAACAGCAGGCAACATTTTAACACATGGTAGGGTGAGAGAAAAAGCAACAAAATGACCCTAAAGCTAAAGTATAAAAATACATTTCCTTCACAATGTTTTAACCTTGGCTATAATAGAGAAAAAATACTGTACAATTTCTTTAAAGGATTACAGAAGATCAAAGAAGTTTGAAAAGGAGCTTCAAAAAAAGGGCGAGACAAGGAAAGAGGAGAGAAACAGCACAGTACTTCACTCTCCAGCTGTGTTGTGATGGGACTATTGGCTGGTGATCTTCATGGTTCAGGCCATCTGACAACTCCCACAGTGACCCATCAACAGACACCTCCCACATAGAAGATGTTTTCAAGACTTGTCTTTGAAATTTTTATTCACTCACCTAAAAAAATGTAATTTTCAAAAAGCTCAGCAAATTTACAGACTTGACAATGCCCAATCCCACCACTCTGGCAATATTACTCATGTCTTTTTCAAAGTCTGTTTGGTCACACATAAAACCCATTTACAGTGGTTTGTTTACTTACAAAATACATTTTAACAGCGAGAGTGGTGCCCTATCATAAAACCCTCCTCACGTTAACCTTGCTTCTAATCACTACAGAAACAAAATCTTATAATCGCTAAAACTCCAAAATCTAAAGGTAAACCCTTGTTTACGTATTCTCCTTTACTGCTCTGTGATCCTCTGTGCCAAAAATCAATTCTTCTTGTGCTGAAAGATGTCAATACTGGGTTCTCACTATCAGAATCTGAAGTCATGTTGATCAGTATACTGTATATTTAATACATTTTGTGCACCAAAGAGAATTAAACAAAAGTTTAGTTATGTGACCCCTGGTACTTGGCGTATAACATTTGATCCTGGCAGTTTGTAGACAATAAACAAAGAATAGAAAAATATATTTAGACTCTTCCAAGTTCAAATAAATACTCTGTAGCATACAGTTCCTTTTGTAGCCTCTGCATTTGAGCTTTACTAATTTGCTTTGATTATTTTCAGAGAGTAAAGTAAATGTGTCTAGCATATATTTACTCTACGTGATGCTTTTGTGCATTTAGGCTTTTCTCTTTTATTTAGCTTCAGATGAAATCTATATTGTTTAAACTAAATGATAATTTGTGGCAAATACTCTAGATCATTAAAGTGAACCATCAGAGGGACTAAGTATATGTTCCTTTTTTTGGTGGCTTTTAGTGAACTATAACAAGGGTACTGTAATTCTGCTCAGCATGAATCCTTCATTGTTTGTGGCTGGAAGGCATTTTGGCATCGGCTGCAGAGGATAGTCCACTCCCTTCCAAGGTTCCTAGGAGCGACAAGTCAATTTATATTCTTCTTGCTTTGCAATTTAAACTGTTTTCAAAATTGATGTGTCTGACGTCTGACAGCTAAATGGAAAACAGCAATAACTGCTCTTTGTTTTTGTGCACACTTGTTAAAAAAAAAAAAAAAAAAAACAAATCAAAACAAAAAGCAAATAAAATGTATCTAATATATAGTGATTAAAAGTCATGGGTTCAATTTGGAGATGGCTTTCAACCTTATTTGAGGGTGGAAGATGTGGAATTGGAGAGGCAACTTAAACATCTACTTACACAAACAAGGAAACACCTCTCTGGTCTATAGTAATTTGTTTGATAAAAAAAAAAAATGTATTAGCAATGTTAAATGTATTAGCAGATTTAGAACCACTGACAAATTGAAGCCAGACTCCAGGTCACACTTGATAATCAGTTACAGCAAACTGTTTTTTTTCCTTTTGGGATAATGGTTTTGCATGAATAAAGAAAAGCCGGTCATTTTAATTACCCTTGCCAGTGTTAAGTCTCATCCATGTTATCTGATACATTCTGCTGGAGAGTTTATGCTGTGAAAAACAACATACTTGCTGGCTGGATTACCAGATGAAAATAGAAGAAAAAAAAAAAAGCCTAAAAAAGGATACTAATGCAGCCATCACATCTAAGAATTGGTAAGCTGCAATATAATAATGTTAGTTTCTGGGTTTAATAGTGCTTTAAAATCACAGAACTGTTTATTCCAAACTGCATAAAGCTGTTTTGAGCTATTTGGACATCATAAGTGCAGTGAATGAAAGCCATAGCTTGTAAAGAGTAAGGCTTGGAACCCAACCAGGCAGTATACCAATACAGATTATGTTGAGAAGGGATTACATCAATAAAAAAAACATAACTGTAACATCACTGTAATTCATAGCTCAAAAGCCTTCTTAGAACAGAAGGTATTCACATATCTATGTAGCACCCTCCTAGATAGGTGCTAGGTAGGGAGAATAGTTTTGCTCTACCTGCTTATAAGGAGAGCAGCAGGCAAAACATAGTTGCACTCTGCCTATCAGGGGAGCATAATCAATAGTTAGGCCTGCTCCATGTGCTCAATGTATGATTTATGTGGGCTGAGGAAGTGTCCCCACTGTATCCAATGGAGAGGTATATTGGACAGTGGAGGAAACCCAGCCAATGACACACAGGCTTTGGTATCTATCCCATGGGTTGGGCACAGAAGAGGTGCATAATGGGATAGGGTATAAAAGCCAAGAGCACATGAGGCAAGAGGTCTTTGGGCGGGAAGCCAGGTCCCGGAAGGAGGGTGACGGCTGTCTCTCCTTCTGTAGTTATGGATGGTGGTCACAGGCAGTCAGCCTGGTGAACCAGACAGTGGGGCTGAACCGAGAGGTCCTGGAGATGCTGACTGAAGGAGTTGGGGCTAAAGTAAATCTGGAAAAACAGTGTCCGTGAGTACAGAGGAACTTGCCAGGGGGGTCTGCCCGGTAAGGGGACCACTCCGGAGTGTAGAGTCAGTGGACAGGTGTCAGCACACAGAGAGAGCATGAAAGGAGGGTGCCAAGTTCAAAGCCCTGAAGAGAATTTCAAGTGGGAACACTTAAAATACCTTCACCCTAGTGGCAGGTTGAAGCATCTGCCTTGCCGCACTCTAAAGTCAGTTGTCCTCAATATTGTAAATACTTGTCAGTTGGAGTATCCCACTCATCCTTTTTCCTATCCAAGTTCTCAATAAAAACACAAAAACAACATCCCCTGGACTGATCATTGACTGAGCCAAGGACTTAAAGTACTAATTTTCTGCTATCAGTTGCTAAGGGTAACCCAGGGGAATACAGAAAGTGTTATCTCCAGCAGTCCCCTAGGGGGCAGTGCTACATCAAATTTTCTTACATATTGAAAATAGGATTATTCCTCTTTTTCAGAATAGTGTGTGAATCCATGATTTTCACCCTCCTGGTAAGTGCTTATTTAATTTTTCATAAATAATCTTCCATAAATAAAATATAAAAACTGATTAGCTGCTGTTTGCTTTTCCTGATAGAATGATCAATAGAGCTTTTGTCTGTAAATACAGATAAAAAATTCTCAGCTTTATATTATATATATATATATATATGTATATATATATATATATATATATGTATATATATATATATATATATATATATATATATATGTATATATATATATATATATATATATATATATATATATATATATATATATATATATATATATATATATATATATTGTGGCAGGGCGAGCCCGGGCTATTATTTTCAGATGGTGGCCTGGGCCAGGTTTTCTTCTGGGAAGTAAGAACACTAATGATGCAGGTGTGTGCTGCATTAATGTGAGGGACAAGATTAGTGGTCAGTGCCCCACCCTCCTGAGGGGGTCATTGATTGCAAGGGAGCCATGAGAGGTGCACGTTGCACTATATTGTCCAGGACAGGACAGATTGAGGCACTAGCCTGAGATAGAGAGACTAGATAGAGCAGCTGGGATGCTGCACAAAAGACACAGAGCTGAGGTAGTGCATGAGCACTGGATGTATTTGATGGTCAGAAAGACCAAAACTACTAAGTTGAGCCGCAGGACTAACAACGAGCCACAAGGCTGAATACTGTTTGTTTATAGTATTGATGATGAGAGCCTCCTGTGTGAGAAGATATTCATGTGAACCTTTTATGTTACTGTTAAATAAAAATGGGCTGACAAAGCCCTAAAACATACTCCTGGTGCGGAGTAAACTCACCGTTTAGCACTACCAATGAGCTGCAAATTCCCCAACTTGTCACTTTATATATAATTTAAATATATATATATATATACTATACAGTCAGGTCTATAAATAATGGGACATCAACACAATTCTAATCTTTTTGGCTCTATAAACCACCACAATGGATTTGAAATGAAACAACCAACGTGTGCTTTAACTGCAGACTTTCAGCTGTAATTTGAGGGTATTTACATCCAAATCAGGCGAACGGTGTAGGAATTACAACAGTTTGTATATGTGCCTCACATTTTTTAAGGGACCAAAAGTAATGGGACAATTGGCTGCTCAGCTGTTCCCTGGCCAGATGTGTTTTTCCCTCATTATCCCATTTACAAGGAGCAGATAAAAGGTCCAGAGTTCATTTCAGGTGCTATTTGCATTTGGAATTTGTTGCTGTCAACTCTCAATATGAGATCCAAAGAGCTGTCACTATCAGTGAAGCAAGCCATCATTGGGCTGAAAAAAACAAAACAAACCCATCAGAGAGATAGCAAAAACATTAGGTGTGGCCAAATCAACTGTTTGGAACATAATTAAAACGAAAGAACGCACCGGTAAGCTCAGCAACACCAAAAGACCCGGAAGACCATGGAAAACAACTGTGGTGGATGACCGAAGAATTCTTTCCCTGGTTTCCCTTTTGAAAAAGCTGTAAGCACATTGGGTACCCTGTGGCTGAACAACTGTCAGTGGTCTGGCGGTCTCTGCACATTTTTAAACATTTTTTAAATGCATTGGGTACCCTGTGGCCGAACAAGTGTTAGTGGTCTGGCGGTCTCTGCTCGTTTTCTCTATGGCCTTCCAACTGGGAACAGCTCACCTGATGAGAAGTTTGGATGACGTCTGTCATTCAGTCATATCTCATGTATAAGTGGAATGATGAATACAGGCAATATTTTTGTTTGTTGTCTTGCTATTTTGCTTAACAATATTGCATTATGGACTTGATCGTAAATCTACCTTTGTATTTGATAGAGTGGTAATATATCCCTGAAGAAGAGATTATTTTGAAAAAGCTTGAAATGCATTGGGTACCCTGTGGCTGAACAAACCCTACAGTAGGAGTTAACTAATTATGTAGTTTGGTAAACAGCGATTGGGAATACCATTAAGTTCAAATGAGTATTGTTGAATATATACCCATGGAAACTCACCCATATAAATTGTTTTCATAATCTGTATATGAAGAATTGATACATTTCATGGAAAGATATTTTCTGTTTTTAAATAAAAGACAAAAAAAATTGTTTAATATTACTTGCCATAACCCGGTATATTTTTAAATGGCGCTTAAACATAAAAGTGGTCTCAGTGGCAGATTGTCACTTCAAACATCAAATGTCACTTCAGCCCTTAACCACTTGCCGACCGCTCACATGGAGCGTACTGCGGCAAAGTGGCTCGTTCCCGTCCAGCGACGTAGACCTACGTCGCTGGACTCCTCCCCCTGTAGGCGGCGCTCGCGCGCCGCCGGAGGTGCGCTTCCGCTGTTTTCATTCACAGCGGGAGTCGGGCCAGGGGAGGAGCAGCGGCGATCGCCGCTGCTCTGCCCCGATCGTCGGGGAATCTAGTGAGGAGATCCGCCTGTGTAAACAGAGCGGGCGGATCTCCATAGTAACAGGGACTGACAGATCGGAGTGTTCGGCATAGCTGGACATCCGATCTGTCCTTCTGTCACTCAGTCACCCCCCCCCACACGTCAGTAAGCACCAGGCATACATGAACCCCTCCCTCTCCAATAAAATTAACCCCTTCACTGCCAGTGTCATTTTTACAGTAACAGTGCATATATATAGCACTGATTACTGCAGTAATGTCACTGGTACCCCCAAAAGTGTCAAAAATGTCAGTCAAGGGTCCGATCTGTCCGCCGCAATGTCGAAGTCCCGCAAAAAAAATCGCAGATCGCCGCCATTACGCGTTAAAAAAAAACACCAAAAATGACAGAAATCTTTCCCTTAGATAGTAAACGCAATAACTTTTGCGCAAACCAATCAAAATACGCTTATTGCGATTTTTTTTACCAAACATAGGTAGCAGAAAACAAATTGGCCAAAAATTTTTTTAAAAAATTGATTTTTACATTTTTTTTGGGGGGGGAATTTCATATAAAAAAAATGTTAAAAATATTGTTATTTTTTCAAAATAAACGCTCTTTTTTTTGTTTATAGCTCAAAAAGTAAAAATCACACAGGTGATCAAATAGCACCAAAAGAAAGCTCTGTTTGTGGGAAAAAAGGACGTAAATTTCGTTTGGGTACGGCGTCGCACGACCGCGCAATTGTCAGTTAAATTCGCACAGCTCCGAATCGCAAAAAGTGGCCTGGACGGAAGACAGCAAAATCCTCCGGTGGTCAAGTGGTTAAAGGGCCCATTTTTTTTTCATGGAAAAAAAAAATGACAGTGTAAATGTGAGATCTGAGGTCTTTTTGACCCCAGATCTCACATTAAAAAAGACCCTGTCCTGCTTATTTCTAACATTTTTTTTTTTTAAAGGGACAGTGTAAAAATAAAAAATAAAAGGTAAACAAAATAGGTATAAAGAAGTTTAAAGCGCCCCGTCCCTCTGAGCTTGCACATAGAAGCGACGCATAAGCAAGTTGCGCCCGCATAAGTAAACAGTGTTTAAACCGCACATGATAGGTATCGCAGTGATCATTAGAGCAAGAGCAATAATTCTAGCACTAGATCTCCTCTGTAAGTCTGAACTGGTAACCTATAGAAATTTTTAAATCGTCCCCTATGGAGATTTTTAAGTACCAAAGTTTGTCGCCATTCCAGGAGCGTGCACAATTTAAAAGCATGGCATGTTAGGTATCAACTTACTCAGCATAATATTATCTTTCATATTATAGAAAATTGGGCTAGCTTTACAGTTTTCTTTTTTTTTAATTTAAAAAAAAGTATATTTTTTCCAAACAAATTGCGTTTGTAAGACAGCTGCTCAAATACAGTGTGACATAAAGTATTGCAACAATCTCTAGTTTATTCTCTAGGGTCTCTGCTAAAAAAAAAAATATATAATGTTTGGGGGTTCTTTTTCTAGCAAAAAAATACTGATTTTAACCACCTCTGGACTGGAAGACTTTCACCCTTAATGACCAGGCCATTTTTTGCAATTCGACACTGCATTATTTTAACGGACAATTGCACGGTCATGCGATGCTATACCTAAGTAAAATCGATGTTCTTTTTTTCCCGCCAGTGTTAATTTTGGCAGCAAATTTCAATTTAGTTTTAGTCTTAGTCTTAGGACTAAAATGGCATTTTAGTTTTAGTCCCATTTTAGTCTTCTGCAAGTGTTTTAGTTTTAGTCGTATTTAGTCGACTAAAACTCCAGTACATTTTAGTCGACTAAAACATCTTACATTTTAGTCGACTAAAACTCATTTTAGTCATCTATAATCGAATGGGTGTAGTTCAATTGTAATTTGTAATGCATTATTTAAGCATTTCTCTACAATTTCCAAACTCATTATATACTACTGCTGGTCCTGGAGTGAAAAATCGAATATGTTATTATTTATGGTATTAAGCTTTGAGCATGCACTAGCACAGCACTACACCAGTGTTAATTTTGGCAGCAAATTTCAATTTAGTTTTAGTTATAGTCTTAAGACTAAAATGCCATTTAAGTTTTAGTCGTATTTTAGTCATCTGAATTGTTTTAGTTTTAGTCGTATTTTAGTAGACTAAAATTGTGTTCATTTAGTCGACGAAAACGTTTTAGTCGACGAAATTAACACTGTTTCCCGCAAATAGAGCTTTCTTTTGGTGGTAATTGATCACCAGTGCAATTTTTATTTTTTGCGCTATAAACAAAAAAAGAGCGACAATTCTGAAAAAACACAATATTTTTCACTTTCTGCTATATAACATTCCCAAAAAAAAATTATTTAAAAATCTAATTTTTTCATCATTTTAGGCCAATTTGTATTCTGCTACATATTTTTGGTAAAAAAAATCCCAATAAGCGTATTTTTATTGGTTTGCGCAAAAGTTATCGCGTTTGCAAACTAGGTGAAAGATTTATGAAAATTGTATTTATCTATTATTTTTTTACTAGTAATGGCGGCGATCAGTGATTATTAGCGGGACTGCGACATTGCGGCAGACAGATCAGACCCCTAACTGACATTTTTGACACTTTGGGGGGACCAGTGACATTTCTACAGTAATCAGTGCTAAAAATATGCACTGTAATGACACTGGCAGGGAAGGGGTTAACCCAGGGACGATAAAAGGGTTAAGTGTGAGCCTAGGGGGTGTTTTCTAACTGTGGAGGGGATGGGCTTGTGAAATCAATACAGAGACCTGTGTTCCTAAATAGGATGAACACAGGAGCTCTGTATTGATTCATGTGAGAACAAACATTTGCTGTGTTTACGACAGCAGACCGCCGTTCTCTCTTCACGGGGAGCAATCGCGGGTGCTCGGTGGCAATCGCAGCTGGCCACATTGATCGGCCTTTTTCACTGGCGAGTGGGTGCGCGCGCCCCCAGGATCCCTCCCACAGACCGCCGTACAGGTATGGCGATTCACGGGAACTTACCGCCGTATAAATGTAGCGGCTGGTCGGCAAGTGGTTAACTTGTAAACAACAATTGTCAGAAATAGGCTTGGTCCTTAAGTGACTAAAAATCCCACCCTTGAAGTTAAGATTGTACACTCCTGACTGGGCCTCACTTAGCAACATCCTGGGAGTATTCCAGTCAGGTTTCAGAAGGTATGTAAATGGTCTACACTAGCAAGGGAATTTTTCAATTTTAGTCAGAACTGCGCAGTTTGTTTTTATCTACAAACACCCCTTAATTGGATTTGAATTTTTTTTTAAAATGTGAGCTAACCCTTTAAGTCGGGAGTCAACATTCAGTAAGGGTGTTTAAGGCAATTGCCCCAGGCATGCTGGAACTTGCATAACAATATTTTCTAATATAAATTATTATTCATATGAGCACTGTAGATTCACATCTTTAAGGATGTCTGCAAATGCTGGAGGAGTGGAGGAGCTTCATCTGCAGGGATGTTAAATTTGGCAGCATATACAATATGTTTTATGACTGTTCTTACTGCAAAACTTATTTCAATCACATTGATATGAAGGGTGGTCTTCTCAGATGTAAAATCTGAAATATATCTAAAAATTTGGTTTCAGTATGACCTCAAACATTTGGCCATATTATGTGAACTAGTGATCCAATATATATGTAGCACCCTACAAATAAGTGCTAGGTAAAACTATAGTGGGCCTTGTCTGCTTAACAACAGGGCTGGGATTTATCTAGTCAGGGTGTCATGGCTTCCAGATGTGTCTGCTGGGGGGAGAAGTATCCCCACTGGCTCCTGTGAGAGGCTTCTCATAGGGCAGTGTGGGAAGCCCAATCAGGGGACACATCCCAGCTTGTAACTACCCCAGAAGGCAGATTACACTGCAAGGGATTCTGGGAGTGGGTATAAGTTTGGGGGGAAGTGCGTGGCAAGGTGTCTTTGGCAGGAGCAGAGTCCCAGGAAGGAGAGTGCGGCTGTCTCTCCTCCTGTCTGAGGAAGGGGGATGTCTTGGGGTGTCGCCTGAGAATCCAGAGAGTGCTGAGTTGAGCTGAGGTGGATCTGGAGTGCCGAGAGCCTGCGGAGAGAGAGAGGGGTCCAGTCCCAGGAAAGCCTACACAGGTCGTGAGTACTGTGGATTGCCCCTGGGGGTCTGCCTAGAGTCAGAGGGGACCACTCTGGAAGAGGTTCAAGGATCCAAGGTCAGCTAGCTGTGAAGGGGGTGCCTAGGTTGAGGACCCTGAAGTATAAAGGGGGTACATAGTCAGTGGACCCTGAAGAGTTAAAGGAGCAACGGGGGCACCTGCAGTCTGGGCCCTGAATTGTATTGCCTGTGCCAGTTACAGTGTTAGCTATTTGGAGTTCTACAAAATACTACCTCAAGCTGTGCCAGGCGGGGGAAAGTATTCAAAGACTTACACAGTGGAGCAGTGTCAGGAGTTCTACAGTTCTCAGTCTTGGATCTACTGGACTATAGGTCGGGGATTCAACACTTCCTCTGTTTTACACAGTGTTCTCAGAGTCAGTGAGCGTTGGCTGGCGCTGGCTAGCGTCAAGGAAGCGCCAACGGGCATTTTTCCAGGATCAAGGTCCCAATTGTAATTAGTTCAAGCCTAAAGGAGTGTCCCACTCGTTCCCTTCTCCCATCCCCTTAATTCATAATAAAAACCACAAACAAAGATGCCAGAGTTTTCACTGTTTCAATTGTCACACCTGGGGACTCAGCCCACATGGGCTGGGGAGGATTCCGGTACTAATCGCAGACCCACATTAGGCCACAGGCCTAGAAATCTTGCTACATATACACAGACTCTCCAGCTTTGAGAATTAGTGGGAGATCAATTGGAAAAATGAAATTAAGTAAGATATCTTCTGTGTTAATCTATTTTTTTTATGTTCAGTAACAGCTACAGTACAGCTGACATCATTGCAACTAGCAAGGTAGATTTCAATGTAAGATCCCACAGGGAAGGGTATTGATACAATTTTAGCGAAGCTGAAAAGTCTAAAAATATCAGAAGATCCTATTTTGGAAACAAAGGGGCTCTTGGAAGCCTTAGCTTTATCATGGCTTTGGAAAACTGGGCTACTAAACTGCTCGCTGCCTACTGAACTCCCATAAAGGCTGATATTGCAGATACATGGCCTTTGATTGTACTCGCACTCAACCCCATGTCCAGGTCCTTCAGCAGAATATCCAGGAAACGGCACATTGGTGGCACTGCTTGTGAACACTTTTTAAAGTTTTCAAAGATCAGAAATGTCAGCCATATTCTGCGGTACATGTTATTCGTGCCACTCATGCAAGACTTCATCAGGGTGTCATTCACCTTGGCTGAACACCCAAGATCTAAATACCTCTACCTCTCCAGAACCTAGCTGTCAGATTAAGCTTCTCCAGCACTGAATGAAAAATGGAATCTTGTGATAGGAGGGGGCAGAGGGACTGATTTGCTCAGCTGAAAAAGTAGTGAATACCATGGCCACTTTAGCTAATTCAGAAGCACTGCCAAGACTGAGACATTTTCCTGGAGCAAACTCCTCGGGAAGCTGAGGATCAACTGGACCAGAGGCAAGGCATAAGATCATTCTGAGCTTAGTATATCGCCTTCTGTTGCAGCAGGGTGTTTACATATAAGAAAAGGACATCTCTTTTTAGACTGAAGGCAGGTATTATTTTTGAAACAAAACTTGTAATTTGGTGCTTAAGGAACAAAAAATGACCAAATTTGACAGTGCGCAGAACCCAACGGTCTTCTATTTTGTCTGCCCACATCCACCAGAAGTTGTGCAGTATGGCACCTACCCAATAGACATGAGCGGGCACACCATCAAAAGGATTTTTAGTACTCCTGTTCCAGAATGGAAGCTCTCCTGGACTTTCGCCCTGCCAAGGAACTATTATAGGATCTCTGAAACCCCTTACCTTTAGGCCCTTGCATCTTACCTTTTCAGATCTCCTGAAGGCAGTGGTCTTCTGTCATAGAAACCTCCTATCCAGCAGGATAAAGCTAGACTTCTTGCCTGTTGCCTTTGCTATTTATGAGTCTTATTTATTCCTGAAAAAAGACTGGCCTTCAAACGGGGTTTTGCACCACACTTGTTTTGACAAGGGGCACTACCCAAGGTCTAAACCACAGTGCTCGCATGACCACATCTAGCATCATGTGGGAAAAACACTTTATGATGTCAGTCTGTGTCTCTGCCATAAAACTGGCCATCAGTTTGAAATTATTGAAGAAGGCAAAGATTACGGATTTATGAAGGTAATATGATATGGCCATTTGGGATTTGACAATCCACACTTCAAGAAATAGTTGCCAAAGCTATGGAAGGCTTACATGCTCTGCCCACAGTCACATAGATTTTTTTTTAGGTCTAAGTTGACCCTTTCAAGTAGTACATCTTTAAAAGTGACTACATCATCCATGTATTGTCCATACATCATAGAGGATCCTCCTGTAGCAGAGCTTCACAGATCTCTTTAAAGAATGGTTGTACAAGAGCAAAATTAAATTCATTAAAAAATAATTTTCTTTCTCAACAGAGGATGAGTGACTGAGGCTGATGATAGCTGCCTCTTAGGTATCTCTAGCCTTAGTATTTACCTGAGGTGCCACAACATGAGATGTCAAAGAAGACTACTGAGGCCGAAGTTAATCAATGAAGGACATTAACGTGTCTTTTAAAACTTGTTTTATAATAGACACCATTTCTCTATTGTCTGATTCCCTGTCCCTGGCCTCTAAAACAGGCTTTGGATTTTGCCTGGAAGTGCTATATTGGGACATATACATACATTCCTGGCCTGGGCTGCTAATGGAGATGAGCTTCCCTGGAACTTGATCCTGGGGAGTAATTGTGTCTCAAATCTGATGACGAATGTCTGTCCCTGGAGCAAGGCTATCCGCTATTCAACAAGCTTGGCAAAAAGAAACAATTATTCCTGAAATTATATTGAGATAAACAAGTGGATACACATAGGAAACCAACAGTGGGCGCACTACCCTACCTTCTCGTCAGTAGCTAATCTTTATTTGGGGTTGACAGACTATAATCTAGAGCAGTGTTTCTCAACTCCGGTCCTCAGGGCACACTAACAGGCCAGGTTTTCAGGATAACCGAAATACATCACAGGTGATATCATTTGCTGCTCAGTGATTGCAATATTCTAGTCTGCATCTCCCCAAGGTAATACTTAAAATCTGGCCTGTTAGTGTGCCCTGAGGACCGGAGTTGAGAAACACTGATCTAGAGGAAGAATCAGTGAGAGAAAAAAGATTAGCATTTTAGCAAGCATGAGATTAGTCAGAAGCAATACAGATAAACATGCAGTCTGTTACTTTAATACCTGAGGCACAATAATTATAAGGTCAGTGGCAGCACAACTAGGTAACCTCTTCCTAGCAAGGCAGCAACCAAATGACAGGTCTGCCTGATTAAATATGGTAACCAAGGTGGTGGCCCCACTGCCTGAGGGTTCCTATTGACTTACAGGGGGCGCATGTGCAGGACTCTGACCCCTGGAGCACACTGTCAAGCTAATGGAAACATTAAAGCCACCCTGCCCACACACAGACCACAAAAGCCAGAGCCCCACAGACACATAATTTAGCCTGTATTTTGTACAACTCCAACTACCAGCAGTGGGGATCCTGGACACCAGAGCAGTTTGCAGGCATCACAGGGCCTGTATCCAGGGACCATTAGCCACCCCCTGATGAATCGCCAGGTAGCAACACATTGTGCTTGATCCTGAACATCAGGAGGAAAGAAAAAGGAATGCCAAACTGCGGTGTGATTTGAGTTTTATGAGGTATGGTCCTGATAAGTACTGGGGATGTGTGGGGAATGTCTGTCCCTGGAGCAAGGCTATCCGCTATTCAACAAGCTTGGCAAAAAGAAACAATTATTCCTGAAATTATATTGAGATAAACAAGTGGATACACATAGGAAACCAACAGTGGGCGCACTACCCTACCTTCTCGTCAGTAGCTAATCTTTATTTGGGGTTGACAGACTATAATCTAGAGCAGTGTTTCTCAACTCCGGTCCTCAGGGCACACTAACAGGCCAGGTTTGCAGGATAACCGAAATACATCACAGGTGATATCATTTGCTGCTCAGTGATTGCAATATTCTAGTCTGCATCTCCCCAAGGTAATACTTAAAATCTGGCCTGTTAGTGTGCCCTGAGGACCGGAGTTGAGAAACACTGATCTAGAGGAAGAATCAGTGAGAGAAAAAAGATTAGCATTTTAGCAAGCATGAGATTAGTCAGAAGCAATACAGATAAACATGCAGTCTGTTACTTTAATACCTGAGGCACAATAATTATAAGGTCAGTGGCAGCACAACTAGGTAACCTCTTCCTAGCAAGGCAGCAACCAAATGACAGGTCTGCCTGATTAAATATGGTAACTGTTAGCTCAATTCCCGTCAGGAGGCAATCATGATGATATTACAGCCCTTCAGTTGCTAACGCCCCCAATCATTAATGGATTCACCCTCCAACCAGCTGGGAGTTATGACGACACATCGTACTCAAACTTCGTGCAGTCACAACTAACTTTATTGAATGTGAAGCTCCTATTTAAAGCATATTTGTTGAGCAGGAAAAGACTGCTCCAAACCGGTTTTACAGTTCATCAGTCGAATTACATATCAGACAGAACAATACCTGAAAGGGCCTTGCATTTGTGTCAATGTGAGGTGTTCCCGTATAATAATTTGTGTCTGAGGTGGTGTTTGTGGACAAGGGCTGTTCCTCCTCTACTCAGCTGTCAAGTGTTAATGGAAGCAATTGTCAAATGTGTTTAGGTGGTGTCCCTAATTTCCATGCGCAGACTTAACTTTGTCAAGTGTCCCAATGAATGAATGAACAGGTGTTTACATGTCGTCTAAATGCAAAACATAGCTGTCTGCTGACCAAGGTGGATGAATGGCTGTCAGTGCCAGCTCGTTAATATGTAAATGCAAGGGCCTACACTTCATCACAGAATGGGCACAAACCGAAATATATCTAAAAAATCATAAGGCATATTAATACAACCTTTCAACCCAACCTTTGATCCCAGCTTACTCATAACGGTGGGATCACTTAGAGTCTCTGAATAGCACAAAACAGGTGACATTATATTCCAAGGTGTATGTAGGCTGGTGACTTGGTTGTGTGCACATAGGGATATAACTTCTTAGAATTCTATCAAATCAAAACAGACATGTTCAATGGGGAGGGCCATAGCTTGCAAGAGTCCATGGCCTGAAAAATCCAACTCCATTATTATGGCAATAAAGTCACTTCAAAATAGACCATGGCAGCACATACCACCTGTTGACGATGGCATGTGATTTTTCAACATGTCCTAAGGCCTTTTCCAGGAAAGGGCAAAAAATAAACCTCCCGTTTTTAATGAGAGGAAAAAAATTTCCTTTC
Organism: Pelophylax lessonae; assembly: GCF_965119305.1. Classification (NCBI taxonomy): domain Eukaryota; kingdom Metazoa; phylum Chordata; class Amphibia; order Anura; family Ranidae; genus Pelophylax; species Pelophylax lessonae. The sequence goes on along the minus strand of NC_138770.1, from coordinate 224,014,238 downwards.
AACCCTCATTCAGAGCGGTCAGACCATGTCCCTGGCGGCTATAACGAAAAAACAATGTCCTTTGTGTCCAATCGGCTTGACTTTGACTGTAAAGTGGAGACATGAATGTCTCGTGTTTCTCTCTTTTCCTGGGGTGAGCAAGGGCAAAATGAGGAGAGGTTCTCGAGTGGTGAGCACATGTTGCAAGTAACCAGACAGTGGCTACTAGTGCTCAGCTTGCTACAAAGCGTACCACTGTCGCACAAATGCGAAGTCTTCCAGGAGTAGGAGTGTCCGTTGGCATTGTACCAATGCGTCTGTCTGGATCCAACTGGAATTCGTCTGGTGCGCGTCACAATCTCCGGTCCGTCGTCGTGGGGTCCAGGGGTGGGGCTTCCGTCTGTCTGGATCCAACTGGAATTCGTCTGGTGCGCGTCACAATCTCCGGTCCGTCGTCGTGGGGTCCAGGGGTGGGGCTTCCTTCAGTCGCGATGCGTGGATCCAAACCGGGGAGTCGTCTGTCAGTACCGCTGTTCTGGTCACTGCTTGAACTATTGCAGGGGGTCCGTAGGATCGGTCTAGCGACGTCAGCTTATGGAGGGGCCTTCACCAGGATTCTGTCACCAGGCTTGAATGGGTGGGTTGGTGCACCTGTTGGCAAAGGAAACGAGAGCGAGAGATCACCATAATCACTGTTTAATTTTCCAATTAATTAATTCTGCCACATTTTCCTCTTGCAAAATCTCTAGATATGAGAATAAATGGACTCATGGGGTTGAGACGGGTCTGAAGTCATTCTGACTTTAGCAAGAATAGCAGGTAAGTACAGAGACAAAAATACAAGTTTTACAAGAATGGCAGGAGTATTTTGCGCCACTTGGCGTCTGGCCTATAGACAGGCAGCAAAAAATAAATGCTAGTGAAGCTACTCGCAGCACTGAGGTTTAGGGCCTACAGGAAGGCAGGTAACAGGAAGGATACTTAATGGCACTGTTGTGGGAGAACACAGCATGTCTACACATGCAACAATGGTGAGGACCCTTGGAGGGGTTGAACTGCCTTGTATTCCTCCAAAGGTGGAGATGGGTTAAATTGCAGTCCTCTGACTCACCCAAGCAGGAAGCTACCTAGAACTGAGTATCCCTTGCATGGCTAAGATGCTGTGATCAATGAACAACAGGGAGTGAAATTCAAGCTGTCTTGTGTACATGGACACATAGAGACACACAAAACAGCTAGAAGTCAGTACTCATGCAAACATAAATTTATAAGAGATTGCACAGTTTGCTTGGTGACACCTGAACAGGAAATTGAAACCAAATGGCCCTGGAGACACAAAATCTGACTTCAAGAACCATTCATATGCAAAACCTGGGCAGTGAGTCACTTTCAGGATGAAAAGAGATCAACTAATTGAATTCACCGCAGGAGGTTTACCTTTCAAAGTAGTAACGCTGGCATAAATTCATTTTAATTCTTAGCATACTATCAACAAGCCAACCACTTCCATCCTATTTTTTTTTTTTGAATGACAGCTTTCTATTCTACTATTTAACAATACAGATTTCACATACTGCACATCTGATAACGTGCTGTGACATATAAATGACAATCAGCTCACTAGTTTCCAGAGCTACATATGGTATATGTACACAAATCTGTAAAATTTCATTTGTATCCAAGATCATAATATAAGAGTAGTACTACAGTATCTGCCTGAGCACATTATCCCATACCAATAATCTTGTCAAGAGAAAAGGTAGTAAAAGCATAAGTGCATAAATTCAAAAATTAGTGTTTAGCACCAGAATACAAAAGTATGTACCAATATACCAAAGGAAAACTCTAAAAAAAAGACCAGAGATGCTTAATTATCTAAAGCATAGCACCTCATTTATGCCAGAGCTCATATATGTCAAATTAGAACACATCAAATATCTGACACCCAATAAATAAAAACTTTCTAACACCCATAAAAACAGTCTAATCAATCAGGAAAAAATCTATTTGGAAACAATACTCCCATATGATTGGTTGTTGTTGAAGGCTGTGCTTGGTCGTTCTGAAAATCTCAAATTTCACTTATCTGAGGAATAAGCATCAGAAAGGTTTAGTAACAAAACATTTTACTTTTCCTCCTAAAAATAAACCAACGGTTAGAGGAATTGAGCATACAGTAAGCATATCAAACATTTTCCTTCCTAACAGTGCACTTTTCTAATACCAAAAATTGTTGACGTCAAATTAATTATTACCACGTGGATTTCTATATTTTTTTGTTATTATTATGGTATACCATAAACTTAAAGAAAAAAATTATTATTGTTCACCATGGTTGAAAAAAAAAAACGAGCAGCTCAAAATATTAGTAATTTCACATTTGAAATACAAGAACCCATACGTCACCCATTCTTCAGCAATTCGGAACATTCCTTAAAACTTGTTTTCTCTACAAGGCAAAACTGATCGTTAATTTGTATGACAATACAGCTGTTTACAGTCCCTTTGCAGTTACCTGTGTCACAGACCGAAAGAGGTGGGGGGGGGAGGGGGGGAGGGGGGGTTTGTTTGCTAAAAAGGCACTTAGAAAATATATATTTTTTTAAAAAGGCCAGTGAAGAAAGAAAAGTTGGTGACACAAAACCTTAATGATGAAAGTTCAAAATTGCTTACGATTTTTTTAAGGATAGAGATACAATTTTTAGTCCTTAAGGTCACACTTTACACACCAAATATATATTTCCTTGCTTCTAAAAGCTGCCATGACCAGCATAGTATGGCAAAATCACATCACTTTTAAAACATAAGTAATAACCACAAAACAAATTATTATGCAACCAACATTCATTCAATGTTATGAAATGCTTTGTTGATACAGCAGCACCTATAGGGACAGTGTTAAAACGAACACAACATAACGATTCATGGATCTAAGGTTGCCCATACACGATACAATTTTCATACAATCTTCCTAAACGTACATTTCATCATTTTCTCGGAATTCTCCTTACCTTGAAAATTTCCCATTATCTTAAGCTCAGAATACAACGTGAGATCAGCTGAGTTTGAAAGTTTATATATCTATGGGTAGTGACATCAGTGTTTTATACTTTATTGGAAAAACCTAGTTTCCCAATTTATGTGGTTTGCTGCGCCTAAATAATCAGATTTATACATATCCAACTCATGGTCTGCTGATTAACTATCCTTGGTGGGCAAGACTATACCTTCAAACTCAGCTTAATATCACATACAATCTCCACATACATCTATACAATGGCATGCAATCTTATATAATGACTAAATACACTTAAGTGTCTATACAAATATATACAAGGTTTTTGGAGGGGGAATCCACCATCACACACAGTACTGCTTTGTAACCGGGTTCCAAACCCCATTTTATCTTTGGCGCTTCAGACGCGCTGGAGTACCAGACCCCATCTTTGGGAATTTCAGATTCCCGGGAGTTGCTAAAATTAGCGGTTAACTGGGTACCGTTTATCTGCTCTGACAGTATAGGGTAGTAATAATAATAATAGAAAATATGATTACTTACCCCATACTGTTTTTGGCAGATCTCACTTTCTGACACCAAAACTGTTAGCTCAATTCCCGTCAGGAGGCAATCATGATGATATTACAGCCCTTCAGTTGCTAACGCCCCCAATCAATAATGGATTCACCCTCCAACCAGCTGGGAGTTATGACGACACATCGTACTCAAACTTCGTGCAGTCACAACTAACTTTATTGAATGTGAAGCTCCTATTTAAAGCATATTTGTTGAGCAGGAAAAGACTGCTCCAAACCGGTTTTACAGTTCATCAGTCGAATTACATATCAGACAGAACAATACCTGAAAGGGCCTTGCATTTGTGTCAATGTGAGGTGTTCCCGTATAATAATTTGTGTCTGAGGTGGTGTTTGTGGACAAGGGCTGTTCCTCCTCTACTCAGCTGTCAAGTGTTAATGCAAGCAATTGTCAAATGTGTTTAGGTGGTGTCCCTAATTTCCATGCGCAGACTTAACTTTGTCAAGTGTCCCAATGAATGAATGAACAGGTGTTTACATGTCGTCTAAATGCAAAACATAGCTGTCTGCTGACCAAGGTGGATGAATGGCTGTCAGTGCCAGCTCGTTAATATGTAAATGCAAGGGCCTACACTTCATCACAGAATGGGCACAAACCGAAATATATCTAAAAAATCATAAGGCATATTAATACAACCTTTCAGTAACCAAGGTGGTGGCCCCACTGCCTGAGGGTTCCTATTGACTTACAGGGGGCGCATGTGCAGGACTCTGACCCCTGGAGCACACTGTCAAGCTAATGGAAACATTAAAGCCACCCTGCCCACACACAGACCACAAAAGCCAGAGCCCCACAGACACATAATTTAGCCTGTATTTTGTACAACTCCAACTACCAGCAGTGGGGATCCTGGACACCAGAGCAGTTTGCAGGCATCACAGGGCCTGTATCCAGGGACCATTAGCCACCCCCTGATGAATCGCCAGGTAGCAACACATTGTGCTTGATCCTGAACATCAGGAGGAAAGAAAAAGGAATGCCAAACTGCAGTGTGATTTGAGTTTTATGAGGTATGGTCCTGATAAGTACTGGGGATGTGTGGGGCCTACCCAGTTGTGTGCTGCCATGGAGTCGTCAGGGAAAAGTGTGTTTTTTTAGTTTTGGTAGGTTATCCCCAAAAGAAAGCCTTGCTTGTAAAAAATAAATATATATATATATATATATATATATATATATATATTGCTTTGTTATCTTAAGTAATGACAAAGCTATTGGCAAAACAAAAGGCTCATAGCAGAAATTTAAAAATTGCTCTGGCCCATATAGGGTATACAGGAATAAGAGCTAGAGTGGTTAAAAAGGCCCCCCCAATGCCCCCTAAGCCTTTTGTTATGGTCTTTATTACACCTTTGTTTAGAATGGAGTTGGATGTTGTAAATGCATGTATATGTGTATTTTCAGTCGAATCTATAAACTTGCTGAAATATGTATTTTGAAGCAGGTGAGAAATGCTTTATAATTGCAGTACTTCTGACTTTCAGTTTTTTCCAACATGCAGGTTAATGAATCATGCCACTGCATCTACCTTCCCTGACAGCTGTCAAAGCCATTTGCAAAGAACATTTCTGTACCAAAAAAGCAGCGATGACCTGTTTATAAAAAGTGCACCAATTTATTTTTTCCTCAGGTCTGCCTGATCAGATATTCCCCTTGTAAGTTTTGTTGTCAGTAAACAAATGTTTAGTCTACGCAGCTTTTCTGTTTCTTTAGAAAATAGGCTTAAAATGACTTGCTGAATCAGCTGCACAAATAAACACTGTCAGAGGCTCGACTGCTGACAACCCTAATTGCCTTTGGTATATGCCTTAGTGTCCTGTAGGCTGAATAAAAGGCAGGCAGACTTTCGCGTCTCTCTTATAATTAACAGAATCATTATTAAGAAAGTGAGTTGTCAGAAGAATGAGCAATTAAGATGAAATAAAATATCTACTGATACAGAAAATAGCCAGGGATTCATCAGCAGTGGGTCACTGTGCCCGCAGGATTGCTGACTGCTCTGAAGTTGTGCATGGATAGATATCTGTAATCAAAATGAATAAGTGCAAATGTAATTCATAAATGATAAAGGAGACAATGTCTCTGTCCATCAACGAAAGTTAACCAAGTTCTAGTTACAACTAATAGTAAACTTATTTTATTGAACATATTGTCAGTTCATCTAAACATTTACAATTGCCTAAGTATAATGCATAAACATTTACCTATAATCAGCGTAAAAAAAGAATGAAAAAAAAAACAAAAAAAAAATCTTTTTATGTGATGAAATGATCACAAACTTTTATCTTGCTGTCCAGTCAGTACTGCATTGTAACTGGGCACCCCATGTGATATGGCTGCCTTAAAATATATATACAGTATGTCATAAAAGTGAGTACACCCCTCACATTTTTGTAAATATTGTATTATATCTTTTCATGTGACAACACTGAAGAAATAACACTTTGCTACAATGTAAAGTAGTGAGTGTACAGCTTTTATAACAGTGTAAATTTGCAAAAAATAATAAATGATTTACAGAAATGTGAGTGGTGTACTTACTTTTGTGCAATACTGTAAACCCTAACATAGCTCCCTTTTGTCCCATTTAACCTGCTCACGGCCGTGCAATAAACAAATGATGGATACAGTGTGATCGCACATTGCTGGGAGGGCATCATATGATAGTAAAGAGCCAATCGCAGCAGATCTTTACCATGTGATCAGCTGTATCCAATCACAGGATTTTTCAATTATTGGCATTCCTCTCCTCACGTGAGGAGAGGAGAGCCGATAACTGGCAAACCCACACAGGGGACATCTACATTAATAATCAAGGCACTGATCATCAGTGCCCTCATTAACTTTGCAGCCCTAACAGTGCCCACCAGTAATGCCATCAGTCCCCACCAGTTCTGCCAACCAGTGCCAATCAGTGCCCATAACTGCTGCCAGTCAGTGCCTAGCAGTGTTTCCTATCAATTCCCCTCATTGCCACCTATCAGTGCCCATCAGTGCCTCATCAGTGCCCATCAGTGCTGCCTAATATGCGCCCATCAGTGCCACGTCATCAGTGTCCATCAGTGCAGCCTATCAATGCCCATCAGTGCAGCCTATCATATCCTATCAGCGCCACCTAATCAGTGCCCATCAGTGCTACGTCATCAGTGACCATTAGTGCAGCCTATCAATGCCCATCAGTGCCAACTATCAATGCCCATCAATGCCATATAAGTGCCGTCAGTGCCTCCTCATCAGTGCCGTCTAATCAGTGCCCATCAGTGCCACTTCATCAGTGCCCATCAGTGCAGCCTATCATTGCCTATCAGTGCATCCTCATCAGCGATCATCAGTGATGGAGAAAAATTACTTAACTTATTTACAAAATTTTATAACAGAAACTAAGAAAACATTTTTTTTCAAAATATTTTTTTTTTTTGTTTTGTTTAATTTTTTTCATTTTTTGTTATGTTTAGCAAAAAATAAAAAAACACAGTGGTGATTAAATACCACCCAAAGAAATCTCTACCTGTCTCAAAAAATTATAAACATTTTGTTTGGGTACAGTGTTGCATGACCATCTTATTTATTTATTATTATTTTGCTGCCGTATTTGACCATAAAACTTTACTGGGTCCCTTAACCACTTGCCGACCGCCGCACGACTATTTACTGCGGTGGTCAGCCCCGTACAGGCAAAGTGAGTACTACGTCGCTCGCCTGCGAGCCTCTAGGGGGCGAGCGTGCGCTGACAGAGGCACGCTCCCGCCCCCGCTCGTTCCCTGACATGTCTGCGCGAGTGACCGCGGGTTCCGATGTCCGCCGGTCACCCGCGATCTCCCGGTGCAGAGGGAGAAAGGCAGGTGGCTAATGTAAACAAAGCCGCTAACTGCAAAGATCATACGATCCTGCTATGTAGGATCGTATGTCTCTGTGGTTACATCACTAGCCACGCCCCTTTACAGTTAGAATCACGCCCCTAGAGACACACTTAACCCCTTGATCACTAATAAAGTTAACCCCTTCCCTGCCAGTGTCATTTTTACAGTAACAGTGCATATGTATAGCACTGATTACTGTAGTAATGTCACTGGTACCCCCAAAAGTGTCAAAAATGTCAGTCAAGGGTCCGATCTGTCCGCCACAATGTCACAGTCCCGCAAAAAAAATCGCAGATCGCAGCCATTACTCGTTTAAAAAAAAAAATATAAAAATGACAAAAATCTTTCCCTTAGTTAGTAAACGCAATACCTTTTGCGCAAACCAATCAAAATACGCTTATTGCGATTTTTTTTTACCAAACATATGTAGCAGAAAACAAATTGGCCTAAAATGTTAAAAAAAATTTGATTTTTTTGGGGAATTACATATAAAAAATGTGAAAAATATTGTTATTTTTTTCAAAATTGTCGCTCTTTTTTTGTTTATAGCGCAAAAATCACACAGGTGATCAAATACCACCAAAAGAAAGCTCTGTTTGTGGGAAAAAAAAGGACGTCAATTTCATTTGGGTACAGCGCTGCACGACCGCGCAATTGTCTGTTAAAATCACGCAGTGCCGAATCGCAAAATAGGGCCTGGTCAGGAAGGGGGTAAAATCTTCCGGGGCTGAATTAAAGCTGCTCTGTGGTCTAGAGGGTACAGTTTTAAGCTGTTTCTTGTCCTTCTTGTCAAGGTCACAAATGGTCACCACAGGAATACACTTATTCTCTTCATTTTGATTATTTTATAGGATGCCACAGGGCTCCATTCTGTAACCAATGTTATTTTTCCTATACTGTACTTGATGCCACTGGGAGTAATAAAAAACCATGGTCTTAGATACCATTGCTATGCAGATTGAACACAACTCGAACTGTCTTTCAAAGCAAATACTGGTGGCCCTATGATCAAGATCAACAGGTGTCTTGTTAACTTCCAATATTGGATGAACTGTAACTGGCTAAAACTGACAGACAGAAGTGCTTGTAATTGGAGGGCAGAGGTTAATATCAAAGTTGCAGCAAGCATCTTAAGTTGGTTTAAAGTCCAACTCCAACTTTGCTATCATTTTAAAAAGTTTGTTTGGGTAAAGCTGGTCCAAACAAACTATTTCCTTTACGAATTGCATTACTGCATATACAGACTGATTTTACTGTTGTGGGTTTAGTAACACTTTAATTGAACAAGCTGAAGTTAGAAGCCGATTGGCTACCATGCACAGCTGCACCAGATTTTGCACTCTCCAGTTTTAGTAAATCAACCCCATTGAGTGTTGTCACCCTAGGACAGAAAGTGTGCTTCTGGTAGCATCACCAGGTGAAAATAAAGGGAAAAAATGTCTGAACAAAAGGAAAACAAATGCAGCCATCAAATCTATGGATTGTTAAGCTGAGATATATTAAAATTATGTTTTTAAGTGTAAATACACTTTAACCAGGACAATAAGACCATATTTTCTTTAAACTGAAGTATTTTCTATAGATGACCTCATGTTGCCTAAATATATTGCTCTCCAATGTCCGAAACATTAAACATTTGTGCATGAGGCCTACAGACCAACAAGATAATCTGACTCATGTTGCAGTTAGTGTTTATACATGATAGAGATCTCTGATTTGTAATATATGTTTTTTGTCTGTTAAAGAAATTTGTGGATACCTGTGAACATGATATATGATCATGCTGACAGGCACAAAATCTCATCAATATTTTATGTACGCAATATGAAATATTAGGAGAGACATGGTCAACGGGTGAAAGATGGCTGAATAAAAGTTTCCAGCTTGTTTCTTCACTTTTGGCAGGAATTTCAATTCACAAGTCATATATTAAAAGTTGTACAAAGCCCTAACACTACAGGTTTGCCTCACATGCTTCCTCTCCACTGGACTTTCTATAAAAATTAAAATTTTATTGTTTGACATCAGTGTTACTTGCAGACTTTCAAGCCCTCTTTTCATATTGCATCCTGCTGGCTCCACGTAGCATGCACACAGGGTAGCCTTCTTGATCTTTCGTCTCACGTTGAAATAATTCAGACAGTGCCCCACCTTAAGCCCATGGGTATCCTAAAACAGCAAGCCACAAAGCTTAACTTTTCTTTCTGATGGTCTAATCTTTATACACTGTACCAATATGAAGAAAAAATAGGCACGTAAAAGTCTTAAATACACAGTACTTTTTTGGCATCCAGATACAAACTGGGTGATTCAAAATACTAATAATTGTATACTGCATGTTGCAGTACTGTTATAATTCAGTTAAATGATTTATGAAGTGCAGTTGCAATAATTAATTGACAAACAGGTAAGTATACTTTAAAGAAGACTTGCTGACAGTATTAGACAGTCATTTGAACATGAAGCTTTTTATGAAATATGACTCGGTCACTTTACTCAAATCAACTTATCTGCTACTACTGATGTTTAGACAGGGAATGATCTATGATTGCTACCTCCTGTTATTTTTATATGCTCATAGGGAATTTTGTCAGCCAGTGATAGAATTTTATATGACATATTTGCATAAATACTGTATACCCAGGCTAAATGCTCAATGGGGCTCTTTCTGTGACTTGCACTACCTGCCATCAAAGGAGGTCCAGAGGCCTCTGTGGATACTGATGTGCATGTAATTGCTTATGCTCACCACTGCTACTCCAGAATGGGCAGGATTCTCAGAAATCTGAAATCTAAAGTTTTGAGAATGACACAAATATTATTTTTAAAAAGTCTGCTGCCTATAATCCAGAATGTTATCAAGAGTGATCAGATTAATTGCAATTAATTGTGTAGTGCACCCCACATAGGAGCAGCTGGTGAATAGGGATCCTCCACCCTGCACAGCTAGGCACACTGAATTTCCACAGCCACACCTGAGACAGGAAACAGTCCAGCAACCTTGTTTTTGTGTTTTATTTTAGGGGTTAATAAACTATTTTAGGGGTTAATAAACTTAGATGGGGTGTTTATGGGAAGCCCAATTTTTCTCATCAGCAAAGAACTCTTCAGGGACACTTCAACTATATACATTCTATGTACACTCCTCTTCTACCTCCTGTGCAAACTTGCTTGCAGATCCACAGTGGTATCACCCTAAGAAAAGTCTGCAGCAAAGGCCCTTTACTGGCAGGGAATGCAGCGCCTGTATTTGAGAACAATGGGGTGACACCCCTAGCACTTTCACTGAACTTCCTACCATGGTCACTGGTCCCAGCACCACCTTTTTAGGTTCTGCCAGCTCATCTGGCTGCAGCATCCCCTTTCATTAGCCCACCTGGCAACTTCCCACAGTCCTCCCAGACTGTGCATTCACCAGCCCACCTGGCTGACTTCTCCTGGAGATCTCATGGATGTGCTCACTGGCTCCTTCTGTCCTCACTCTTGCTCACGCGCCTCTGGACAGGACTCCTCCATGTGTTGTAAGAGGATCCCTCCAGCACCCGAGCCCCAGACATGAGGTCTATCCCCCAGACTAAGGGGCACTCTCAAGGGCCACTGACAGCCTCCTCAGCACTCCATCTCCATCTTCCACCCAGCTGCCCCTTGCCAGCATGACCCAGAGTATTTAAGAGGGGCCTACCCCCTGCCAGCCCATATGCTGGGGATTGGCTGTAGCCCTCCTTTATACTCCAGGCAACTCCTCCTAACCTCCATCCCATTGTTCTGGAAGCTTCTCCAATGTTTCAGCAAGTATGAGGAGGAGGCACCAGAGGTGCTGCCTGATGAGTCATCCAGCCTACCTGAGTCACTCACCCTGACCGAGATTCAACCCAGCCTGACTCTTAGCCAGACCAAATTTACTTACACTACAACTAACACTAGCACACTTAGCTAGAGAGTGCTACAATTTCAAAATCCATCTTTGCTATAAAAATGAACTTAATCCCATAAACATATTTCCACTGCATTTCAGCCCCACCACAAAAGGACCAGCTGACATCATGTCAATGATTCTCTCGTTAACACAGGTGTCAGTGTTGATGAGGACAAGGCTGGAAATCCCTTTGTAAAGCTCAGTTAGAATAACATAGCGGAAGCTTTAAAAGGAAGGTGGTGTTTGAAATCATTGTTCTTTTTTTGTTACTCATGGTTACCTGCAAGGAAACACATGGAGTTATCATTGATTTTCACAAAAAGGGATTCACAAGCAAGGATATTGCTGCTACTAAGATTGCACCTAAATCAACCATTTATCAGATCATGAAGAACTTCAAGGGGAGAGGTTCAATTGTTGTGAAGAAGGCTTTAGGGCACCCAAGAAAGTCCAGCAAGTGCCAGGACCATCTCCTACAGTTGATTCAGCTGCAAGATCGGGGCATTACCTGTGCAGAGCTTGGTCAGGAATTGCAGCAGGCAGGTGTGTGTGCAGTGAGGTGAAATCTTTTGGAGGATAGCCTGGTGTAAAGAAGAGCAAAAAAGAAGCCACTCCTCTCCAGGAAAAATATCAGGGACAGCTTGCTATTCTACAAAAAGTACAGGGATTTGACTGCTGAGCACTGGGGTAAAGTCATTTTTTCTGATGAATCCCCTTTCCGATTGTTTGGGGAATTCAGAAAAAATCTTGTCTGGAGAAGAAAAGGTGAGCGCTACCATCAGTCCTGTGTTATGCCTACAGTAAAGCATCCTGAGGCAATTCATGTGTAGGGTTGCTTCTCAGCCAAGGGAGTGGGCTCACTCACAAATTTGCCTTCAGCCATGAATAAAGAATGGCAAAAAAACATCCTCTGGGAGCAACTTCTCCCAACCATTCAAGAACAGTTTGCTAACGAAAAATTTATTTTTGAGCATGATGGAGCACCTTGTCATGAGGTAAAAGTGATAACTAAGTGGTTTGGGGAACAAAACATTGAAATTGTGGGTCCATGGCCAGGGAACTCCCAATTCTGACAAACTCCAAGCATTGATTATGTAAGAATGGGCTACCATCAGTCAGGATGTGGCCCATAAGTTGATTGTAAGCATGAGAGGGCGAATTGCAGAGATCTTGAAAAAAAGTGAACACTGAAAATATTGACTCTTTGCATAAACTTAATGTAATTGTCAATAGAAACCTTCAAAACTTATGAAATGCTTGTAATTATACTTCAGTATACAACAGTAACATCTGACTAAAACATCTAAAAACACTGAAGCAGCATAATTTGTAAAAATTTATATTTATGTCATTCTCAAAACTTTTGGCCAGGGCTGTAAGTGTGACTTGAGACTGCATATGGTGCAAATATCCCATCCCATTTAAGATATTTTATTTAAAAAAATCCAAAGTGGATGTATAATACTTTTAAGGCAACAACACGAACACATATGTAATAAAAATCATATTTTATTTATTTAACAACAGTAAAAAAATATATAACTAATAGGCTGAATATTGGCACTTTTCCACTGCAAGTACCGGCTAGTACCGGCTCGGCTCTACTCGGCCCTGCTTGGCCCGGTTTGCTTTTCCACTGCGGTACCGCATGGTATAGTGTTGGAACGGTTTGGTACGGTACGTTATAGGTTTGCTTTTCCACTAAAGTAGTACTAAAGTTAAGTGGGTGGGATAACAACGGGGTGGGTGTGATTCTCTGACCAATCAGTGGCTAGTAGTGACTGCATGCAAAGGATTGTGGGATATGGTACCAGTTTGGTACCTGTTGGAACCACAATCGAGTAGGTACTGTTTTTTCAGAGCCGTACCGTTCGGTTCCATGCAGTGGAAAAGCAAACCTATACCGTACCGTACCGAACCGTTCCGACCCTATACCATGCGGTACCGCAGTGGAAAAGCACAAAAGCAGGCCGAACCGGTACGGTTCCATGCAGTGGAAAAGCGCCATATCTAGCTCTATACAGTATATTTCCTCAACAGCAACAGACCATCTATATCTTGATGTATATGCCCAACAGGTTAACATGTATATGTTCAGGTTAGGCATATACATCTTAGTGTATTTGCCCAACGCATATGTACCCAAAGATGTGTATGCCCAATATCTGTATCTTGATCTCTGTAGCCTTCCTTGCCACCTTTCCTTTCTAGTTCTAACTGCCATTGGAGTGCATGGGCTGTGCTGTTTATCAAATTTGGTATAGGCTGATTATGTACAAAGTATATACATCTCTCCTCAATGGTATGATATGATATTATATTGACACTATTATATGTATAGCTATGAGAGGAAATATGTAATGGTAGATATTCAGTCTATTGGTTTTATATGTTTAAATATTGCTACATTAAAATGTGGTTTCAACTACATATATGTGTTTGTGTTGGTGCCTTAAAAGTCCCATACAGCCACTATAGAGTTTTTGTTTGGCTATACAGTATATTTGCATTCATATGACTGGATGATGGAAACCAGAAGAGCATAACCTCCTTCACTAAGCCAAGGGAAAACTTGTTTACAAAGTGAAAATTTAATTGGAAATTTAACAGCCTTTTGACCTTCAGTAAATCAACCCCAAATTTTATTTAAGCTGTTTATATTTTGTGTATATATATATATATATATATATATATATATTCAATCTCAGAAGTGGTGAATAGCACGGCAGCCTTTGCTTCAATGCTTCAGTGCAAATGCAATCTGGCCATCCCACTGGCCATATATAGGAAAAGTCCACAGGGATTGCTGCACATAAAATTTATTGGAAAAAAATTCCATAAAATATAATTCAGTACATCTCAGAAATATTTCACATAACAGTTTCGGGCTAGTATGATAGCGTTCTTCTTCAGCTTCTTCGGATAGAAATACATCTAACACATGTTAGCTATACACACACTTATATATGTTTCAATAGTAATTAGGAATCCATTCAGCCATCAATTAGCAATTAAGGCAACACAGACTTTCAATTCATTACTTAAAAGGCTAGGATGTGGCTACATATAGCGAGTCCATTCCTCAACACATTGTCAGTAGTATCCAATATTTAACCTATTAATAGAAGAACACATCTTTATAATGATAAATATGTGAACAGTTACAAATAATTTATCTCATAATATCCTCCCATGTCCAACATCATAATCCTACATAATACTAGGTTGCAGAAAGCAAGTATATATGCAAAAAAAATATATAAAGAAAAATAAAATATGCATACATACACAAGGGAAAATGTTCAGGAAAATATATCCACACAAATGTATATAAAAAAATAAAATATATAAAAAATGTGCATCTAGAAAATACATACAAAAAAAACATTTTTTACAAATAAATATAAATCTAGTTCTGAGTTTAACCCTTTAGGCTGTAATGTATTCAAAGAGTGAATCCATTGAACTTCTCGTTTTCTGAGAAGCAATTCACGATTACCACCCCTTCTAGTTTTTTGCACCCCATCAATAACCATAAATTTCAATTGGGCCACTGTTTGTCCTTGTCCTATAAAGTGTCTAGCAAGCGGTAATTGTACCAATTTATCCCTAATAGAGTTTTTATGTCGGGTGATGCGATCTTTAATTTTTTTGGGTTGTTTCACCAACATAAAGTAAGCCACATGAGCATTTTATAATATAGATGACATATGATGACTGACATGTATAATGACTTTTGATCTTAATATTGTGTCCTCTATGTGGGTTTGTGAAACGTTCCCCTTAATCCCTAAATTGCATTGTATGCAGCGTAAGCATGGGTATGAGCCCGTGTTTTGTGGCCCTAAGAATGTCATTATGGGGCTAGGTGTATTAAATTGATCAGTCTTCACCAATCTATCTTGTAATGTCCTACCTTTTCTATATGCAGATAAGGGGGGGGGGTGTATGAAATTCTGGAATAGTTGGATAGTGTTCTCAGAATTGACCAATGTTTTTTAAGTATTTTTTGTATACAGAATGAAAATGGATGGCATTGTGACACAAACTGGATTCTTTTTTTCTTAGTAGGAGAGACCTTAGTAACCATAAAATTGTTTAGTTCCTTAACAATTAATTAAAACTGATAACCCCTTTGTGTCAACCTTTCCCCCATTTCTTTCAATAATTTTTCACACGCGTCTGGGTTATTACTGTTTTTCTTACCCTAGTAAATTGGCTTTTGGAAATTGATTTCAAGACCCGAACTGGATGAAAGCTGTCAAAGTGTAGTAATTGATTGCGGTTTGTAGATTTAATATACAGATCGCTCTCAAGATAACCCTCCTTGATCGTCAATGTAGTGTCTAAAAAATAAATTTTTACTTGATTAAATGTGATAGTAAATTTTATATCAGGTATTAAATTATTTAAATAATCATTAAACAATAATAGGTTTCCAATTTCACCACCCCACACAGCAAACACGTCATAAATAAATCTAAACCAGCCCTTACATTGCTCAAGAAATAATACATTATTATAGATGATGTTTCAATCATGTTCATAAATGTGTTGGCATATGGGGGGGCAGAATTGAAACCCATCGCTGCTCCCCTGAGTTGTAGAAAATTATGTTCTTTAAACATAAAGAAATTCTCCTCCAAAACCACTTTAAGTAGCTCCAAAAGAAAGGATATTTCAGTATCAGTGTATTTGTGAGAATCAGATAAAAGTCGACAACATGCCTCTATACCCAATTTATGTGGGATTATGGTATATAGGCTTGCTATATCCCATGTAACTAGATAGGAATCAGTTGCAACTGAAATCTCCCGTATTTTATTTAAAAATCCATTGGTATCTCGTATATAAGATCTGGTATTCGTTACCAATAGAGTCAAGCATTTATAAAGGTGTTTAGCCAATGGTGTTGTAACCGATTCTATACCTGACACTATCGGTCATCCAACTGGAGTATACAAATCTTTGTGTATTTTAGGTAACATATATAAAACTGGAGTAACTGGATATTCAGAGGTTAGAAATGCCTGTGTCACATTATCAATTATGCCTTCCCGCACAGCAGTTGTAACTAACTTTTTTATTCTCAATTGTACACGAAATCTAGGGCTAGTATCTAATAATTGATATGTATTTTTGTCTGCTAATTGTCTCTATACCTCAGCTTAAAATTTGTCTGTATCCATTATTATGATTGCTCCACTCTTGTTGGCCAGTTTGATAACTATTTTGCGCCGACTCGACGAGGAGGACAATGCATCAAACTCCAATTTAGACAGATTTTTAGAAATATAATCTCTTTTAGTATTGTCCCTAAGGGATGAACCAATGTCTTGATCTACATAATTAATTAACACCTCCACTGCAGAGCATGATGATGGAGGTGTCATTTTACTTTTAACATTAGGGTTCAAATTCCTAACGGACAATGGTAATACCTGAGTATATTTAACCTCTGGTTCAGTAGAATAATAAGCTTTCAAGCGCAATTGTCGGTAGAACCGATACATATCTTGTCTTAAAATAAACTCATTCATTTTCTCCTTAGGACAAAATCGTAGACTCTTATTTAATACATTTATTTCTACCTCTGTTAAAGTAGCTGAAGAGATGTTATATACCACATTGACATCTTATCTGTCTATTTCTCAGTCTTGTTGCAACACCCCTGGATCTTTGTTCTCCTGTGTCACTTACTTCCCCTCCTCCTGGCCTGTGACCTGCTGCTGTTGATGGTACAAAAGAGTTGGGTGCATTCATACAGGATCCAGTAGGTGTTACAGAGGAAGAGGATGTA
This sequence comes from Pelophylax lessonae, assembly GCF_965119305.1. Lineage (NCBI taxonomy): Eukaryota > Metazoa > Chordata > Amphibia > Anura > Ranidae > Pelophylax > Pelophylax lessonae. The sequence goes on along the minus strand of NC_138770.1, from coordinate 223,997,091 downwards.
GAAAATTGTTGGTTCCATTGTCCCCTCCTAAAAGAATGTGTACAGCAATAATTTAAATCATTCCAGTTGTATACTAGGTTATAAGCATAGTCGTCCCGATCTCGTTCTAATTTCGATAATTTCGGAATTTCTATATTTTCTTTATATGTAGCTGCCTTTTCATCATTTATATTTTTCATTTTCATAAATTCCTCCTGGTTATTTAAATCACTCATCATTTTCCACCTCTGTAATCTGTTGTGTTATAATTATCCGTTCCGGTTGCAGGTAAGTGTCATAATGTCAAATGAACGCTTATTAATTATCTGTGTCAATTTTGTCTTGAATTCCATGTTTTGTGAAAATAAAGTTGGGACCAAACGGACCCTCAATCCTCTTGAGATAAGCTGGAGTCTATAATATTCAGCGTTACCTTGTGTAATTCCATTGACACAGCTCTCTGTTTCAGCTTGTCCTGTTTTTGTTCCAATTGTATCGTTAAAATCTATGTTAAAAAGTCCCTTGAGCCTGATGTAGTAGTAAAAATTTGGGATACATCTGCTTCAGTGTAGGAAAAGGATCCGCTTGTAGCCATATTTCCTTAAAGATTCCAAATTTGCTGGCACACGTTCACATGGGCATATATATATATATATATATATATATATATAAATATATAAACAAAATGCAGCACTTTTTTTCAAAAATTCTTTATGTGTAGCATCCCTGTGGACTTTTTCTATATCTGGCCAGTGGGAAGGCCTGATTGAATTTGCACTGAAGCATTGAAGTAAACACTGCCGTGCTGTTCACCACTTCTGAGATTGAATATATATGCCCATGTAAAAAATGTGTAAAAAACACACTAAACCCAGGCTTCTATAGGTGAACAGCAGCTAGCACAAAACAATGGTGGAACAAAAACACAATATATAAACAAAATGCAGCGCTTTAAGCAAATGAACATGTGAACATTTGGACATCAGAAAAAGTTCTAGAGTTGTTGAGCCAGAATCTTTCACCCCTGTGTGATACTCATATGAAAATGTGAGCATGATCATCCACCGTCACCAATAAACACACTGAGTCTTACCACAATTTGTGGACCATTATTCCCCCAATGGTCAATAGCACATTGAATGATTCAAGGGGATCACACAGCCTCTAATCCGTATCGATCGTATATCCAAGCCACTCATCAGCATCCATAATAGGGCGCATATAGATTAGGAAAAGGGCAGTAAAAAGTATCATAGTGTAGTAAATGTATTCCAATTTATTAAGAGATAAAATTACACCCACCGAATAACTGATAAAAAAGAACATATAGTGTTTCAATCCAACAAAATGTCCAACCTCCGGACGTGATGACGTGTGTGCAGAACCAGCTCCTCCCAACGCGTTGTGTGGCATAGACGTCACCAGGGGGTGTGGTTCTGCGTACGGTCAATGTCTATATGTATAGTCAGGACTGGAAATAGATCCACGTCACAGATGGTACGTTCCAACTAGAAACCAGCTTAAGCCAGAAAATTTCGGAACTGGAAGCACATCCATCCGCACTCCATAGATAAAATAAAAACAAGGGTATTCAAATAATGGCTAGAAAAATTAATATCAAGCACCGGTAAATACATAAAGGATGACAAAATTGTAATGGATACATAATAGAACGCATATAAAGGTCGTCAGATGCGGAGGCCAAATTACAGCAGTGGCATCTAGTGGACAAAAACACCATATACATCTCATTTCACTAACTATAATAAATACATAAAATATAAATATTCATAAGAGGCCTAGATAAAATTTACACTAGAAATCTAGAATAAATTAGAAATAAAAAATGAAAAATAAAATAAAAAATAAAATATATGAAATGAGGAAGAGTGAAAAGAATGAAAATATAACACTTAAACACAAATGGGACTCTAACCATTGTTGATAAATGCATTGACATCCAACTCGATGTTTAACCCAAAGGGTCTATAACATTTCAACCAGTATATACACTTGGTTTCCAACTGGGAAATTTCCCTTCTAACATGACTCCCTCTTCAATGGGGATTAGACACATCAATTGCCCTAAAAGACGTGCCCCTTGGATTCCTATTATGACATTGGTCATAGTGTTTTGATAAGCTATGTTTGGTAAAACCTTTGCGGATGTTCGCAATGTGTTCTTTCATCCTTACTTGAAAAGTTTGAACTGTGTGGCCTACATAATGTAAACCGCATTGACAAGTGACAAGATAGACTAAATTTTTGGAGGTACAGGTCAAAAACGATTCAATATCATAAGATTTACAAGTCACATTAGAAGTGGTCGTAGTATATTTCCTGTTTTTCAAATGGTTAAGTTCACAAACCGCACACTTTCTACAAGGGTAAAAACCCTTCATCTGAAAGAAAAAAGTGGGTTTCTTTGGAGGTTCAACTATATTGGGGAAAATTTGTTACCTGAGTGGGGGTACTCCTCTGAAGGTAACAGATGGAATTTCAGGTAATAGAGGGCGTAAAACCCTATCACTCTTTAAAGTACTACAATGCTTGGAAAAAAGGTTCTTAACAAAATAATGTTGTGTGGAATAGGAAGTGAAAAAGGAAAAATGTAGGGAAAATTTGGATGGTTGGCCTGCTGATTGAGACTCTTTTACTGGCTTTTTCCTGATCTATATGCACCCTATCCTTGGATATACGAATGATACGTATTAGAGGCTGTATGATCCTCTTGAATCACTCAATGTGCTGTTGACCATTGCGGGAACAATGGTCCACAAATTGTGGTAAGAGCCAGTGTGTTTATTGGTAAGGCTGGAGGATCATGCTAACATTTTCATATGAGTATCACATTGGGGTGGAAGATTCTGGCTCAACTAATCTAGAACTTTTTCTGATGTCCAATAGTTCACATGTTCATTTGTTTAAAGTGCTGCATTTTGTTTATATATTGTGTTTTTGTTCCACCAGTTTAGTGTGCTTTATACAGTACATGGGCATATATAGTCAATTTCAGAAGTGGTGAACAGCACGACAGTGTTTACTTCAATGCTTCAGTGCAAATTCAATCAGGCCTTCCCACTGGCCATATATAGAAAAAGTCCACGGGTATTGCTGCACATACAGATTATTGGAAAAAATTCCATAAAGTACATCTCAGCCATTAACCTTCCTAGCGGTATTCCCGAGTGTGGCTCGGGGTTAAATTTTAGTGCCAAAAGCGGTAACCCCGAGCCACACTCAGGGTACCGCTAGGAAGATCGCTGGATCCTGGTAGAGGGGTTACTTACCTTGTCACTGGGATCCAGCGATGTATCCCGGTGGTGTGTGGATCTTCCTCCCGATGCTCTGTGTGCCCCGGCTTCCGTCTCTTGCGACGTGACGTTCGCAGGGGGGTGTAACTAGCGGCAAATTCAAATGTAAAACACACCAAACACACTGATACAATGCAAAATAAAATAAATTCACATTAGTTTGCCCCCCAGTGCCCTTTCCTGCAGTTTTACTGTACTTTTATGTATATATATATATATATATATATATATATATATATATATATATATATATATACATACGTATATATATATATATATATATATATATACAGTATATATATATATGTATACATACATACGTACTTTAACTTATTTATAGTTTTTTATTATATTATAATTTATGATTTTGTGTTTCAAATTTTGTCATACCCGGTTATAAAGAAGAACGCACAGTAAAAAAAAAAATCATATGTAAATAGTTGGTTTGGGCTGCTCATTCTTAAGAATTAGATGCAAAATAATGGTACCGCTTTCAGCACCTAAAATCCGAAAGAAGCATACTGCCAGGGAGGTTAATGTCTAAACCGCTGGCAACAAAAGTGAGTACATCCCTAAGTGAAAATGTCCAATTTGGGCCCATTTTCCCTCCCCAGTGTCATGTGACTCATTAGGGTTACATGGTCTCAGGTGTGAATGGGGAGCAGGTGTGATACATTTGGTGTTATCGCTCTCACTCTCTCATACTGGTCACTGGAAGTTCAACATAGCACCTCATGGCAAAGAACTCTTTGAGGATCTGAAAAAAAGAATTGTTGCTCTACATAAAGATGGCCTAAGCTATAAGAAGACTGTTAAGACCATGAAACTGAATACAGCAGTTTAACAGGATAGCTTCCACTCCAGTCCTCGCCATGGTTGACCGAAGAGGTTGAGTGCACGTGCTCAGCATCATATCCAGAGGTTGTCTTTGGGAAATAAAGGTATGAGTTCTGCCAGAATTGCTGCAGAGGTTGAAGGGGTGGGGGGGTCAGCCTGTCAGTGCTCAGATCATACACCACACACTGCATCAAACTGGTCTGCATGGCTGTCATCCCAGAAGGAAACCTCTGTAGAGATGATGCACAAGAAAGCCCGCAAACAGTTTGCTGAAGACAAGCAGACGAAGGACATGGATTACTGGAACCATGTCCTGTGGTCTGATGAGACCAAGATAAATGTATTCGGTTCAGATGGTGCCAAGCGTCAACCAGGTGAGGACGGAGTACAAAGAGAAGGGTGTCTTGCATACAGTCAAGCATGGTGGTGGGAGTGTCATGGTCTGGGACTGCATGATTGCTGGTGGCACTAGGGAGCTACAGTTCATTGAGGAAACCATGAATGCCAACATGTACTGTGACATGCTGAAGCAGAGCATGATCTCCTCACTTTGAAGACTGGGCCACAGGGCAGTATTCCATCATAATAATGACCCCAAACACACCTCTAAGATGACCCCTGCCTTGCTAAAGAAGCTAAGGGTAAAGGTGGTGGACTGGCCAAGCATATTTCCAGACTTAAACCATATTGACCATCTGTGGGGCGTCCTCAAACAGAAGGTGGAGGAGAGCAAGGTCTCTAACATCCACCAGCAATGTGATGTCCTCATGGAGGAGTGGAAGAGGACTCCAGTGGCAACCTGTGAAGCTATGGCGAACTCCATGCCTAAGAGAGTTAAGGCATGCTGGAAAATAATGCTGGCCGCACAAAATATTGACACTTTGGGTCCAAAAAGGGGTTTACTCACTTGTGTTGCCAGCGGTTTAGCCATTAATGGCTGTGTGTTGAGTTATTTTGAGGGGACAGCAAATTTACACTGTTATACAAGCTGTACACTCACTACTTTACATTGTAGCAAAGTTTCATTTCTTCAGTGCTGTCACATGAAAAAATATAATAAAATATTTACAAAAATGTGAGGAGTGTGATCACTTTGTGAGATACTGTGTATATATATATATATATATATATATATATATATATATATATATATATATATATATATATATATATATATATATATATATATATATACACAGTATATATAAATATATAAAATTCAATCAACTGTTGTGTTGGCATACTTGATTGAAATATTCAAGTCAAAAATGTAATGTGTATAGCTGGCTTTACACTTCCTTAGAAAAAAAAAAAAAAAAAGAGGATATTTTTTATGTATCTGCAGCCATCTGTAAACATTGCTTAGACAGAAGGACAAATGCTTTGGATGGTAGACAGATTATTAGTAACAGTAGCATGAGAAGACTAATTAGTTGATAAAGCCATAAATTTACCATTTCAAGGTTAGTTACATGCATGACAGGCTCTAGACACGGTTTTAATTAGTATTCTTCTCATTAATAACTGGCCTAATTAGTTGCCAGCGCCAACTGGTCCTATTTTGTTCAGAGTTGTTTATTTTGTCTCCAAGAATTAAATTTTTTTGTATTTGTGAAGACAATGTTTAGTTTTTATATTTACCACTGTTCAATTTAAGTAAAGATTCAGTTATTTTCTAACTAGTATAAATATTCATTTGCAAATACCTACAGATGGTATGAGTTAGCTGATTACCAAATATAAACAGCTGTGCCACATGGGCAATTAGTAAGCAATGCTACATTGTTACTGTAGTTGTGAGTGCAATGTTATAATTACTGTTTTCATAATATGCCAAGACAAAGGAAGCAGAGAGAAAAAAAAAATGAATGACAGTTGTCACTAACATATTTGCATTTCTGTCTGCTTTATGAGTTGAATTGTCAAAATTTTATAGAGAGATTCAACTTGTTATTTCTGTGTCACAAAGGTGATGCTACCCCAAAAAGCAAACTTCAAAGGACAGGGAGGGGTTCATTTACTGTCCCTAATTTCTCTCATGCACCATGCCCTGTAATGTAGAAGGTAAGTGGTAGACACAAGCAGTATATGATCTTTTAATTATCCACTGTCTTTTTCTGCTCATTGACTTCTACATCAGAGGGGCAAGATGTAAAGAGATAAGACTAGGTAGGATTACCCAGTTGGCACTAAGGAGGGATATGATTTGCAAACCTCAGAAAGAATTAGGACACTTATATTGTATTTCCACTTTTGTGGCTAAATTTGAGAACACCCTACTTAACCACTTCTGGACCGGAAAGTTTTCTCCCTTAATGACTGGGCCATTTTTTGCGATACGGCACTGCGTTACTTCAACTGACAATTGCGCAGTCATGCAAAATTGATGTCCTTTTTTTCCACAAATAGAGCTTTCTTTTGGTAGTATTTGATCACCTTTGCGATTTTTTTTTCCACTATAAACAAAAAAAGAGTGACGATTCTGAAAAACAAAAATCAATATTTTTTACATTCTGCTATAAAACATTCCCAATAATAAATAATAAACAAAAATCAAATATTTCATCAGTTTAGGCCAATATGCATTCTGCTACATATTTTTGGTAAAAAAATCCCAATAAGTGTTTATTGATTGGTTGGCGCAAAAGTTATCACGTCTACAAACGTGGGGAAAGATTTATGTCATTTTTATTTATTTATTTATTTATTTTACTAGTAATGGCGACAACCAGCGATTTTTAGCGGGACTGTGACATTGTGGCAGACAGATCAGACACCTAACTGACACTTTTGGGGGGACCAGTGACATTACTACAGTAATCAGTGCTAAAAATATGCATTGTTACTGTACTAATGACACTGGCAGAGAAGGGGTGAACACCAGGGGCGATCAAAGGGTTAAATGTGCCCCTAGGGGGTGCTTTCTAACTGTGTGGGGGATGGGCTTGCTGAATGAACACAGAGACCTGTGTTCCTAAATAGGAGGAACACAGGATCCCTCTGTTCATTACTGACAGAGCAGCGATCTGTTGGCGTTCTGTCTCCACGGGAGCAATCCGGGGTGCCCGGCAGCAATCGCGGCCGCCGGACCCACTGATTGGCTCCCCCTGTAGCCAGTCAGTGGGCACGTGCCCCCACTAGTGGTCCCGCAAAACGACATACAGTTACGTAATTTCATGGAACACAGCTGACTTGCAGAAGTATATTTACTTCTGGCGGTCGGCAAGTGGTTAATATAGACAAAAGTGCGGACAATGCAAATTCTTTGTTCAATTGGGATGTGTATTCTATTCAAGGGTTTGTAACTCTAAATGATGCCTTGCTGACAGCCCCTCTCTTTCAAGCTCCCACCCTGCACTGTATAAGTGTTTGTAAGAAAGAAAGCATCTAAATACCTTTTTGTGAAGTATCTTCAGGCCGGTCACGGGACTCCCGGCCGCTCTGCTACTACCATCCAGGGCTATGATAGGAGGAGCTGAGCTCTCCCTCTGACATCAGCCGGGAGTCAGGTGACCGCTGAGCAGGCTGTGCGGGCCATCCCCTTGTAGCCCCAGGTTGCAGTATTACAAAGGCCGGGGCTACAGCGGGATATTATCAAAAGTATTGGGACGCCTGCCTTTACATGCCCATGAACTTTAATGGAATCCTAGTCTTAGGACACATGCAAAATCACAGGAAAGCCCAACACAAAACAACATATTTGTTTCAGGCAGAGCTGACAGCACTGCTTGAGATTTAAAGCATCAGAGGCACTTGCATTGTAACAGAAAACTGGAAATGTGCATTTACTGCAGAGATGTGCTGTATATGTTTTGTATTTTGGCCAATTTTATTTTACCCAGACATGCTTTAAGTACAACATCTGGATGTCCTAAACAATACTGACATTCTTGCTCACTGTACTACTAAATACATCAAAGATTATGATGTTTTTGATGTTTCGCTGTGATGAATAAGTAATGAACAGCAAGAGGATCTGTGAACTGAGCACCGACAGATTCTTTCATAGTATGAGTCTGACACGACCAAAAATACATATGCTTAAAGAGAAACTTTAATGGGTTTTGTTCAATTTTTATTTAAAATGTAAGTTTACATTTTTTTTTTCATTATTCGTGGAAGTTATTTTTACAAATACAAATATAGTACAGAGTGCAACCATGAATTTATGTAATAAGAGCCAATAAAAAGGGAAAAAGATACCTGCGCTCAGAATTACATCAAGATAGCATAGGCAGCCAGCTCAAGAGGTAGATTATAAACCCATACACTGATAGTAATAAAATGGTAGCAGCGCCAAAATAAACAACATATATAAAAATATGCAAATATACAAAAAACAGTATAGACAAAAGTCCCAAAGTCTTAGATGGAGTTGACGGAGGAGAGGGAGGAAACCAGTCCAGATCATCCAATCACCAGTGTGTAGTGGGGAAAATGTATGATCACCCAAAATTGACAGTCAAATCTGCTTACTAGAGAGTTTTACCCTCCTGTTACAGAACGGTCAAAAAGCGCCAGAGCATTCCAGAAGCACTTGACATAAAGGATCCCTCAGAGTTCCTCCGGTCTGTGATGACACCCAAACTCTCCACTCACAGGACAATGCAGAAAGACAACACCAGCCTGAAACACTTAGAAAGCTCCAACCAGAAAGGTAATACCTCAGGAGGACAAAAGCAGGCCAATGGTGTAGTACGTAAAAACAAGAAACTTTATTAAAAAAGTAATGCACTGACATGGATGTACATTCAAACAACATGTGAATAAAAACCGTGGTATAAATAGAGCGTGCTGCACTTCAGAGTGCCCGGGCCGCCTTACGTGTATCGTCATACACTTGACATCATCAGAGGCGTAGCCGTCGGATGTAAACACGCATTATAAAGCCCCCAACCCGGAAATGACATACCCGGAAGTCACTTTTGGGTGATCATACGTTTTCCCCACTACACACTGGTGATTGGATGATCTAGACTGGTTTCCTCCCTCTCCTCTGTCAACTCCATCTAAGACTTTGGGACTTTTGTCTATACTGTTTTTTGTATATTTGCATATTTGTTATATATGTATTTAATTTTGGCGCTTCTCTCATGTAATAAGAGCCACCTCTGCCTGCATACTTTCTGAAAGACCATGTTAATTCACAATTGAAGACATTGGAGCAATTTACTAAAAGAATAGAACTTTGAAAAGTCAATTTTCCTTTAGTCGATGTAGTAAAGCTAAGTGAAGATCCACTTTGCAAAGAATACAAAATCATGTGTAAGGAAAAAAAAGGGATTTTTACTTGCACACAATTTATTGACTGAAGTCAGCACAGCTTCCCCTCATTCACAAAGCTAAGCAAAAAATCCACTTTGCATAGTAAATTTTCAATTAGCTTTGTGAATGAGGTGAAGCAATTCAATCATCCAATATAACAACATCATTGACCTAAAACATATGTGTACTCAAATGGTATTAGACAAGGACATAAATATAAAGGGGATACTTGTACGCTATAAACACAATATTCAAGCGCCTAGGCACCTTAAAGAAAATCTATTCTGGGTGACATAAATAGCCAGCCACTGATGCCCTATTGAAAATGACAGTTGCCTAGTTGTCACTTTACTTTAATTCTTACAAAAATCACTGACCCAGAACAAACAGGCAGTTATTAAAGTGAACCTTTCATGGAAGCTGCTATTGCTGACCTACTTTTGAAAATGCTAGTTGCCTGGTTACTAAACTGACCTACTGGTAGCAGTACATTTTCAGAATCCAAGCTGGATAAGATCAAGAAAGTTAAAGTGTTAGTTCACCTTTAACCAAAAACTACCTACAGTATGCAGTTAAGGGTCATCAGTAAAACAAAACAAAAAACTAAACCGTGCAGCTATAAACTTCACCTAAAAGGGTAAGCTCCACTTTATGTCCTCCTCCCCCCTTTCACATTTAGTAAACCTAGGCAATCCAAGTGAAATTAGTTGCTAGGATATTGCTATTATACCGTAAAAACAGTGCAGCATAATAAATCTCAGATATGAATAAATAAACAAATAAATAAATATAGGAGAGTCCAAATTTGCCCCAAATAATCCAAGTGATCTGAATTCAGTGTAAGGAAAAAGGAGGAAGTTGATAAATTCAGGTGGCAGACCCTTCACCAGTGAAACCACACCGCGCTCACCTGAGAGCAATGACCTCTGTATTACCAACAGGTCAAATGCCCTTTCCCATAAAGGGTAAACCAAAGGCAATAAACTCCAACTTCATCCAAACCCCTGGGCTAAGATAGGGACATGTACTCCTCCTGGGATATCTTGAATCAGGCTCTCAAAGTGAAACAGGTCCTCCGTAATAAAATACAGAATAGATCTAAGTGCTCTCTGTTTTATGGAAGGAGTTCTCTACCCATGTCACAGGAAAGAATTATATAATGAAAGATCTTAATACCTGTAACACAGAAGGGGTAGTCCACATGTTGGAGTGCAATTGTGGCCTCCAATATGTGGGCAGAACTTCCAGAGCCTTGCATGTGAGTATAGTGGAACATATTGGGAATATAAAGAAATGTAAAGTTACTCATAGTGTCTCCAAACATTTTCGTAATCACCATAATAGAGACCCCAAAGTTTTAAAGTTTTGGGGTATTGAACGGGTTAATAGACACTGGAGGGAGGGTCATTTTATTAAACAGTTGAGTCAGAGAGAATCATTCTGGATCTATGAGACGGGTTATGTTTCCCTTGGGGTTGAATGTTGAATTCGACCTTAATCTTTTTATATCTGATAGATGATGGGTTCTGTATTTAATTATTTAATTATTGGTGTATTTTGTAAAGGATAGCAGCGGGTGCTTTTTAATTTTAGTAAATTTTTAATTCTAGTAATTTAATTTTAGGATTTTAATATTTAACATATTTATTTAAAAATGTTTTAAGGAATGCCTTTTGGTCCTACTGTTCTCTAGTTGAGGAAGTTTGAAGTAGCTTCATACAGCACAGACATTCTTAAACATTAGAGAAGGATATGATTGTTGTGGTTCACCACTAGGGGCGTTTGGTTTCGCTCCCCTTAGGTTTGGTTCCCCTGACTACTATGCCGCTATTAGAAGGAGATGGTGATGGCATGGCTCCACCCCCGCTGACAAAGTCCCATTGGACGTAACGCGTACGGGAGGTGGAGCTTACTACGCCACCCTCTGCTATTCTCGATTCAGTCAGCGGCACAGCTGTCCGGCTGTGAGTGCCACCACTACTCTGTATCAGATCTGCAAATCCTCATCAGGATTCCTTTATGCTTTTGATTGTGTTATTCATGTGAGTGAAATTTCTTTTGTTTGTGAATACATTTTACCTATGAAACAGAGAGCACTTAGATCTATTCTGTATTTTATTACGGAGGACCTGTTTCACTTTGGGAGCCTGATTCAAGATATTCCAGGAGGACTACATGTCTCTATCTTAGCCCAGGGGTTTGGATGAAGTTGGAGTTCATTGCCTTTGGTTTACCCTTTATGAGAAAGTGCATTTGACCTGCTGGTAATACAGAGGTCATTGTTCTCAGGTGAGAGCGGTGTGGTTTCACTGGATAGGGGTCTGCCACCTGAATTTATCAACCTTTTTCCTTACACTGAATTCCAATCACTTGGATCTTTTGGGGCAATTTTGGACTCTCTTTTATTTATTTATTTATTTATTCATATTTAAGATTTATTGCGCTGCACTGTTTTTACAATATATTAATGCTTGAAGTTTAAGTGATGTACCTTTAGTGTTGAACTGGCAATTTTATGTTAAGAATCCATTTGCGCTTCTTGTATTTATATTATCATTGCTATTATACACCCAGCTATTACTGCTCAACTCCACCATCACAGGAGCAAGCTCTCGAGTTCAGAGTCAGGGGCATGAATATGGGGAGATTAGGGGGTCAAACCCCACAAAGTATCCTGTCCAAATTCCCAGTCAATCAGTGACCCAACGTCCGCATTAGTACTGCTCGGCCCTCGACAACAGCACAAGCTAAGCAGCAATCAGAGCTGTCTATGAAAATACACTGACTAGTCTCCACCCGTACATGATTTTGCCTGGCATAGCGCTCATCCCAATCCGCCACACCAAATCTTATCACACATTCTACGAAGTTAAATACATTCCAACCTTCCGCCCCCTTAAAGCTCTACTTGTGTCATAGTCTCACTACCATCCTTCATGGATTGGCAGAATCAATTCCATAAAAATGACAATTCTCCCAAAGCTGGTGGGTCTCCCACAAATTTCACTGCGTCCACTCATTCCTCATTGGTCGTTCCATCTACACCTGGGCGGTAATCAGAGATAAACATCAAACCCCCCACACTGAAATTTTACAATTTCTACAAATCAAACATTGGCTAACTTCGGTGCTTGCTGATAGAGACCTGACAACCCAACTGTCATTGTTTGAACATATATGTCATCAGACGCCTCTCTCTCCCAAACTTACTGTATATCTACTCTCTGCTCACAGTTGAATAACCTCCAAAACCCCAATAACCAAACTTACATCATCAAGTGGCAAAGGGACCTTAAAAGCACTAAGGATAGGGGAAGCTGGTCACAAATTTGTACCATGTTGACTTCCTGCTCTATTAATATCCTTATAACCAAATGGGCCTTTAAAACTGGGATGAAGTGGTAGCTGGTCCTGTCCCATTTGGCGCATTTTCACCCATCTGCTCCTGGCAGTTGTTTTAGGGGAGCAGGATATCCAGGATACCCCTGAGGAAGTCACGTTACCGTGATGACACACATAGGGTGAGTCAGGTGACACTGCTGCACAGAGGAAGTGATGTGAGAACCTTTGTATCCTGCTGTCCAATACAGGAGCTGTTTGTTTTAAATTTAAATGGAAGTTACTACTTTAAAATAAATACCTATATTGAAATGACTACACCATGAGGACCCCTTTTTTGCATGAATGTTTATATGAAGGAAAAAACGCGGTTTTAAAGGGCCACACACCCCACTAAAGAAAGGGTATCTGGATATACAGTGGAACAAACTAAGAGGATGACGACGCAAAAGGAGCTCACCGTGAATACTCCAGCATATAAGGGAAGATGAAAATTTGACCTAGTAAGAGAGGCCAAACATAGAGGTAAGCGTATTAGTTTAAAGGTGGTGGGGATCACCGAAGCACCAGCACTTTTCTGATTACAGATTATTATGCACTTACTTATGCATTCTATATATATATATATATATATATATATATATATATATATATATATATATATATATATTCAAGTGGAAAGGTTTATGTGATTAATCTAATAGTCATATGATAATTTTGTTACTGTATTTATCACACCAACATCTCTTCCTTTTGTATATATAACAACTCAGTGTGAGTATTATTTACGTAATATATTAGCTTATCATACTCATATAGACCTCTGAAGCGCAGTACTTCCCCCCTACAATCTATATATATATATATATATATATATATGTTGCACTTTTAAGGACTCTTTCAGTTTATGCAATTACTGTATATTGCGATATTGTGATTTTGTATTTTTTTTTCACATAACACATTGTGTTTCACATTTTTTTGCACTTTTAATCGCTGTAATAGAGTATACCTTGGATTTGATTTTATGATATTGATAAACGATTCACTTATATTTGTGTGTTGACCAATACTATTTATAAAGGACATTAAGGAGGAAGGTTTTAGACTTTGTTTGCACTTGTGCTTGGTAATATCACAGAGTCACTTATGAATTTCCTATACATGTTGCATTTTTAAGGATTTTTTTTGTTTATGCAATTATATTGCGATATTGTGATTTTGCGGTTATGCCATTCAGTTGCAATTTTTTTTTCACAGTACAAATTTGTGTTTCACTTTTATAATCACTTTATTAGAGTTTATCTAGGAAGCAGTGTTTGGTTTTTATGATATCAATATTTATATATGACCAACTTATATTTGTGTATTCACCAATACAATTTACCAAACACACTAAGGAGGAAGGTGTGAGACCTTGTTTGCACTTTATAATTAAACACAATTCTTTTAGGCCCCGTTCACACTGGGGCGATCCGACTTCCTGGGGCGACCTCACAGGTCGCGGCGCGCAGCTCGCACCGCGACCTCGGAGCGGCCGGCACGGACTTCATAACATTGAAGTCAATGCAGGTCGCTCCAGGTCGCCCCAAAGAAGCTCCGGACCCTTTTTCTAAGTCAGAGCGACTTGTGCCGCTCCTATTAGAACGGGTTCACAGCTTCTCTATGCCAGGCGACCTACGGCTACCTGTCAGGCGACCAGGTCGCCTGACAGGTCGCCCCAGTGTGAACGGGGTCTTACTGACACTACTTAGGGCATTATGCACAACAATATACACTCTCAATAAAAATGTATTGAAAAAGAAAATACACGCACTAGCAGATTCTGCTCACCCAGATTCTGCTCACTGCTATTGCCCACCGCTGCCAGGTTGATTGCTAGTACTGCCAGAATCCTAGCATCCAATCAAATTCTTGCCACACCCCCAGGCCCAGGCATTCAGAGGAGGAGGAGGACAGAACTTCCTCCTCCAGACCTGCCTGGTCCCAGTTCCCAACTTTCACACTTCACCAGTCCTGAATCTGCCTGCTGCACTGAGAAGGAATGGACCCTTATGTAAGGGGGGTTCTGGGGACCCTGATGTAAGGAGTTGGGACTCTGGGGACCCTGATTTAAGGAAGAGGGACCCTGGGGCTCGTGATGTAAGGGGTTACTTTGGGGACCCTGATGTAACAGAGAACTCTGGGGACACTGATGTAAGGAAGAGGGACTCTGGGTACTCTGATTAAAAGCGATATTAAATCAAAAACTAAAAATGTATTATATTGCAGCTTACCAATCGTTAGATATGATGGCTGCATCCGTTTTTTTTTTTTTTTTCTGTTTTTTCTCTCTTTTTAATCAGCAATCTGACCAGTAACATACCTCCTGTATTAGTGAGGGGGAGGAGGAAACTTTGGAGACATGAATTGTACACCCACAAAAACTGGTAGAAGACACAGAGCAGCCACAATATTTCAAAATTCATAAGACATTTTTTTTAGAATAGGAGACACACAAACCAGATTACCCCACAGTCAGTGACCCTGTCCCAGAGCATGACTCAGGAACACAACTTTTCAAGCAGTGCCAAAACACCACAATATGTTAGGTATTGCTTATCGTCTCAATGTATGTTAACAATAAACAGCTGGAAAGGTTATTGGTCTTCCCACTGAGGGAATAAGGGTTAGCCCACCGTAAAACTGTAAAACATTTCAGTTCTGTCATGTTATGGACTGCAGGAAAATTTAACACATTAGGAGTACATGGTGTGTGGCCATTTTTTTTGCGATACAGCACTGTGTTAATTTAACTGATAATTGCATGGTCGTGTGACACTGTACCCAAATAAATTTGATTTTCTTTTTTTTTCCCACAAATAGAGCTTTCTTTTGGTGGTATTTAATCACCTCTGTGTTTTTTTTTTTTTTTTTGTGCTTTAACCACTTAAGCCCCAAGCCTATTTTTGACACTTTTTGTTTAAATCAGTATTTTTTCCTAGAAAACGACTTAGAACCCCCAAACATTATATATATATTTTTAGCAAAGACTCTGGAGAATAAAATGGCGGTCATTGCAATATTTTTTGTCACACGGTATTTGCGCAGCGGTCTTTCAAACGCCATTTTTTTTGGAAAAATTAGGAAAAATCACATTTCCCTGCATTTAAAAAAAACGAAACAGTAAAATTAGCCCATTATTTTTGTATATTGTGAAAGATGATGTCACGCTGACTAAATAGATACCCAACATGTTATTGTTTAAAATTGCGCACACCCGTGGAATGGCGACAAACTACGGTCAATAAAAATCTCCATCGGTGACGCTTTAAACATTTTTAATGGTTACCAGTTTAGAGTTAGAGTGCAGCTCTTTTTTTTTTTTAATTATTGCTCACGCTCTGGCAATGGTGGCAATACCTCACATGTGTGGTTTGAACAGCAATTTAATTTTACACGACTTCCATATATGTTTTCTTTTGTGCGCGAGCTCAGGGCGACAAGGGCGGCTAAAGCTTTTTTTTCCCTATTTATTTTGTTTTTTTTTTTTAATTTTAACACAAGGTTTTTTAAAAAAAAAATCTGATCACTTTTATTGCTGTCACAAGCAATGTAAACCTCCCTTGTGACAGCAATATGCAGTGACAGGTACTCTTTATGGAGGGATCGAGGGTCTAAATTTTTGAATACATTCACTTTTTGAAACTGCCGCCTTTAGCAGCCGAGTAACCCAGATGTGACGTCATGGACGCCGCCTCCGAGTTACGTCATCGGAGGCCCAATCAAAGCCACATCCGGCTTAGATCGGGACTCCATCCAGCCAGTGGACACGCTGGCTGGTTGCTCGGGTCTCCCGGTGGGACGGGAGACCTGGGCAGAGTCGCGGAAGGTGGCGGGAGGGGGGACGTTCCCTCCCGCTTGCCGGGGTAACGATCGAGCTGCTTCCGAGCCGCATCAGTCATTACTGCCGAAAAGCCAAACACCAGCTCTAAACAACAGTACCGGGATGATGCCTCCAGCTAGAGGCATCACCCCGGTACAACCACTTAAAGTGACCCGACGTAGGTCTACGTCAGTTTGCGTTAAGTGGTTAAACAAAAAGAGCAACATTTTTGAAAAAACAAAACAATATTTTTTACTTTCTGTTATAAAACACAGCCAATAAAAAAAATGTAAAAATCAAATTTTTTCAAAACTTGAGAACAATATGTATTCTGCTACATGTTTTTGGTTAAAAAAAAATCCCAATAGGCGTATAATGATTGGTTTGCGCAAAAGTTATCACGTCTACAAACTAGGGGATAAATGTATGGCATTTTTATTTCTTTCTTTATTTTACTAGTAATGGTGGCGATCAGCAATTTTTAACGGGCTACGACATTGCGGCAGACAGATCGAGCACCTAACTAACACTTTTGACACTTTTGAGGGGACCAGTGACATTACTACAGTAATATTACTGTACTAATAACACTGGCAAAGAAGGATTAACATCAAGGGCAATCAAAGGGTTAAGTATGTCTCTAGGGGGTGCTTGTTAAATGTGTGGGGGATGGACTCACTAGATGAACACAGAGATCTGTGTTCTTGAATAGCAGGAACACAAGATCACTGTGTTCATCTGTGACAGAACGGCAGTCTGCCTTGTTTACATCGGCAGACCGCCGTTCTGTTTCTCTGGGGAGCGATTGCAGGTGTCTGGTGGACATCACACCTGCCAGCCCTGCTGATTGGCTCCCCCTCTGGCCAATCAGCACGCATGCGCCTCCGCTGGCTACTGCCCAAAATGACGTACAGGTACATCATTTTGCGCGACAGAGCTGACCTGCCTCAGGATATGTACTGCAGCCGGTCGGCAAGTGGTTAATATTGTAAAAGCTATTTAGACCTGATAGCTATCCTACTTTACCTGCAAATGACACCTTCTCCAAATCACAGTTTCAAAACCTACACATAATATGTAAAATCAGACATGAACGTGTAAGAAAATACTAAACGGATCACTCATACAGTCAGGTCCATAAATATTGGGACATCGACACAATTCTAATATTTTTGGCTCTATACACCACCAGAATGCATTTGAAATGAAACAAGCAAGATGTGCTTTAACTGCAGACTTTCAGCTGTAATTTGAGGGTATTTACATCCAAATCAGGTGAAAGGTGTAGGAATTACAACAGTTTGTATATGTGCCTCCCACTTTTTAAGGGACCAAAAGTAATGGGACAATTGGCTGCTCAGCTGTTCCGTGGCCAGGTGTGTGTTATTCCCTCATTATCCCATTTACAAGGAGCAGATAAAAGGCTCAGAGTTCATTTCAAGTGTGCTATTTGCATTTGGAATCTGTTGCTATCAACTCTCAATATGAGATCCAAAGAACTGTCACTATCAGTGAAGCAAGCCATCATTAGGCTGAAAAAAAACAAAACAAACCCATCAGAGAGATAGCATAAACATTAGGCGTGGCCACATCAACTGTTTGGAACATCCTTAAAAAGAAAGAACGCACCGGTAAGCTCAGCAACACCAAAAGACCCGGAAGACCACGGAAAACAACTGTGGTGGATGACCGAAGTGTGTCAAAGTCAACAATCAAGAGAAGACTTCACCAGAGTGAATACAGAGGGTTCACCACAAGATGTAAACCATTGGCGAGCCTCAAAAACAGGAAGGCCAGATTAGAGTTTGCCAAACAACATCTAAAAAAGCCTTCACAGTTCTGGAACAACATCATATAGACAGATGAGACTAAGATCAACTTGTACCAGAGTGATGGGAAGAGAAGAGTATGGAGAAGGAAAGGAACTGCTCATGATCCAAAGCATACCACCTCATCAGTGAAGCATGGTGGTGATAGTGTCATGGCATGGGCATGTATGGCTGCCAACGGAACTGGTTCTCTTGTATTTATTGATGGTGTGACTGCTGACAAAAGCAGCAGGGTGAATTCTGAAGTGTTTTGGGCAATATTATCTGTTGATATTCAGCCAAATGCTTCAAAACTCATTGGACGGCGCTTCACAGTGCAGATGGACAATGACCCGAAGCATACTGCGAAAGCAACCAAAGAATTTTTTATGGGAAAGAAGTGGAATGTTATGTAATGGCCAGGTCAATCACCTGACCTGAATCCGATTGAGTATGCATTCCACTTGCTGAAGACAAAACTGAAGGGAAAATGCCCCAAGAACTTGCAGTAGAGGCCTGCCAGAGCATCACCAGGAATGAAAACCAGCGTCTGGTGATGTCTATTCATTCCAGACTTCAGGCTGTAATTGACTGCAAAGGATTTGCAACCAAGTATTAAAAAGTGAAAGTTTGACTTATGATTGTTAATCTGTCCCATTACTTTTGGTCCCTTAAAAAGTGGGAGGCACATATACAAACTGTTGTAATTCCTACCTACCATTTACCTGATTTGGATATAAATACCCTCAAATTAAAGCTGAAAGTCTGCAGTTAAAGCACATCTTGTTTGTTTAATTTCAAATCCATTGTGGTGGTGTATAGAGCCAAAAAGATTAGAATTGTGTCGATGTCTCAATATTTATGGACCTGACTGTATCTAGGCTCTGATGTACAGGAAGGTGACCTGCCTATCTGAGGGACATGTTTAATATCTCTGGAAAGGATAAGTCCAGTCAAAAACTAACTAACGCTAAACCTGCTCGTTGCCACATTCGAAGACTATTCTATCTAACCTTGTAAAGCAAAAATCACTGTACTTCCATTTTCACACCCGATCCGGTCCAGTCCTACGCTGAGCTGTCAGCGGTGGCTTCAGCATGGAGGCGGGTGCATGAGAGGTATCCGACAATGGAAGCCCCATAGTTAGTCTATGTGTGACATCACTTCCCATTCATTTCACAGCCGTTGGCGGTCTTCTCCTGCAAACAGCTTCTGCCACTGGAGACCGGACTGCATCGGGTGTAGAAAAGGTAAGTACAGTGATTTTTGCTTTACAGGGTTAGATAGAATAGTCTTCAAATGTAGCAAAGAGCAAGTTTAGCATTAGTTAGTTTTTGACTGGACTCATCCTTTAATACTTAATATTAAATATTAATGCTAATACTAGAAAACTGTATCCAAGGGAGGAGAAGCTGAATGATCATAAAACCCTCCTCAGGGACCTAAGAAGAGAGACTGTATCAGTAGTAGCTCTCTTTTACCATCAAGCAAGGAACATCAGCCAGGATCTAAGCAAGCCACTGATCCATCTTATGCTCATTGACTGGACTTTACTAAACTCAGTCAGAACTAGAACCTTGCTTAGTGCTTTAACCGCTTTCCGACCGGCCCATGATCGAAAAATGGCTACAGTGTGGTCTTCTAGTTCTGGGAGGGCGTACATGGACGTTCTCCCAGAATCGCGCGCCCCCTGGGGCGCGCACACGGGAGTGTCCATGCTCGCCAGGTTCCGGGGACCCGACGCATCACGGATCAGGGTAAAGGACCAATGAGCGCGGTCCTTTAACACGTGATCGCTCCGCCCAATGACGGAGCGATCACAATGTCAACAAAGCAGGGTCAGGCAGGGGTTAGGTTCTCTCCTCTCCTCACACCGATACAACGTTTGTGGAGAGGAGAGAGAGACCTGTATTACAGTAAGCCTTGTCATAAATTTCAGTGCCCAGCAGTGCCACATCTGTGCCATCAGTGCCAATAAAGTGCCACCAGTGCCACTAAAGTGCCACTACAGTGCTCATCTGTGCCACCAGTGCCACATCAGTACTCATCAGAGCCACATCAGTGCTCATCTGTACCACCAGTGCCACTACAGTGCTTATCTGTGTCACCAGTGGCACATCAGTGCTCATCTGTGCCACCTGTGCCACTACAGTGCCCATTAGTGTCAAATCTGTGCCACTAGTGCCACATCAGTCTCACATCAGTGCCACATTTGTGCCGTCAGTGTCACATCAGTCTCACATCAGTGCCACGTCAGTCCCAACTGTCAAACTACAGTGCACATCAGTGCATCATCAGTTCTCCCCTGTGCCACTACAGTGCCACATCAGTGTCAAATCTGTGCCACCAGTGCCACATCAGGAACACATCAGTGCCACATCTGTGCCGTCAGTGTCACATCAGTCTCACATCAGTGCCACGTCAGTGCCAACTGTCAAACTACAGTGCACATCAGTGCTCCTCTGTGCCACTACAGTGCCCATCAGTGCCACATCAGTGTCCAATCTGTGCCACCAATGTCCCATCAGTCTCACATCAGTGCCACTACAGTGCCACATCAGTGCCAACTATGCAACTACAGTGCACATCAGTGCTACATCAGTGCTCCTCTGTGCCCTACAGTGCCACATGTGCCACTACAGTGCCACATCAGTGCTCTACGGGGCCACATCAGTGCACCACATCAGTGCCACTACAGTGCTAATTGGTGCCACTACACATCAGTGCCACCCTATAAGTAGATCCTCATCAGCACCCGTCAGTGCCGCCTTATCCATGCACAACAGTGCAAGATAATCAGTGCAGTGCATTAGTGCACATAAGTGCACCCTCATCAGCACCCACCAGTGCACCCTCATCAGCACCCGCCAGTGCAGCCACATCTGTCCAAGTTCCCATATCTCAGCAGTTTGTCACCACAGCCCACAGTCACCAGTATGGCCAAAAAATTGTATTCCGCTGAAGAGGCATGCTAGCTTCTTTTTTGACCGACGAGAGCAGCGATGAGCTCTCGGAGTCTGATTCTGAATTTGAATCAGTGTTAAGCAGTAGGTCTGCTACAGAATCGGAGGATGAAGAAAGTGTGCCCAGGAAACAAAGGCGTTTTGGCAAGGAGCAGGCTACCACAGATAGAGCAGTGGCATCAACCAGCAGCTCAGTGCCATCCACCATTAGCGCAGTGGCATCCACTAGTAGCATAGTGGCATCCACAAGAATTGGAGTACCACTGCAAGAAATGCCAAGCACTAGTGGGGTGTCATCTCAGCCCCAAAGGGTTAGCACCCATGCCAGCCTTCCCTATGCCCTTCAAAACCCTCTGTGGTGTCCCCCTAATTGAGGTGCAGCAAACATTTTTACTGCCCAGTCAGGTGTCTAGGTGAACACAGAAAATGTTACCCCTATTGATTTTTTTTTATTTAATTTTTACCCAAGACCTTCTATCTACCATCGTCGCCCAGTGCAACCTCTATGCACAACAGTTAATTTCAAGCAACCCAAGTTCAAGTTACGCCGGTCCCTATGAGTGGAGAGAAGTAACAGTGGAGGAATTTAAAATATTTTTAGGACTCACTTTCAATATGGGACTCACAAAAAAAAAATGAACTATACTCCTACTGGTCAACCAAGCCTATTCACCACATGCCAATCTTCTCATCCATTATGCCAAGATCAAGATACCTAATGATTATGCGGTTCCTACATTACAATGACAACACCCAGTGCCCTCCCCGAAATGAACCAGCATACGACAAATTATTTAAAATTCGGCCGCTTCAAAATTTTTTCTCTGAGAAATTCCCCCAGTTATTTACCCCCGACAAAAATATATCCGTGGATGAGTCACTTGTCCATTTCACAGGACAGCTGGGCTTAAAGCAGTTTATCCCCAGAAAAAGGGCCCAATATGGTGTTAAGCTCTATAAGTTATGTGACAGAGCCACAGGTTACATCTACTCCTTCTGGGTGTACGAAGGGAAGGACACCCAGCTGCATCCCCGTGAATGCCCAGAGTACATTGGAGACATCCAAAAAGAGAAAGACCGCACTCGGAGATGTTAAATGAAAATCAATAGGACTCCTTTATTCTCCATAAATACAGCAGACAGACAGTGCAATACACGGACAGACGTGTCGGGTTGACGCGTTTCACGATAAAAATCGCTTATTCATAACCACACACCTTGAGACTGTGGATGCCAACAGCCTTTTGTAGATAAACCAAGTAAGGGGTGGAAAAAAAAAATGTAATTGCTCACACCCTGAGTTAATTGGTACGAAAAGGCACACAGCTGCTTGTTCACAGATAAAAGATCTTAACTACATGCTTGGATGGCAGATCTGACCTGCACCGAGTGCTGAACTTGCACCTGAGCGGCTTTCTTCCCTGTTTTTGTTTGCATCTCCAGAGTACATTGGAGTCAGAGAAAAAATTGTTTGGGAGCTTGTATATCCACTCCTTGAAAAGGGTTACCATCTATATGTGGATAATTACTATACAAGCTTGCCCCTATTCATAGGAGGAAAACTCCAGCATGTGGTACAGTGAGAGCCAATAGGAAGGGCTTCCCGCAAAAGCATGTTAATCAAAAACTACGACGAGGGGAGACAGCAAGTTTGCGGAACGATGAGCTATTGGCTATCAGGTGGAGGGACAGAAGAAATGCCCACATGCTCTCAACTATTCATAACGACACCTATGTGGAAATCCCCAGAAGAAGAAACGGCCCAATCAAGAAACCAGCATGTGTCCACGACTATAATTTATTCATGAGAGGAGTTGACTTCAATGATCAAATGACTGAACCCTACCTTCCCACAAGAACAACCCACCATTGGCATAAAAAAGTCTCCATTTATTTTTTGAGTTTAGCCATGTATAATACTTATATTATTTACCGCAAATCTACTGAGACCCTCATATCCTATATTCAATACCAGGAAGAAATTATCACCACACTTGTGTACCCTGAAGGCCCACCAGAAAACGTTTGCTCGGATTCAGTGAGCAGACTCTATGAGCAGCATTTTCCTGAACGACTCCCCCGCAGTGAAACAGGCCGAAAACGTCAGAAGAAATGCAGAGTCTGCTCCAGAGGAGGATTTAGAAGGGACACCACATTTTATTGTCCCGAGTGTCCTTCCCAACCTCTGTATATGTCAGTGTTTCCGCCGTTACCATACTTCTCTACATTATTAGTGAAGTATGGTAAATGTAATTTTCAAATCTTGTCATTTACCTCCACACCCCTTATGCCACTGCATTAAATTGTATATGCCTCTGCCTTCTCCGGAACTGACCCTGGCTTGTTATTTGACCACGCTTCTGCCTAACGCTTAACTGTACATCTCTGTCGGCTCTGGAACTGACCCTGGCCTGTTATACAACCACGCTTCTGCCTAATGCTTAACTGTACATCTCTGCTTGCTCTGTAACTGACCCTGGCTTGTTATTTGACCACGCTTCTGCCTAACGCTTAACTTTACATCTCTGCCTGCTCTGGAACTGACCCTGGCCTGTTATACAACCACGCTTCTGCCTAACGCTTAACTGTACATCTCTGCCTGCTCTGGAACTGACCCTGGCTTGTTATTTGACCACGCTTTTGCCTATCGCTAAACTGTAAATCTCTGCCTGCTCTGGAACTGACCATGGACTGTTTATTGACCACGTTTTATGCCTGCCTCTTGGACTGTTCTTTTATCCTGCTACTGGAGTAGTGGGATTTATAACACAGGGGTCTCACATATGTGAGGGGCTACAGAAATGGTTTTCTGGATGAAGAAAACTAATTTTTTAGTTTTCTCATTCCTGGATTAGGGTCTGGAGTCCGGAGGCTTCAAAGGGATTTGGGTGGGAGAAGCCTCTACCCCTGTCCCCATTCTTTCCTGGCCTGCTACCTGTAGTATGAACCATGTTCCTGCCTACTACCAGGACTAATACCAGGAATACAAGGCACTGCTGGCAATATCTCTACCTGCACTGACCCTGGACTGTATATGGACAGTATCCCTGCCTGTACCGACTATGGACAATATTTGTCTGCTGCCTGGACAATTCCATTCGCTGTGGCGGTCCACATCCCTGCCTGTTGCCTGGACCAATGTTCTCCTGTGGACAACTGCACTACTAAAACCAAGGTAATATTTTCTTTACCCTTTGCTCATCATAATGTATTTTTGGGGTGTAAATATTGATATGTACATGCTA
This sequence comes from Pelophylax lessonae, assembly GCF_965119305.1. Classification (NCBI taxonomy): domain Eukaryota; kingdom Metazoa; phylum Chordata; class Amphibia; order Anura; family Ranidae; genus Pelophylax; species Pelophylax lessonae. The sequence continues at coordinate 223,972,476 of NC_138770.1, read as the reverse complement.
GGTGTTAGAAATATAAAGGGCCTTCAACAATGTGAGGTGCTACTTTGATGTTGGGCCTTTGTATGTAGCCAGGTTGTGTAAAAGTCTCACACATGTAGTATCGCCATACTCAGGAGGAGTAACAGAATGTATTTTGGGGTGAAATGTGTGGTATGCACATGCTGTGTCTTAGAAATATCTTATAAATTGACCACTATGTGTAAAAAAAATGCGTTTTCATTTTCTTTCCCCGTTTTCCAAAAACGTATGGACAAAAATGATATGTTCCAAAGACTCATTATGCCTAAAAGAGTATACATTGGGGTATTTGCTTTCCAAAATGGGGTCATTTTGTGGGTGTTTCCATTGTCCTGGTGCTCCAGGGCCTTCAAAAGTGTGATAAGTTGTCAGGAAATTATATGTGTAAATTATGCTCCTAGAACGCCTGGAGGTGCTCCTTGCATGTTGGGCCTCTGTATGTGGCCAGGCTGTGTAAAAGTCTCACACATGTGGTATCGCCATACTCAGGAGGAGTAGCAGAATGTATTTTGGGGTGAAATGTGTGGTATGCAAATGCAGTGTCTTAAAAATATCTTATAAATGGACCACAATGTGTAAAAAAAATGCGTTTTCATTTTCTTTCCCTGTTTTCCAAAAACGTATGGACAAAAATGATGTGTTCCAAAGACTCATCATGCCTCAGAGATTATACGTTGGGGTGTTTGCTTTCCAAAATGGGGTCATTATGTGGGCATTTCCATTGTCCCGGTGCTCCAGGGCCTTCAAAAGTGTGATAGGTTGTCAGGAAATTATGGGCCTGATTCATAGTACGGCGAATTGGCGTTTCGGCGTGATTTTGCGAAGCGGCGATTATTTAAGTCTGAAATTGGCATTCAAAGAACGGCGGGCGGAAAATAGCGCCTAGTGTGAGATTCATTAAGATGCAATATGGTCAGAGCGCGACTTAAAACCACGCCAGCTAAAAGCTCGACTAAAGTTTAGCCAAATTTTCCCCTGTACCCCCAAAAATCCCAAATCACTGTGGAAGGTGTGGAAGTCAATTTGGAGATGACTTGCGTTTAAAAAATCTCAAAAACTGACTTAGAAAGAGAGATATCTGCGAAAGTGTGGAAAGGTTAAACAGCTCCTCCAGCCGCGAGCTGCGAACTCGCGAATGTGCGCATGCGCAACGTCAAATTGGCTCAAAAAATTTCGCCAGCGCGATTTTGGGTCAATTTTTTTTTGAATACCGCTTGCAAATCCGCTGTCTCGCCCATAGAAAATGGCAAAAACCGGCGGAATTGGAAAAACATGC